>NC_141007.1:1742426-2043079 GCF_052327205.1 Somniosus microcephalus | reverse complement strand
TACAGGGCACTGGTGAGACCACACCTCGAGTACTGTGTACAGTTTTGGTCGCCTCATCTGAGGAAGGATGTTCTTGCCATGGAGGGGGTGCAGCGGCGATTCACCAGGCTGATACCAGGAATGGCGGGAATGACCTATGAGGAGAGACTATGTAGTTTAGGGATGTACACACTGGAGTTTAGAAGATTGAGAGGGGACCTCATAGAAGTGTATAAAATTCTGACAGGTCTAGACAGACTGGATGCAGAAGGAATGTTTCCCTTGGCGGGTGAGAACAGAACTAGAGGACATAATTTAAGGATAAGGGCTAAACCATTTAGGACAGAGATGAGGGGGAATTTCTTCACTCAGAGAGTGGTGAACCTGTGGAACTCATTGCCACAGAGGGCAGTGTACGCCAGCTCATTAAATATATTTAAGAGGGAATTAGATATATTTCTACGGGCAAAAGGGGTTAAGGGTTACGGAGAGAAGGCGGGGACGGGATACTGAATTAAAGGATCAGCCATGATCTCATCGAATGGCGGAGCAGGCACGAAGGGCCGAATGGCCTACTCCTGCTCCTATCTTCTATGTATCTATGTATCTATGTATATTATTCAACAAGCTAAGCCAAACAACCCCAGATTTCAAGGAATTGGATGATCTGTCAAAATTGAGATTAGTCCTAGGAGAAGGAGACAGACCATACCTTGGGGCTAAATATGTAACAACATGTCACAACCTGAGGACTGTTTAAAAGTAAGACTGTTTAAAATTAATATTGAACGTACCAAATGAAGTAGAAAGACTGTTTAAAATTAATATCGTTTAAAAGTAATATTGTATATACCCAACAAATGTCAAATCGATTGACACCTACAGAATGTTGGAAAACTGTACCTTTTTGATATGTAAGCTTTGGCAATATGGTTCTCTGTAAACTTTCATGCCAATAAAGCATTTGAACTGAACTGAACTGAACTGAACTGAGAGACTGGGGAGATAGAGAGAGAGAGACTGGGGAGATAGAGAGAGAGACTGGGGGATAGAGAGAGAGAGACTGGGAGAATAGAGAGAGAGAGACTGGGGGATAGGGAGAGAGAGACTGAGGGGCGAGAGAGAGAGAGACAGGGAGAGAGAGAGAAACTGGGGGAGACAGAGAGAGAGAGACTGGGGAAGAGAGAGAGAGACTGGGAGACAGAGAGGGAAGGAGAGAGAGACAGAGAGAGAGAGGGAAGGAGAGAGAGAGAGAGAGAGAGAGGGAAGGAGAGAGAGACAGAGAGAGAGAGGGGAAGGAGAGAGAGACAGAGAGAGAGGGACGAGAGAGAGAGAGAGAGAGAGGGAAGGAGAGAGAGACACAGACAGAGACAGAGCGGGAAGGAGAGAGAGAGACGGGGGGAGAGAGAGAGAGATGGGGAGAGAGAGACAGATTAGAGAGACGGGAGAGCGACTGGGGTAGAGAGAGACAGGGGAGAGGGAGAGTGAGTGGAGAGACTGGAGGGAGAGAGAGGAGCGAGACTGGGGAGAGAGAGACTGGGGGAGAGAGAGAGAGAGAGAGACCAGGGGGGAGAGAGAGAGAGACGGGGGGAGAGAAAGAGCTACTGAGGGGGGAGAGAGAGAGGGAGCGAGAGACAGGGAGAGAGAGAGGTGGGGAGAGACTGGGGGAGAGAGAGAGAGAGACTGGGGAGATAGAGAGAGAGAGACTGAGGGGGAGAGAGAGAGCGACTGGGGGAGAGAGAGAGAGACGGGGAGAGAGAGAGAGAGACGTTGTGAGAGAGAGAGAGAGACGGGGAGAGAGAGAGTAGAGAGACTGGGGGAGAGAGAGGAGAGAGGCTGGGAGAGAGACATAGAGAGAATGGAGAGATAGAGAGAGAGAGAGACTGGGGAGATGGAGAGAGAATCTGAGGGGGAGAGAGAGAGTGACTGAGGGGGAGAGAGAGAGACTGGGGTAGAGAGAGACAGGGGAGAGAGAGAGAAAGTAGAGAGACTGGGGGAGAGAGAATGGGGAGAGAGAGACTGGGGGACATATAAGATTGTGAAGGGGCTTGATCGAGTGGATGCGGTGAGGATGTTCCCAATGATGGGTGAAACTAGAACTAGGGGGCATAATCTTAAAATAAGGGGCTGCTCATTCAAAACTGAGATGAGGAGAAACTTCTTCACTCAGAGGGTGGTAGGTTTGTGGAATTTGCTGCCCCAGGAAGCTGTGGAAGCTACATCATTAAATAAATTTAAAACAGAAATAGATAGTTTCCTAGAAGTAAAGGGAATTAAGGGTTACGGGGAGCGGGCAGGAAATTGGACATGAGTCTAGGTTCGGAATGGTCATGGCCCTGTGGGTAGTGGAGTGGGCCTAGGGGCCGTGTAGCCTTGTTCTGCTCCTACTGTGTTCTAATTCTGTTAGATTTCAGGAGATGGTTTTATTCCTGTTCCTGGCTGGGGTGGAGATCGCCTTTACAGAAGGTAAGTACTGTAGAAAATATAGGGACAGAGTGATCTCCTGGAAGAATTTCGATCGCCTAGATGGGTCGGAGAGGAATTTCCCAGATTTTTTTCTCCCAAATTGTCCATTGGGTCTTTATCTGGTTTTTTGCCTCTCCCGGGAGATCACATGGGTTAGGTTGGATGCAGAGTGATAGAAGATTTGAGGTTAGGATCAGATCAGCCATGATCTTATTGAATGGTGGAGCAGGCTCGAGGGGCCGATTGGCCTACTCCTGCTCCTATTTCTTATGTTCTCTTATGTTCTTATGTAGAGACCAGGGGGGAGAGAGAGAGACCGGGGGGAGAGAGAGAGAGAGATGGGGGAGAGAGAGAGCGACTGAGGGGGGAAAGAGAGAGAGAGAGACAGGGAGAGATAGAGAGAGAGAGACTGAGGGGGAGAGAGAGAGCGACTGAGGGGGAGAGAGAGAGAGACTGGGGGAGAGAGAGATGGGGGGAGAGGGAGAGAGACAGAGAGACGGGGAGAGAGAGAAAGGGAGAGGCTGGGGGTGAGAGAGAGAGACTGGGGAGATAGAGAGAGAGAGAGAGAGACTGGGGGAGAGAGAGATGGGGGGAGAGGGAGAGAGACGGGGAGAGAGAGAGAGAGACGGGGAGAGAGAGAAAGGGAGAGGCTGGGGGGGAGAGAGAGAGACTGGGGGAGAGAGAGAGAGATGGGGAGAGGAAGAGAGAGAGTAGAGAGACTGGGGGGAGATAGAGAGAGAGACTGGGGAGATAGAGAGAGGGAGACTGGGTAGATAGAGAGAGAGAGACTGGGGAGAGAGAGAGAGACTGGGGGAGAGAGAGAGAGAGAGAGAGAGAGACTGGGGGAGAGAGAGAGAGAGCCTGGGAGAGAGAGAGAGAGAGAGAGAGAGAGACTGGGGGAGAGAGAGAGAGAGAGACTGGGGAGAGATAGACGGGGAGAGAGAAACTGGGGGAGAGAGAGAGAGACTGGGGAGAGATAGACGGGGAGAGAGAAACTGGGGAGAGAGAGACTGGGGGAGAGATAGAGTGAGAGAGACTGAGGGAGAGATAGAGAGAGAGAGACTGGGGGAGATAGAGAGAGAGAGACTTGGAGAGATAGAGAGAGAGACTGGGGAGATAGAGAGAGAGATAGACTGGGGAGATAGAGAGAGAGACTGGGGAGATAGAGAGAGAGAGACTGGGGAGATAGAGAGAGAGAGAGACTGGGGAGATAGAGAGAGAGAGACTGAGGGGGAGAGAAATGGGGGGAGAGAGAGAGAGAGAGACTGGGGGAGAGAGAGAGAGAGAGAGAGAGAGACTGGGGGAGAGACAGAGAGAGAGAGAGAGACTGGGGGAGAGAGAGAGGAAGAGACGGGGGAGAGAGAGAGGAAGAGACTGGGGTGAGAGAGAGATAGAGAGAGAGAGACTGGGGGAGATAAAGAGAGAGAGACTGGGGAGATAGAGAGAGAGAGACTGGGGAGATAGAGAGAGAGAGACTGGTGAGATAGAGAGAGAGAGAGACTGGGGAGATAGAGAGAGAGAGACTGGGGAGATAGAGAGAGAGACTGGGGGATAGAGAGAGAGAGACTGGGAGAATAGAGAGAGAGAGACTGGGGGATAGGGAGAGAGAGACTGAGGGGCGAGAGAGAGAGAGACAGGGAGAGAGAGAGAAACTGGGGGAGACAGAGAGAGAGAGGCTGGGGAAGAGAGAGAGAGACTGGGAGACAGAGAGGGAAGGAGAGAGAGACAGAGAGAGAGAGGGAAGGAGAGAGAGAGAGAGAGAGAGGGAAGGAGAGAGAGACAGAGAGAGAGAGGGGGAAGGAGAGAGAGACAGAGAGAGAGGGACGAGAGAGAGAGAGAGAGAGAGGGAAGGAGAGAGAGACACAGACAGAGACAGAGCGGGAAGGAGAGAGAGAGACTGGGGGGAGAGAGAGAGAGATGGGGAGAGAGAGACAGATTAGAGAGACGGGAGAGAGACTGGGGTAGAGAGAGACAGGGGAGAGGGAGAGTGAGTGGAGAGACTGGAGGGAGAGAGAGGAGCGAGACTGGGGAGAGAGAGACTGGGGGAGAGAGAGACAGAGAGAGACCAGGGGGGAGAGAGAGAGAGACGGGGGGAGAGAAAGAGCTACTGAGGGGGGAGAGAGAGAGGGAGCGAGAGACGGGGAGAGAGAGAGAGGGGGAGAGACTGGGGGAGAGAGAGAGAGAGACTGGGGAGATAGAGAGAGAGAGACTGAGGGGGAGAGAGAGAGAGCGACTGGGGGAGAGAGAGAGAGACGGGGAGAGAGAGAGAGAGATGTTGTGAGAGAGAGAGAGAGTAGAGAGACTGGGGGAGAGAGAGGAGAGAGGCTGGGGAGAGAGAGATAGAGAGAATGGGGAGATAGAGAGAGAGAGAGACTGGGGAGATGGAGAGAGAGACAGAGGGGGGAGAGAGAGAGCGACTGAGGGGGAGAGAGAGAGACTGGGGTAGAGAGAGACAGGGGAGAGAGAGAGAAAGTAGAGAGACTGGGGGAGAGAGAATGGAGAGAGAGAGACTGGGGGACATATAAGATTGTGAAGGGGCTTGATCGGGTGGATGCAGTGAGGATGTTCCCAATGATGGGTGAAACTAGAACTAGGGGGCATAATCTTAAAATAAGGGGCTGCTCATTCAAAACTGAGATGAGGAGAAACTTCTTCACTCAGAGGGTGGTAGGTTTGTGGAATTTGCTGCCCCAGAAAGCTGTGGAAGCTACATCATTAAATAAATTTAAAACAGAAATAGATAGTTTCCTAGAAGTAAAGGGAATTAAGGGTTACGGGGAGCGGGCAGGAAATTGGACATGAGTCTAGGTTCAGAATGGTCATGGCCCTGTGGGTAGTGGAGTGGGCCCAGGGGCCGTGTAGCCTTGTTCTGCTCCTACTGTGTTCTAATTCTGTTAGATTTCAGGAGATGGTTTTATTCCTCTTCCTGGCTGGGGTGGAGATCGCCTTTACAGAAGGTAAGTACTGTAGAAAATATAGGGACAGAGTGATCTCCTGGAAGAATTTCGATCGCCTAGATGGGTCGGAGAGGAATTTCCCAGATTTTTTTCTCCCAAATTGTCCATTGGGTCTTTATCTGGTTTTTCGCCTCTCCCGGGAGATCACATGGGTTAGCTTGGATGCAGAGTGATAGAAGATTTGAGGTTAGGATCAGATCAGCCATGATCTTATTGAATGGTGGAGCAGGCTCGAGGGGCCGATTGGCCTACTCCTGCTCCTATTTCTTATGTTCTCTTATGTTCTTATGTAGAGACCAGGGGGGAGAGAGAGAGACCAGGGGGGAGAGAGAGAGAGAGATGGGGGAGAGAGAGAGCGACTGAGGGGGGAAAGAGAGAGAGAGAGACAGGGAGAGATAGAGAGAGGGAGACTGAGGGGGAGAGAGAGAGCGACTGAGGGGGAGAGAGAGAGAGACTGGGGGAGAGAGAGATGGGGGGAGAGGGAGAGAGACGGGGAGAGAGAGAGAGAGACGGGGAGAGAGAGAAAGGGAGAGGCTGGGGGAGAGAGAGAGAGACTGGGGAGATAGAGAGAGAGAGAGAGAGACTGAGGGGGGAGCGAGAGAGCGACTGAGGGGGAGAGAGAGAGACTGGGGGAGAGAGAGAGAGATGGGGAGAGGAAGAGAGAGAGTAGAGAGACTGGGGGAAGATAGAGAGGACTGGGGAGATAGAGAGAGAGAGAGACTGGGGAGATAGAGAGAGGGAGACTGGGGAGATAGAGAGAGAGAGATGGGGAGAGAGAGAGAGAGACTGGGGGAGAGAGAGAGAGAGAGAGAGAGACTGGGGGAGAGAGAGAGAGAGCCTGGGAGAGAGAGAGAGAGAGAGAGAGACTGGGGGAGAGAGAGAGAGAGACTGGGGAGAGATAGACGGGGAGAGAGAAACTGGGGAGAGAGAGAGAGACTGGGGAGAGATAGACGGGGGAGAGAGAAACTGGGGAGAGAGAGACTGGGGGAGAGATAGAGTGAGAGAGACTGGGGGAGAGATAGAGAGAGAGAGACTGGGGGAGATAGAGAGAGAGAGACTTGGAGAGATAGAGAGAGAGACTGGGGAGATAGAGAGAGAGATAGACTGGGGAGATAGAGAGAGAGACTGGGGAGATAGAGAGAGAGAGACTGGGAGATAGAGAGAGAGAGAGACTGGGGAGATAGAGAGAGAGAGACTGAGGGGGAGAGAAATGGGGGGAGAGAGAGAGAGAGAGACTGGGGGAGAGAGAGAGAGAGAGAGAGAGAGACTGGGGGAGAGACAGAGAGAGAGAGAGAGAGAGACTGGGGAGAGAGAGAGGAAGAGACTGGGGAGAGAGAGAGGAAGAGACTGGGGTGAGAGAGATAGAGAGAGAGAGAGACTGGGGGAGATAAAGAGAGAGAGACTGGGGAGATAGAGAGAGAGAGACTGGGGAGATAGAGAGAGAGAGACTGGTGAGATAGAGAGAGAGAGAGACTGGGGAGATAGAGAGAGAGAGACTGGGGAGATAGAGAGAGAGACTGGGGGATAGAGAGAGAGAGACTGGGAGAATAGAGAGAGAGAGACTGGGGGATAGGGAGAGAGAGACTGAGGGGCGAGAGAGAGACAGGGAGAGAGAGAGAAACTGGGGGAGACAGAGAGAGAGAGGCTGGGGAAGAGAGAGAGAGACTGTACCTTTTTGCTATGTAAGCTTTGGCAATATGGTTCTCTGTAAACTTTCATGCCAATAAAGCATTTTAATTGGAATTGGAATTGGACTGGGAGACAGAGAGGGAATGAGAGAGAGACAGAGAGAGAGAGGGAAGGATGAGAGAGAGAGAGAGAGAGGGAAGGAGAGAGAGACAGAGAGAGAGAGGGGGAAGGAGAGAGAGACAGAGAGAGAGGGACGAGAGAGAGAGAGAGAGAGGGGGAAGGAGAGAGAGACACAGACAGAGACAGAGCGGGAAGGAGAGAGAGAGACTGGGGGGAGAGAGAGAGAGATGGGGAGAGAGAGACAGATTAGAGAGACGGGAGAGAGACTGGGGTAGAGAGAGACAGGGGAGAGGGAGAGTGAGTGGAGAGACTGGAGGGAGAGAGAGGAGTGAGACTGGGGAGAGAGAGACTGGGGGAGAGAGAGACAGAGAGAGACCAGGGGGGAGAGAGAGAGAGACGGGGGGAGAGAAAGAGCTACTGAGGGGGGAGAGAGAGAGGGAGCGAGAGACGGGGAGAGAGAGAGGGGGGGGGGGGAGAGACTGGGGGAGAGAGAGAGAGAGACTGGGGAGATAGAGAGAGAGAGACTGAGGGGGAGAGAGAGAGCGACTGGGGAGAGAGAGAGAGACGGGGAGAGAGAGAGAGAGATGTTGTGAGAGAGAGAGAGAGACGGGGAGAGAGAGAGTAGAGAGACTGGGGGAGAGAGAGGAGAGAGGCTGGGGAGAGAGAGATAGAGAGAATGGGGAGATAGAGAGAGAGAGAGACTGGGGAGATGGAGAGAGAGACTGAGGGGGGAGAGAGAGAGCGACTGAGGGGTAGAGAGAGAGACTGGGGTAGAGAGAGACAGGGGAGAGAGAGAGAAAGTAGAGAGACTGGGGGAGAGAGAATGGGGAGAGAGAGACTGGGGGACATATAAGATTGTGAAGGGGCTTGATCGGGTGGATGCAGTGAGGATGTTCCCAATGATGGGTGAAACTAGAACTAGGGGGCATAATCTTAAAATAATGGGCTGCTCATTCAAAACTGAGATGAGGAGAAACTTCTTCACTCAGAGGGTGGTAGGTTTGTGGAATTTGCTGCCCAGAAAGCTGTGGAAGCTACATCATTAAATAAATTTAAACAGAAATAGGTAGTTTCCTAGAAGTAAAGGGAATTAAGGGTTACGGGGAGCGGGCAGGAAATTGGACATGAGTCTAGGTTCGGAATGGTCATGGCCCTGTGGGTAGCGGAGTGGGCCCAGGGGCCGTGTAGCCTTGTTCTGCTCCTACTGTGTTCTAATTCTGGTAGATTTCAGGAGATGGTTTTATTCCTGTTCCTGGCTGGGGTGGAGATCGCCTTTACAGAAGGTAAGTACTGTAGAAAATATAGGGACAGAGTGATCTCCTGGAAGAATTTCGATCGCCTAGATGGGTCGGAGAGGAATTTCCCAGATTTTTTTCTCCCAAATTGGCCATTGGGACTTTATTTGGTTTTTCGCCTCTCCCGGGAGATCACATGGGTTAGGTTGGATGCAGAGTGATAGAAGATTTGAGGTTAGGATCAGATCAGCCATGATCTTATTGAATGGTGGAGCAGGCTCGAGGGGCCGATTGGCCTACTCCTGCTCCTATTTCTTATGTTTTCTTATGTTCTTATGTAGAGACCAGGGGGGAGAGAGAGAGACCAGGGGGGAGAGAGAGAGAGAGATGGGGGAGAGAGAGAGCGACTGAGGGGGGAAAGAGAGAGAGAGAGACAGGGAGAGATAGAGAGAGAGAGACTGAGGGGGAGAGAGAGAGCGACTGAGGGGGAGAGAGAGAGAGACTGGGGGAGAGAGAGATGGGGGGAGAGGGAGAGAGACGGGGAGAGAGAGAGAGAGACGGGGAGAGAGAGAAAGGGAGAGGCTGGGGGAGAGAGAGAGACACTGGGGAGATAGAGAGAGAGAGAGAGAGACTGAGGGGGGAGCGAGAGAGCGACTGAGGGGGAGAGAGAGAGACTGGGGGAGAGAGAGAGAGATGGGGAGAGGAAGAGAGAGAGTAGAGAGACTGGGGGAAGATAGAGAGAGAGACTGGGGAGATAGAGAGAGAGAGACTGGGGAGATAGAGAGAGGGAGACTGGGGAGATAGAGAGAGAGAGACTGGGGAGAGAGAGAGAGACTGGGGGAGAGAGAGAGAGAGAGAGAGAGACTGGGGGAGAGAGAGAGAGAGCCTGGGAGAGAGAGAGAGAGAGACTGGGGGAGAGAGAGAGAGAGACTGGGGAGAGATAGACGGGGAGAGAGAAACTGGGGGAGAGAGAGAGAGACTGGGGAGAGATAGACGGGGAGAGAGAAACTGGGGAGAGAGAGACTGGGGGAGAGATAGAGTGAGAGAGACTGGGGGAGAGATAGAGAGAGAGAGACTGGGGGAGATAGAGAGAGAGAGACTTGGAGAGATAGAGAGAGAGACTGGGGAGATAGAGAGAGAGATAGACTGGGGAGATAGAGAGAGAGACTGGGGAGATAGAGAGAGAGAGACTGGGGAGATAGAGAGAGAGAGAGACTGGGGAGATAGAGAGAGAGAGACTGAGGGGGAGAGAAATGGGGGGAGAGAGAGAGAGAGAGACTGGGGGAGAGAGAGAGAGAGAGAGAGAGACTGGGGGAGAGACAGAGAGAGAGAGAGAGACTGGGGGAGAGAGAGAGGAAGAGACTGGGGAGAGAGAGAGGAAGAGACTGGGGTGAGAGAGAGATAGAGAGAGAGAGACTGGGGGAGATAAAGAGAGAGAGACTGGGGAGATAGAGAGAGAGAGACTGGGGAGATAGAGAGAGAGAGACTGGTGAGATAGAGAGAGAGAGAGACTGGGGAGATAGAGAGAGAGAGACTGGGGAGATAGAGAGAGAGACTGGGGGATAGAGAGAGAGAGACTGGGAGAATAGAGAGAGAGAGACTGGGGGATAGGGAGAGAGAGACTGAGGGGCGAGAGAGAGAGAGACAGGGAGAGAGAGAGAAACTGGGGGAGACAGAGAGAGAGAGGCTGGGGAAGAGAGAGAGAGACTGGGAGACAGAGAGGGAAGGAGAGAGAGACAGAGAGAGAGAGGGAAGGAGAGAGAGAGAGAGAGAGAGGGAAGGAGAGAGAGACAGAGAGAGAGAGGGGGAAGGACAGAGAGACAGAGAGAGAGGGACGAGAGAGAGAGAGAGAGAGAGGGAAGGAGAGAGAGACACAGACAGAGACAGAGCGGGAAGGAGAGAGAGAGACAGGGGGGAGAGAGAGAGAGATGGGGAGAGAGAGACAGATTAGAGTGACGGGAGAGAGACTGGGGTAGAGAGAGACAGGGGAGAGGGAGAGTGAGTGGAGAGACTGGAGGGAGAGAGAGGAGCGAGACTGGGGAGAGAGAGACTGGGGGAGAGAGAGACAGAGAGAGACCAGGGGGGAGAGAGAGAGAGACGGGGGGAGAGAAAGAGCTACTGAGGGGGGAGAGAGAGAGGGAGCGAGAGATGGGGAGAGAGAGAGGGGGGGAGAGACTGGGGGAGAGAGAGAGAGAGACTGGGAGATAGAGAGAGAGAGACTGAGGGGGAGAGAGAGAGCGACTGGGGGAGAGAGAGAGAGACGGGGAGAGAGAGAGAGAGATGTTGTGAGAGAGAGAGAGAGACGGGGAGAGAGAGAGTAGAGAGACTGGGGGAGAGAGAGGAGAGAGGCTGGGAGAGAGAGATAGAGAGAATGGGGAGATAGAGAGAGAGAGAGACTGGGGTGATGGAGAGAGAGACTGAGGGGGGAGAGAGAGAGCGACTGAGGGGAGAGAGAGAGACTGGGGTAGAGAGAGACAGGGGAGAGAGAGAGAAAGTAGAGAGACTGGGGGAGAGAGAATGGGGAGAGAGAGACTGGCGGACATATAAGATTGTGAAGGGGCTTGATCGGGTGGATGCAGTGAGGATGTTCCCAATGATGGGTGAAACTAGAACTAGGGGGCATAATCTTAAAATAAGGGGCTGCTCATTCAAAACTGAGATGAGGAGAAACTTCTTCACTCAGAGGGTGGTAGGTTTGTGGAATTTGCTGCCCCAGAAAGCTGTGGAAGCTACATCATTAAATAAATTTAAAACAGAAAGAGATAGTTTCCTAGAAGTAAAGGGGAATTAAGGGTTACGGGGAGCGGGCAGGAAATTGGACATGAGTCTAGGTTCGGAATGGTCATGGCCCTGTGGGTAGCGGAGTGGGCCCAGGGGCCGTGTCGCCTTGTTCTGCTCCTACTGTGTTCTAATTCTGTTAGATTTCAGGAGATGGTTTTATTCCTTTTCCTGGCTGGGGTGGAGATCGCCTTTAAAGAAGGTAAGTACTGTAGAAAATATAGGGACAGAGTGATCTCCTGGAAGAATTTCGATCGCCTAGATGGGTCGAAGAGGAATTTCCCAGATTTTTTTCTCCCAAATTGGCATTGGGACTTTATCTGGTTTTTCGCCTCTCCCGGGAGATCACATGGGTTAGGTTGGATGCAGAGTGATAGAAGATTTGAGGTTAGGATCAGATCAGCCATGATCTTATTGAATGGTGGAGCAGGCTCGAGGGGCCGATTGGCCTACTCCTGCTCCTGTTTCTTATGTTCTCTATGTTCTTATGTAGAGACCAGGGGGGAGAGAGAGAGACCAGGGGGGATAGAGAGAGAGAGATGGGGGAGAGAGAGAGCGACTGAGGGGGGAAAGAGAGGGAGAGAGACGGGGAGAGATAGAGAGAGAGAGACTGAGGGGGAGAGAGAGAGCGACTGAGGGGGAGAGAGAGAGAGACTGGGGGAGAGAGAGATGGGGGAGAGGGAGAGAGACGGGGAGAGAGAGAGAGAGACGGGGAGAGAGAGAGAGAGAGAGAGAGACTGAGGGGGGAGCGAGAGAGCGACTGAGGGGGAGAGAGAGAGTCTGGGGAGAGAGAGAGAGATGGGGAGAGGAAGAGAGAGAGTAGAGAGACAGGGGGAGATAGAGAGAGAGACTGGGGAGATAGAGAGAGAGAGACTGGGGAGATAGAGAGAGGGAGACTGGGGAGATAGAGAGAGAGAGACTGGGGAGAGAGAGAGACTGGGGGAGAGAGAGGGAGAGAGAGAGAGACTGGGGGAGAGAGAGAGAGAGACTGGGAGAGAGAGAGAGAGAGAGAGAGACTGGGGGAGAGAGAGAGAGAGACCTGGGGAGAGATAGACGGGGAGCTACACCTACCTTGGTCTAACTATTACAGCATCAGGGAGCTTCAGCATAGCAGTGAATGCACTAAAAGAAAAAGCCCGAAGAGCCCTATATGCAATAAAAAGAAAATTCTACAACATCCAAATCCCAATCAAAATCTGGCTCAAAATATTTGACAGCATAATCCTGCCCATTGCACTGTACGGTAGTGAAGTATGGGGCCCGCTAAATCACCCAAAGCTACACTAAATGGAAAAACATACAATAGAAGCCCTACATGCAGAATTCTGCCGAAGCATCCTTCGCACCCAAAGGAAAACGCCAACAAATGCATGCAGAGCCGAACTAGGCAGATACCCACTGATAATAAACATCCAAAACGAGCACTAAACTTCCTAAATCACCTCAAATCTAGCTCCCCAGACACCCTTCATTTCAAAGCCTTTCAGACCCAAGAGCTAAACCAGAAAAGAGTCCCCTGAGTCAGCTGCTACGGAAACTAAGTACTCAGCCGGACCCTGACCAGCCCCAGACCAACACAGCCGCCCAAACACCAATCCGAGTGAACCAAATCATTAAAAAATGCAAAGAAACCTACCTGGAACATTGGAACAAAATAACCGAAAGCAAAGCAGATTAGAATGTTACCGGGCCCTAAAAAGAGAATATAAACTGGCAGACTACCTCACGACCATCAGAGACACAAAACAGAGACAGACCCTCACCAGGTACAGACTAAGCGACCACCAACTGGAAATTGAAAAAGGCAGATACAAGAAATCCTGGCAGCCTAGAGAGAATAGAATATGCGATCAATGTCTGGCTGGCGAGGTTGAAACAGAAATGCATTTCCTCCTAAAATGCGAAAAATTCAACACATCAAGCATATTATTCAACAAGCTAAGCCAAACAACCCCAGATTTCAAGGAATTGGATGATCTGTCAAAATTGAGATTAGTCCTAGGAGAAGGAGACAGACCATACCTTGGGGCCAAATATGTAACAACATGTCACAACCTGAGGACTGTTTAAAATTAAGACTGTTTAAAATTAATATTGAACGTACCAAATGAAGTACAAAGACTGTTTAAAATTAATATTGTTTAAAAGTAATATTGTATGTACCCAACAAATGTCAAATCGATTGACACCTACAGAATGTTGGAAAACTGTACCTTTTTGCTATGTAAGCTTTGGCAATATGGTTCTCTGTAAACTTTCATGCCAATAAAGCATTTTAATTGGAAATTGGAATTGGAAATTGGAAATTGGAATGGGGAGAGATAGACGGGGAGAGAGAAACTGGGGAGAGAGAGACTGGGGGAGAGATAGAGTGAGAGAGACTGGGGGAGAGATAGAGAGAGAGAGACTGGGGGAGATAGAGAGAGAGAGACTTGGAGAGATAGAGAGAGAGACTGGGGAGATAGAGAGAGAGATAGACTGGGGAGATAGAGAGAGAGACTGGGGACATAGAGAGAGAGAGACTGGGGAGATAGAGAGAGAGAGAGACTGGGGAGATAGAGAGAGAGAGACTGAGGGGGAGAGAAATGGGGAGAGAGAGAGAGAGAGAGACTGGGGGAGAGAGAGAGAGAGAGAGAGACTGGGGGAGAGACAGAGAGAGAGAGAGAGACTGGGGGAGAGAGAGAGGAAGAGACTGGGGAGAGAGAGAGATAGAGAGAGAGAGACTGGGGGAGATAAAGAGAGAGAGACTGGGGAGATAGAGAGAGAGAGACTGGGGAGATAGAGAGAGAGAGAGACTGGGGAGATAGAGAGAGAGAGAGACTGGGGAGATAGAGAGAGAGAGACTGGGGAGATAGAGAGAGATAGAGACTGGGAGAATAGAGAGAGAGAGACTGGGGGATAGGGAGAGAGAGACTGAGGGGCGAGAGAGAGAGAGACAGGGAGAGAGAGGGAAACTGGGGGAGACAGAGAGAGAGAGACTGGGGAAGAGAGAGAGAGACTGGGAGACAGAGAGGGAAGGAGAGAGAGACAGAGAGAGAGAGGGAAGGAGAGAGAGAGAGAGAGAGAGGGAAGGAGAGAGAGACAGAGAGAGAGAGGGGGAAGGAGAGAGAGACAGAGAGAGAGGGAACGAGAGAGAGAGAGAGAGAGAGGGAAGGAGAGAGAGACACAGACAGAGACAGAGCGGGAAGGAGAGAGAGAGACTGGGGGAAGAGAGAAAGAGATGGGGAGAGAGAGACAGATTAGAGAGACGGGAGAGAGACTGGGGTAGAGAGAGACAGGGGAGAGGGAGAGTGAGTGGAGAGACTGGAGGGAGAGAGAGGAGCGAGACTGGGGAGAGAGAGACTGGAGGAGAGAGAGAGAGAGAGAGACCAGGGGGGAGAGAGAGAGAGACGGGGGGAGAGAAAGAGCTACTGAGGGGGGAGAGAGAGAGGGAGCGAGAGACGGGGAGAGAGAGAGGGGGGGAGAGACTGGGGGAGAGAGAGAGAGAGACTGGGGAGATAGAGAGAGAGAGACTGAGGGGGGAGAGAGAGAGCGACTGGGGGAGAGAGAGAGAGAGACGGGGAGAGAGAGAGAGAGACGTTGTGAGAGAGAGAGAGAGACGGGGAGAGAGAGAGTAGAGAGACTGGGGGAGAGAGAGGAGAGAGGCTGGGGAGAGAGAGATAGAGAGAATGGGGAGATAGAGAGAGAGAGAGACTGAGGGGGAGAGAGAGCGCGACTGAGGGGGGAGAGAGAGAGAGAGACGGGGAGAGAGACAGGGAGAGACTGGGGGAGAGAGAGAGACTGGGGAGATAGAGGGAGAGAGAGAGAGACTGAGGGGGGAGAGAGAGAGCAACTGAGGGGGAGATAGAGAGACTGGGGGTGAGAGAGACATGGGGGAGACGAAGAGAGAGAGTAGAGAGATTGGGGGGAGATAGAGTAGAGAGACTCGGGGGAGATAGAGAGAGAGACTGGGGAGATAGACAGAGAGAGACTGGGGAGATCGAGAGAGAGAGAGTGGGGAGATAGAGAGAGAGACTGGGGGGATAGAGAGAGAGAGACTGGCGGGGATAGAGAGAGAGAGACTGGGGGATAGAGAGAGAGAGACTGGGGGGATAGAGAGAGAGACTGGGGGATAGAGAGAGAGAGACTGGGGGGTCAGAGAGAGAGAGACTGGGGGGGCAGAGAGAGAGGGACTGGGGGGCAGAGAGAGAGAGACTGGAGGGGAGAGAGAGAGAGACTGGAGGGGAGAGAAAGAGAGAGAGAGTAGAGAGAGAGGAGAGAGAGACTGGGGAGAGAGAGAGAATGGGGAGATAGATAGAGAGAGACTGAGGGGGAAAGAGAGAGAGTGACTGAGGGGGAGAGAGACTGGGGGAGAGAGAGAGAGACGGGGAGAGAGAGAGAGAGAGTAGAGAGACTGGGGGAGAGAGAGGAGAGAGGCTGGGGGAGAGAGAGACTGGGGGAGAGAGAGACTGGAGGAGAGAGAGAGAGAGACTGGGGGAGAGAGAGAGACTGGGGAGAGAGAGAGATAGACTGGGGGAGAGAGAGAGAGACTGGGCAGAGAGAGAGAGAGAAACTGGGGGGAGAGAGAGTGCGACTGAGGGGGGAGTGAGAGAGACAGGGAGAGAGAGAGAGAGAGACTGGGAGATAGAGATAGAGAGAGAGAGACGGGGAGAGAGAGAGAGAGACTGGGGGATAGTGAGAGAGAGAGAGAGAGACTGGGGGAAGAGATAGAGAGACTGGGAGACAGAGGAAGAGGCCCGGCCCAAGTCACCCCAGCTGATTAGGCTGGGCACAGTGAAAGCATTGATTTCTTTATGACAGCACAAAAACTGCTCTGACATCATAGCAGCTCTTCGACATCATAGTCACTCAATGCTAATGAGCGGATAATGAGCGGAATTTTGAACGTTTTTTGGATACCGTGAGCACGATTTTTGTCTGATGGAAAAGTAAATACGCCTATGACCGATGCGTAATCATAAGCTTTCTTTTGATGTGACGCGCGTGTAGGTACGCTCTATAACTTTTGAACGTATAGAGAACAGACAGACAGACAGACAGACAGAAGAGGTCTTTTATATATATAGATGTATCTTCTCTTGTTGTAACTTTCACTGTCTGGGTAGGTCAGGTTGAGAATATATTCTTATTATACTGATCGGATTGGATCGCAGGAGCAGATAGGTGGTGCTGTTCAATCGGGATGTTTGGTAGGGCCAAATGGTAAGAGGCTGAGAGATGGTTAGTTTGAGAGTGGCAGCAAGCGTGTCATGTTCAATAGATTGTAAGAAATGTAAGAAATGTGTAACGGAGGCATCAGATGTTGGATCTCATAAAACAACATTTTGATGAAAATAATGGTGCAAAACGCAACATTTGGAAATGCAACCAAGGATTTCATAATATACGAAGCATGCACTCTACCACTGAACTACATCCCCAAATGACGTGTTGCTGTAAGTAAGGATAGAAGGACTGGCGGTATTATCTTTCTACTTTTCCTTTGTGTTTCTAGTCTGTGCTGAGGTCGGAGCACCTGATCCAACTGTGGGTGAGGTGAAGAATTCTGTCCTCGTCAATCCGAGAACAGAGAAAGTGGAAATGAGAAGGAAGACTTGGGGAATCATTTGGCCTCATTCCTCTAGGAAAAAAGTAGATTGAGAGGAGAGTTCATGTCGGCCTTTATGGAGGGTTTTAAATAAAAGAATATTGCACCACAACAGGGGCCATTCGGCCTGTTGTGCCTGTGCCGGCTCTTTGAAAGTGTTGTCGAATTTCATCCAACACCCCAGCGTTTTTCCCACAACCCTGCAAATTAATTATATTTAAATAAATGTCTAATTGCCTTTTGAAGTTGCTATCGAATCTGACTCCACATCCACTTTAAGTAATGCACTCCTGCACTTAACAACCGTCTGTCCGCCAACATATATTCTTAGGCATATTACATCTCTGATGTCTGGTTATCATTACACTTATCAGAGAAAATAGTTTCCCAACTTGCTGCAGCAAAATACCTCATGTATTTAAATATGTCTATTAATCCTCCCCATAACTGTCTCTGCTCTAAGGAGAATAATCCCAGGCTCTCCAATCCAAAATACCTCATGTATTTAAATATGTCTATTAATCCTCCCCATAACCGTCTCTGCTCTAAGGAGAATAATCCCAGGCTCTCCAATCCAAAATACCTCATGTATTTAAATATGTCTATTAATCCTCCCCATAACCGTCTCTGCTCTAAGGAGAATATTGCCAGGCTCTCCAATCCAAAATAGCTCATGTATTTAAATATGTCTATTAATCCTCCCCATAATCGTCTCTGCTCTAAGGAGAATAATCACAAGCTCTCCAATCTCGCCACATAACTGGTGACTGGTGATTTAAATGTGGCTTTGTATTGCAAAAGAATGGTAACAAAGGGAATTAAAGTAGTAGATGACAAACTCTCTTCTGATATTACAACACGCTAGATCAGAAGAAAACACGTGTTCATAGGGCAACACCAATAAATAGATGTATGTTGGAATAAAACAATTGTAAATTTAATTCAATATGTATCCCTAAAGCAGCAGTAAGAATAAAACAGATTATGTGGTCATTCTCACATTGCTGCTTATGGGAGCTTGCTGGTCTCAATCTGACTGCGCCGTTTCCTACATTACAACAGGAACTACACTTTAAAGTACTTCATTGGCATTACAGCACTTTGTAACGTGTTCTGGTCGTGCAAGGCGCAAAAGAGTACAAGTTTGAGCAGAACGTGCGAGCCTGAGGGGAAACAGTGCAAGAGGACAACAAATGAAAGCGGGAGAACCGGCGGCAGAGAGTCAGTGAGAGTGGAGAGTGCGAGCCTGAGGGGAAACAGTGCAAGAGAACAACAAATGAAAGCGGGAGAACCGGCGGCAGAGAGTCAGTGAGAGTGGAGAGTGCGAGCCTGAGGGGGAACAGTGCAAGAGGACAACAAATGAAAGCGGGAGAACCGGCGGCAGAGAGTCAGTGAGAGTGGAGAGTGCGAGCCTGAGGGGAAACAGTGCAAGAGGACAACAAATGAAAGCGGGAGAACCGGCGGCAGAGAGTCAGCGAGAGTAGAGAGTGCGAGCCTGAGGGAAAAAGAGAACAACGGTAGAAAGAAAGAAAGATAATCATTTCCAGGTGGAAATATTTCCGAGCAAAGACGTCATAGTCAATCTCTCTCTCTGAACTGAACTGTTTCGGCCACATTGAGCCTGAAATTTACCATAATTATAAGAGGAGAGAAGAATAGGAGATATTTGCCCTCCCAATCACAATATCCTCAGACTAATGGAATTTAAACCACATCTGACAATCATCCTGAACAAGGAGACCAGCTCACTAGCTGTTCATAGAGAATTAAACTTCTCTTAATTTTCTCTTAATGTATCGTTCACTGCCTGGATCGGTCAGATTGAGAATATATTCTTGTTATATTAATCGGATTGGAGTGCAGGAGCAGATGAGATGCACTGTTCAACCGGGAAGTTTGGAAGGCTGAACGTGGAAGCGGCTGAGAGATGGTGGGTGCGAGAGTGGCAGCATGCGTGGCGCGGTCGATAGATTGTAAGAAATGGAGGAAATGTTTAACCAAGGCCTCAGACGATGGAACTCATAGAACAACATTTTGCACAAAACGAGGATGTAAAAAGCTTCATTTGGAGATTGAACGCAGGACCTCGTACATCCGAAGCATGCGCTCTACCACTGAGCTACAGCCCCAGCGGATGCTTTGCTGCAATGGAAGACAGAAGGACTGGCAGCCTTAACTTACTAATCTCCCTTTGTGTTCCAAGTCTTTGCTGAATTTGGAGCACCTGCTGCAACTGTGGGTGAAGAGAAGAAATCTGTCCTCCTCACTCCATGAACAGAGAAAGCGGAAATGAAAAGAAAGACTTGAGGTTTTAATTGGCCTCTTCACTCTAGGAAAAAGTAGACTGAGAGGACCGCTCATGTAGGCCTTCAACATTATGGAGGGGTGAAAGTAATAGAATATTACATCACAACAGGGGCCATTCGGCCTGTCGTGTCTGTTACCACGCCACTTGTCAGGGGAAATAGTTTTCCTACTTGCTCTATCAAACCGCCTCATATTTTTGAATATCTCTGTTAAGCCTCCCCTTAACCGTCTCTGCTCAAAGGCGAACAACCCCAGATTCTCCAATCTCTCCACGTAACTGAAATCCTTTAACCTTGGTAATCATTCTAGTAAATCTTGTCTGCACCCTCTCCAAAGCCTTGTCATCCTTCCCAAACTGTATGCCCATAATTGAACACAATAATCCTGCTGAGACTAACCAATGTTTTAGGAAGATTTAGCATAAATTATTTACTTTTCTTCTCTATGCCTTTTGATAAAGCCAAGCATCCCATGTACTTTTTAACAGCCGTGTCCTGCCACCTTCGATGATTTGTTCAACTACACCTTCAGGTCTCTCTGTTCAAGCACCCCTTAAAATTGTACTATTCCATTCATGTTGCATCTCCTCATTCGTCCTAACAATATATATCATGCCACACTTCTCTGCGTTAAATTCCATGTGTCATGTGTTTTCCCTTCTTTCTTGAAGACGATCAGAGAGTCAGTACCCACAACGCATTACTGCTCTGTGGAAAAGTAGCACCGCCTAAAATCCAGTCTATTCCTCCCTCATTGTCAGACTGAGAATATCTTATTGCTACATTATTCGGTTTGGAGCGCAGGATGAGATGGGAGGTGATGTTCAAACGGTACGCTTGGAAGGGCGAACGGGGAAGCGGCTGTGAGATGGAGGGTGTGAGAGTGGCAGCAAGGAGGGCGCGGTCAATAGATTGTAAGCAACAAAATTGTAAAAGTGGTGGAATCTCTGAGTAAGTGAGACACAGCTCGTGTGGACACGTGTGAGTGAACGGGAATGTCAGCATCGACAGTTTAAGAAGTTACACAGATAGTGGCAAAACTGGCTAGCCTGCACAGTTTAATGCTTAGGGTGAGACAATTAAATTAATAAATGCCGCAAAAACACACAGCAGTGGGATGCGAACTCTCGCCTCTGAAGAGCCTGGTGTGGTAAAAAAACAACATTTGGAGATGCTGGGAATTGAACCCAGGACCTTCAGACATGCGAAGTATGCGCTCTATCGCTGAACTACATGCCCAGTTGTTGCTTTGTTGTAATGGAGGACAGAAGGACTGGCAGCCTTACCTTTCTAATATCGTTTTGTGTTCTGAGTCTGTGCTGAATTTGGAGCACGTGATGTAACTGTGGGTGAAGAGAAGAAATCTGTCATCGTCACTCGATGAACAGAGGAAGGGGAGGTGAAAGGGAAGACTTGATGTTTTACTTGGCCTCTTCCCTCTAGGAAAAAGTAGACTGAGAGGAGCGCTCATGTAGGCCCTTAACATTATGGAGGGTTTAAAATCATAGAATATTACATCACTACAGGGGCCATTCGGACTGTCGTGCCTGTACCGGCCCTTTGAAAGAGCTGTCCAATTTGATCCCACATCTCAGCGTTTTTCCCGCATACCTGCAAGTTCTCTACAAATAATTGTCCAATTGCCTTTTGAAGTTGCTGTCGAATCTGTCTCCACTACCTTTTTCGGTAATGCATTGCTACAGTTTACACCAATATATATTATATCCATGACCTCTGGTAACACTCCACTTGTCAGGGGAAATAGATTCCCTATTGCTCTATCAAACCCCCTCATGTTTTTGAATATCTCTATTAACGCTCCCCTTAATCATATCTGCTCTAAGCAGAACAATCCCAGATTCTCCAATCTCTCCACGTAACTGAAACCCTTTAACCCTGGTATCCATTCTAGTAAATTCCTCTGCACCCTCTCCAAAGCCTTGCCATCCTTCCCAAACGGTGTGCCCATAATTGAACAAAATACTCCCGCTGAGGTTAACATGTGTTTTATGAATATTTTGCAAAAATTATTTACATTTCTTCTCTATTCCTTTTGATAAAGCAAAGCATCCCATATGCTTTTTAAGAGCCTTGTCCTGCCGCCTTCAAAGATTGGTGCACATACACCTCCAGGTCTCCCTGTTCAAGCGCCCGTTTAAAATTGTTCTATTTCATTCATATTGCCTCTCCTCATTCGTCCTACCAAAATATATCATGCCACAATTTTCTGCGTTAACTTCCATCTGCCATGTGTGTACCCCATCCTTCTTGAAGACGACCAGAGAGTCAGCACCCACAATGCATTACTGCTCTGTGGAAACGTAACACCGTCTAAAATCCAGTCTATTCCTCCCTCTTTGTCAGGCTGAGAATATGTTCTTGCTATATTAATCGGATTGGAGAGCAGGAGCAAGGGGGAGGTACTGTTCAACAGGTAAGTTTGGAAGGGTGAACGGGGAAGTGGCGGTGAGATGGTGGCAGGAAGGAGGGAGCGGTAGATAGATTGTAAGCAACAACATTGTAAAAGTGGTGGAATCTCTGGGTAAGTGATACAGAGCGTGTGTGGAGACGTGTGCGTAAACGGAAATATCAGCATCGAAAGTTTAAGATGTTACACAGATATTGGCAAAACTGGCCCTCCTGCACAGTTTAATGCGTTGGCTGAAGCGACGAAATTTATAACTGTCACAATAACTGGCAGCGGCGGGATTTGAACCAACGCCTCAGAAAAGCTTGGAGCCTAAATCTAACACCATAGACAGCTCGGCCACGCTAACGCTTAAACGGATCCGCTTCTGAAATTAGTGACTGGTGATTGAAATGTGGCTTTTGTATTGCAAACGCAGGGTAACAAAGGAAATTAATGTAGTCGACGACAAATACACTTGTGATATAGCAACAAACTAGGTCAGAAGAAATTACTTGTTCCCAGGGCAACACCAATAAATAGATGGAAGTTGGATCAAACCAATTGTAAATCTAATTCAATATTTATCCCTAAAGCAACAGTACAAAACAAAACAGATTATCTGCGTATTATCCAACTGCTGCTTATGGGAGCTTGCTGGGCGCAATCCGACTGCTGTGTTTCCTACATTACAACAGGAATACACTTTAAAATACTTCATTGGTTGTAAAACGCTTTGGAATGTGTTGAGGTCGTGAAACGCGCTAAAGTAATAAAAGCTTGAGCAGGGCGTGCGAGCCTGAGGGGAAACGGTGCAAGAGGACAACAAATGAAAGCGGGAGAACCGGCGGCAGAGAATCAGTGAGAGTGGAGAGTGCGAGCCTGAGGGGAAACAGTGCAAGAGGACAACAAATGAAAGCGGGAGAACCGGCGGCAGAGAATCAGTGAGAGTGGAGAGTGCGAGCCTGAGGGGAAACAGTGCAAGAGGACAACAAATGAAAGCGGGAGAACCGGAGGCAGAGAGTCAGTGAGAGTGGAGAGTGCGAGCCTGAGGGGAAACAGTGCAAGAGGACAACAAATGAAAGCGGGAGAACCGGCGGCAGAGAGTCAGTGAGAGTGGAGAGTGCGAACCTGAGGGGAAACAGTGCAAGAGGACAACAAATGAAAGCTGTGGAACCGGCGGCAGAGAGTCAGTGAGAGTGGAGAGTGCGAGCCTGAGCGGAAACAGTGCAAGAGGACAACAAATGAAAGCGGGAGAACCGGCGGCAGAGAGTCAGTGAGAGCGGAGAGTGCGAGCCTGAGGGGAAACAGTGCAAGAGGACAACAAATGAAAGCTGTGGAACCGGCGGCAGAGAGTCAGTGAGAGTGGAGAAAGAGAGCCTGAGGGGAAACAGTGCAAGAGGACAACAAATGAAAGCTGTGGAACCGGCGGCAGAGAGTCAGTGAGAGTGGAGAAAGAGAGCCTGAGGGGAAACAGTGCAAGAGGACAACAAATGAAAGCTGTGGAACCGGCGGCAGAGAGTCAGTAAGAGCAGAGAAAGAGAGCCTGAGGGGAAACAGTGCAAGAGGACAACAAACGAAATTGGGAGAACCGGCGGCAGAGAGTCAGTGAGAGTGGAAAGTGCGAGCCTGAGGGGAAACAGTGCAAGAGGCGAACAAATAAAAGCGGGAGAACCGGTGATGTGAGTCAGTGAGAGGGGACAGTACGAGCCCGAGGGAAGAAGAGAACAACGGTAGAAAGAGAGATAATCATTTCCAGATGGAAATATTTGAGTGTTTTGCCAATTGTGGTAATAACTTTCCGAGCAAGGACGTCTTAGTCAAACTCTCTCTCTGAACTGAACTATTCCGGTGGCATTGAGCCTGAAATTTACCATAATTATAAGAGGAGAGAATAATAGGGGATGTTTGCACTCCTAATCACAATTTCCTCACACTACTTGAATTTAAACCACATCTGACAATCATCCTGTGCACGGAGACCAGCTCACCAGCTGTTTATAGAGAATGAACCTTCTCTTAACTTTGTCTTAATGTAACTTTCACTGCCTGGATCGGTCAGGTTGAGAATATATTCTTGTTATATTTATTGGACCGGAGTGCAGGAGCAGAGGAGATGCGCTGTTCAACCGGGAAGTTTGGAAGGGCGAACGTGGAAGCGGCTGAGAGATAATGGGTGCGAGAGTGGCAGCAAGCATGGCGTGGTCGATAGATTGTAAGAAATGTTTGACCAAGGCCTCAGATGTTGGAACTCAAAACAACATTTTGCAGAAAACGATGGTGTAAAAAGCACCAGTTGAAGATGCCGGGGTTTGAATTTTAGAGACGTCATACATGCAAAGCATGCGCTCTGCCACTGAGCTACATCTCCAGCCGTTGTTTTGTTGTAATGGAGGACAGAAGGACCGGCTGTCTTATCTTTCTAAACTTTCTTTCTGTTCCAAGTCTGTGCTGAAGTTGGAGCACTTGATGCAACTGTGGGTGATGAGAAGACATCTGTCCTCGTCACTTCAGGAACAGAGAAAGCGGAAAAGAAAAGAAACACTTGAGGTTTTAATTGGCCTCCTCCCTCTAGAAAGAAGTAGACTGGGAGGACCGCACATGTGGGCCTTTAACATCATGGAGGGGTTAAAATCATGAATATTACATCACAACAGGGGTCATTCGGCCTGTCATGCCTGTGCCGGCTCTTTGAAAGGGCTGTCCAATTTCATCCCACACCCCAGCGTTTTCCCCACAAACCTGCGAGTTCTCTACAAATAAATGTCCAATTGCCTCTTGAAGTTGCTGTCGAATCTGACTCCACTACCATTTTATATAATGCGTTCCTGCTCTTAACAATCGTCACTGCACCAATATATATTGCATCCAAGTCCCCTGGTTACCATTCCACTTGGCTGGGGAAATAGTTTCCCTACTTGCTCTATCAAACCACCTCATGTTTTTGAATATCTCTATTAAGACTCCCCTTAACCGTCTCTGCTCTAAGGAGAACAATCCCACATTCTCCAATCTCTCCACATAACTGAAATCCTTTAACCCTGGTAACCATTCTAGAAATCGCCTCTGCGCCCTCTCCAAGGTCTTGCCAATTTGCCCAAAGTGTATGCCCATAATTGAACACAACACTCCCGCTGAGACTAATCAGAATTTTAGGAAGATTTAGCATATCTTACTTAATTTTCTTCGCTATTCCTCTTTTGATAAAGCCAAGCATCCCATGTGCTTTTTAACCGCCGTGTCCTGCGGCCTTCAAAGATTTGTGCACCTACACCTCCGGGGCTCTCTGTTCATGCACCCGTTTAAAATTCTAGCATTTTGTTCATATTGCCTCTCCTCGTTCATCCTAACAAAATAATTCACGTCACACTTCCTGCGTTAACTTCTATTTGCCATGTGTTTTCCCAGCCTTCTTGAAGGCGATCAGAGAGTCAGCACCCACAACACCAGCCGGCAATGCATTCTAGAGGCTCACTCTTAATGGTACTCGAAGTTTCAAAAGCTCTCACTCGCTCACTTTCACTCTTACATTTGCTTCTCGCTTGCTTTCTCCCACTCTTTTTCTGTATCGCTCCTTTTCCTTTCCGCACGCTCTGTGATCTCTGTGCCAAAGGTCATTTTCACATCCAATTCAATCCTAACATCTTCCGCCTGCATTCTCTTCACCATTACCGTGATCAACGATAATATTCTCCAGACAATATGTTCAGTGGTGTAGCCTCTGTGAATAGTTTAATGTTTCTACAGATCACCAAAGTCGCCACCTGTTCCCCTACACTGTTCACTTCGCCTACAATGGATGCAATAAACAGAATCGAATGTCTCTTCCAGCCAGACCTCACAATAATTGAAGTCCCTTCCCTGTAATTATAAAGTGCACCGTTAGATGGCGCGATTGTTCAATTAACAAAACGCCAATATCACCGCTGCTCCTTTTAATCTCTAGATCAATAGAAGGGCTCCTGATTTCCACAGACACAGTGCAAACTGACACAACATAACATGAAAACATTTCATTTTACAATGAAGTCCAGCGCCAGTCAGTGAATCCATCCACACTGAATCAGAGAAGGAGATGTGAAGGTCTCAGCAGCAAACTCAGTTCAGTCGCCAGACCTCTGAAGCGTGATACACACACAGTGAAATAATATTACATCAGGACCTTTGACTGCAATGTAAATTATGTACTGGATAAAATACGTTAATCCAAAGGAACACAACTTAATCAGACCTCTCTCGGGAATAAGGCTGAAAGGTCTCCCCATACAGGACTAATCCAACAATAATGAGCGGCTTCATTTACAGTTTGCATGTAATTGTATTGATCATGTTCACTCCTGCTAATTGATTTATACATTTTAACGATTTCTCCTAAATGCTCAGTGAATCCAGGGACACTGGCAGACAGCTTGCACTCTGTCCCTGTAGTTTTCCAGTTAAAATATGAAATCTCCATCCCTGACACAGGGACAGTTAAAGGCCAAGTTCAGGATTGGGGCCTAGAAATTACTCTGTGTGATATTAGGGGACGGACACTGAACGTGTCCCATTGACATTCCTCTCGCTGCTTTTTTACTGCAGATGTGTACCTGTTTATTCTACATTGGTTAACGTCTCCAGTAAAATTAGAACTGTGCCACCTCCTGACTCCGTTCCTCCAATCCACTCCTGGCCGACCACCCAACCTCCACCTTACAACAATGTCAACTGATGCAACATTTTTCTGTCCGTGCCCAACCCTCCCAAATTCATGCTCGCTCATCACTCGCGCCCTCACTACCCCGCATTGTCTCTCAGTCCGCCAACGCCTTAAATTTTAAATTATCACCCTTGGGTTAAAATCCCTCCATGACCTCACCCCTCGCCATCTCCACCATCTCCTCCAAACCTGCAGCATTCCCACCCGTGATCTCTCCATACATCTGACACTGGCCTTTTTCGGTGGGACTGCCCTCACTTGGTTCCAGTCTTACCGATCTGATGGTAGCCAGAGCATCTCCAGCAATGGTTTCTCATCTCACAGGAGCTCCATTAAATCTCCAGTCTCTATTCTTGTCCACTCCTTGTCCTCATCTACATGCTGACCTTTGTGAAATCATCTGCAGACATGGGGTCAGCTTCCACACGTCTACTGACAACACCCAGCTCCAGCTCGCCACCATCTCTCACCACCCTCCACTACCTCTGTGTAACTAGCGAAACATATAAAAACGGATTGAAAAGCTTCTCTGGGTATGTGAAAAGGAAAAGACTGGCGAAGGTAAATGTAGATTGTTTACAGTCAGAGACGGGAGAATTTATAATGGGGAATGAGGAATTGGCTTAGAAATGTAATATTACTTTGTTTCTGTCTTCACGGAGGAAGGCAAAGAAAACCACCCAGAAATACGAGAAAACCAAGGGTGTGGCTAGAATAAGGAACTTAAAGAAATTATTATTAGTAAAAGAAAAGGACTAGCAAAATTAATGGGATTGAAAGTCAATAAATCCCAAGGACCGGGTGACCAACATATTGTTTTGAAAGAGGTGACCATTGGGATAGTGGACGCATTGGTTGTCATCTTCCAAAATTCTATAGATTCTGGATTGGTTCCTGCAGATTGGAGGATAGCAAATGTAACCCCGCTATTTAAGAAAGAAGGGAGAGAGAAAACGGGGAACTACAGACCTGTTAGCCTCGCATCAGTAGTGGGGAAAATGTTGGAATCTATTATAAAGAATGCATAACTGGGCACTTAGAAACTAATAGAAATTTTCGGCCGAGTCAACAGAGATTTATGAAAGGGAAATCCTGTTTAACAAACTTATTGGAGCTCTTTGAGGATGTAACTAGTGGAGTAGACAAAGGGGAACTGGTGGATGAGGTGTATCTGGATTTTCTGAAGGCCTCCGATAAGGTCCCACACAAGAGGTTGGTGAAAAAATTAGGGCACATGGAATTGGGGGTAATATATTGGCATGGATTGAGAATTCGTCAACAGACAGAAAACAAAGAGTAGCGATAAACGGGTCTTTTTCAGGATGGCAGGCTGTGACTAGTGGGGTACCACAAGAATCAGTGCTTGGGCCCCAGCTATTCACAATTTACATCAATGATTTGGATGAGGGGACTAAATGTAACATTTCCAAATTTGCTAATGATACAAAGCTAGGTGACAGTGTCAGTTGGGAAGAGGATGTGAAGAGGCTTCAAGGGGATCGTGACAGGCTCATTGAGTGGGCGAGAACATGGCAGATGGAATTGAACGTGGATAAATGTGAAGTTATCCACTTTGGTAGAAAAAACAGAAAGGCAGAGTATTCCCTAAATGTTGAAAGATTGGGGAATGCAGATGCTCAAAGGGACCTGGGTGTCCTTGTACATGAGTCACTGAAAGTGAATGTGCAGGTGCAGCAAGCCATTACGAAGGCAAATGGTATGCTGGCCTTCATTACAACAGGATTTGGCTACAGTAGTAAATAGGTCTTACTCCAATTATATAGGGCCTTGGTGAGACTGCAACTGGAGTACTGTGTACAATTTTGGTCTCCTTACCTAAGGAAGATTATATTTGCCATAGAGGGAGTGCAACGAAGGTTCACGAGATTGATTCCTGGGATGGCGGGACTGTCGTATGAGAAGAGATTGAGTAAACTAGGCCTACATTTTCTTGAATTCAGAAGAATGAGAGGGGATCTCATTGAAGCATACAAAATGATTACAGGGCTTGATAGACTGGATGCTGGGAGAATGTTTCCCTTGGCTATGGAGTCTAGAACCAGGGGCCACAGCCTCAGGATAAAGGATAGGCTATTCAGGACTGAGATGAAAGCGATTTCTTCACACAGATGTTGGTGAATCTTTGGAATTCTCTACCCAAGAGGCCTGTGGAGACTCAGTCATTGGGTGTATTCAAAACAGAAGTCGATAGATTTCTGACTAGTGAGGGCAGCAAGGGATATGGCGAAAAAGCCGGTGAATGGAGCTACGGTGAAGATCAGCCATGATCTCATTGAATAGCGGAGCAGGCTCGAAGGGACCAATGTCCTGCTCCTGCTCCTATTTCTTATGTTCTTATGTTCATATGTTATCAGGCTACAGCAGTTTTGCATGAGCTGCGATTTGCTCCAATCTAACATTGGAAAGACCAATTTGGCCCCACCACAAACTCTATATCCATGTCACCGTTTCCATCCCCCTCCTTGGCTGTTATCTCAGGCTGAATACGACATTTTGTAACCTCTCATCCTTATTAGTCCCTGATCTGAGTTTCCGAACTAATATCCTCCCCATCACGAAAGCCGACTGACTCCGCCTCCAGAACACCTTCGGCCTCTGCCCCTGCCTCAGCTCATCTGGTACTGAAACCCCCAATCATGCACTTATCAGCTCAAGGCTCTCCGTCCTCTCCTCCAGTCTGTCGCCTCTTCATTCATCTGACATTGGCCTCTCTTTTGGTGGACCTACCTTTGCTTGTTTGCATGTTTACCTGTCTGATCGGAGCCAGAGAATCTCCAGCAATAGATCATCACCCCTTTACCAACCCCCACATCCCGCAGCACTGTTACCTGTGATGACTCCCAAGGATCTATCCTCACCCTTTCTTCTTCCTCATCTAAATGCTTTCCGTTGAAATATTCATCCGCATGAGATCAGCTGACACATGGACGTTGCCGACACCAGTTTTAACTCTCCATCTCCTCTCTGTTTTGTAAAACTTCTTGTCCAACGTCCTATTTTGTATGAGCCACAATTTTCCCTAAGCAAACATTGGCAAGACTAAAGGCATCATCTTTAGTCCCAACCACAAACTGTGTATCCTAGCCACCAATACCAATCCCCAGCATGACCGTTAGCTTAGAAAGACCCTCAGCACACTACTTGAACCTAATTTAAGCTTCATACCCATTAGTCGCTCCTTAAGAAAGATCACCTACTTCTATTTCAGTAACAACGACGCCTCCCCTCTTGCCTCAGCCCATCAGATGTTGACACGCTCATCCATGCCTGTGTCATATCCAGACTAGTCAATACCAAAGGCACCTGGCTGACGTCCCAGCCTCCACCGTCCATACACTTGTTGCTCCAAAACTCAGCAGCCCGTATCCTATCTCACGCTAGGTTTGTCTCATCAATCACCCCTCTCCTTGCTGACCTACAATGTTTGTAGTTCCCCAAAGCCTCCAGTTTATTTTTCTTCCTTGTGTTTCCATCCCTCAAAGACTCATCTATCCTGTCTCTGATTCCTCCACTAAACATAACAATCCTTCCCCGAACTATCTGTTCCTTCTAATTCAGCCATGCGTGTATCCACCTTCCCTCTGCCCCACAATTGGCAATCGTGCTTTTAGCCATCTAACAACATAGGAAGGAAGAAAGCTAAATAGGTAAAGGTGTAGGCCATTCAGCCGCTCGAGACTGAAGCGCTTTTAATTCGATCATTGCTGATCTACAACTTAGCTCAATCTGGTTTGGTCCTGTTACCCTTAATAGCCTTGCCTTACAAAAATCTGACAAGCTCAGTTTTGAAAAACTTATTTTCACACAGCCTCAACAGCTTTTTGGTGCACGGATTTCCAGATTTCCACGAACTGTTCTTTGAAGAAGTGTTTGCTTACTTCACCACTGAACGATGGAGCTCTAATTTGCATGTTATGCCCACTTGTTCTGGACTCTCCCGCCAGAGGAAATAGTTTCACTCCATCCACCCTATCAACCGTTTTAAGCGCGTTAAGTTCCTGAATTAGATCACCCAATATTCAAGGGAATACAAGCCTAGTCTATGCAACCTGTCCCCATAATTTAATCCTTTAGTCCCCATATCATTCGGCTGGCTCGAAACTACATCGCCTCCAAGGCCAATACACCCGTTCTGAGGTACAGTGCCTGCAATTGAATGCAATACTCCAGATGGCGTCTAACCAGAGCTCTGTACAGCTGTAACATAACTTCAGCCCTTTTCTACTCCAGCCCTCGAGATGAAGGCCGTTTGTCTTCTCAATTATGTTTTGTACCTGTCCGCTAGATTCTCGTGATTTACATACTTGGACATGAACATTATTTGCTCATCCTCAGCTCCTAACTTCTCGCCATTTAGCAAATACTCTGATATATATTTCTTAGATACAAAGTGGATGACTTCACACTTTCCCATTTTGAACTCCATCTGCCACAGTTCTTTCCACTTACTTAATCTATCAATGTCTAACTGCAACGTTTTGCTCCCATCTACACTATTTACCTCGCCACCCAAATTAATGTCGGTAGCAAATTTATATATACGGCTTTCTATTCCCTCACCAAAGTCATTTATAATATAGTGAAAAGCTGCGGCCTCATACAGATTTTTTGGATGACATCATTAATCACATTCTGCCAATTTACGTACATACTTATTATTCCTACTCTCTGTAGCCTAACTCCTAACCAATTCCCTGGCCAAGCAAATAAGTTGCCTCCAATATCTGACATTCTCAATTTTGTTAACTTTCTCTTATGTGGAACATTTTCCAATGACTTCTGGAAGTCCATATAAAAAGCATCCATAGACATTCCCTTAAGTCCCACATCAGTACTGCCTCAAAATGTAATTAGATTCGTTAGACATTAAATAGCTTTTACAAATCCATGCTGCAGAAATCTGTCCTTAATCCAATCAACCAGCCAACACTCTCCTCCTTTAAGCCCGTTTAAAAATTCATCTTTTCGCTGAGCATATAGTCACTCCATCTAATATCTTCTTCTTTGGCTGGAAGTCTTTTTGCCTCTGATAGCACTTCTGTGAAATGCCCTGGGGTTTTAGTGTTCTATATTAAAGTCGCTATATAAATCCAAGTGGTTATTGTTGTATTGTGGTTTGCGCCACTCTTTCCACCCCATCATTCATGCCCATTTCTTAACCCAATAAAGTCCTACTCTCGAAAATCCAACATCTCTCCATATCGCTCTCCTCCTTTAGTACCCACATAAAAAAGCCTCCATACTTCTGCTCACTTCCAATGTTTCCTGATTTCCTTTGTGTCTGTCTTTCCTCGCACCTCTGTGAAACACTTTAGCAATGATTATTACATAAAAGGCGGTCTGTCAATGCAAGTATTTATTGCTATTCATGGCGATGTGTCCATTACTTTCCACTCTATGAACAACAGCACACATTTCAAAAGGAATGATCATGCTTGAAAACATTTCATAGAAATCTTTCAGTGTGTAACAGATAGGGTAGATGCATCTCTAGTGAACATTTGTAACCCTTTAGGTTCCAGCTCACTATTAACAACACTTTCCTTTTATATAGAAACAAAATTAGTTCCATCTCAACAAGATTCTAACTATTAGATTCTCTCAGCAGTAATACATTGCGCTCTTTGGAACTCTACAGAACGAACAAAGTTCAATTTCAAAATTGAACCTTCTCTTTCAGTAAAACAGATGTCTCCCTTTTTCTCACAAGATTCTGCTGAGTTTTCATTAGTTTCTCCATTTTTTGTCACGAGTTTCTGTCATTTTCTCACGATCTTGGAGATATTTTCCATGTGGTTCTGAACCTTTTAACTTGGCACCAAATGACATCATGGAAATAGCCCATTGCTGGGGAAAGTCACTATAACAAACCATTGCTTATCAAGGACTCATCTCCAAACATACATACTCAGGGTGAGGGGCAGACCCGTACCCTGCATTAACTTTAATCCAGGCTTTTCTACGTGGCTGTTGGTAATTCCCTCCATAACCTATCATATCGAGATCACAAGGAATGATTCCAAGATTTCGCTTTTGATCAATAGCCTTGACCAATTTATCAAATATGCTCCCTGTGATTGAAGTTACTCCAATACAGCCTCACAACTATATCTTTCATGTTAACCAGTTTTTAGAGAAAATCTCTCACCTTTCGCAATAAACGTTCTGAGGAAAACATTATGTTTCATGAATCCTGTCAATATTAAACATTTACCTTGTTTGGCGTCCATCGTCACCTGCTTGGACTGAGTTTGATTTAAGAGGAAGCTTTGAAACAGACTTTCGATCTTTATTTCTATTGGAGTTTCCAAATTCTGCTCAGTGAAATTGGTTTGTTAAACTCTCTATGGCTCTCTGTAAAAGTTGGGCTTCTTTGCTTATTAGATCTCTGCCGATATTCGTAATTTCCCGACTGGTATAATTTCTGTTTCTCAAATACAAGCTGTCAGACGGCCCATACTGTTGGGTTGACTGGAGTGACTTGTTTTGAATATTGTCTGTTTCCCTTTGCCTATTTATTGGACTTTGAGGTATTAATTCTCCAAATTCCATTTCAAATAAAGGCTGTTCACTAATCTCACTCCCCATTATGCCAGGTTCGATTTGTTATTTTCTTACATAGCTTACCTTTTGAGCAATACCATACAGAATATCTGACGCTGAAATTATCCATTCAATGTTTGGGCCATACCTTTCTACATCCCGAGTAAATATACGTTTAGCTCTGAATGGCTAGGGGTGAAACGGTATGTCCCTAAATTATCTTTCATCAACATTGGAGTGGACGACGACACAAAATTACAAAGAATGAAGACGATTAAATTAATTTCTAGAATGTTATTGTGGCTAGTGGGTAAGAGAATACACTCAGCCACAAGGGAATATCTTTATACAACAGGGAACAACTTTACACAACAGAGAGTCCCTTTACACAGAAAGTCTCTCACTCCCTCTCAGTCTCTGTTTCCCTGTCTCTCCCACTCAATCACTGTCTCACTCGCAGTCTCTGTCTTTCCCTCAGTCTCTGTTACACATGGGGAAATAATTTTTTACATCAGTCAGCACCTTTACATAACAGGGAACTTCTTTACACAACAGTTTTCTGCGTGTCCTTGTGTGCCTGTCCCATAGCGGTTGTTGTAATACTATGTTTCCTTTTGATATTGTGTAAGGAGGGTAAGCCTTCCAACACTTGTGTTGCTGTGACCGGGACACTGGGCAATGTGAGTGCAATGCTACCCTTTCAATATCGCCTGGAGGCTGACATTTTCTCGCTAACACACAGCACTGATATGCATCTGGAGATAAGCAGCATCCAATGGTGCAGTGGAAGCGTGCTGTGCACTGTTATCTGGAATTCGATGCATCAAAGCAAACCTCTGCTGTTTACGCTCTAACGTGCACCTAAGAAAAACATTTGTAGTTACTAGAATCACATCGCACTTACTTTTATTATCACCATTGATACTTTCCTTATACCAATTTCCTGCTTTCAATAAGCACAAAAACATTCAGCCCAACTTTCAAATCATTTTAATTCGCACCAACATAAGGTGCAAATGCTGCAAATTTGCAGCAGCCTTGGCTTTCACCTTTATCTCAATCCATTGCTGCAGCGCCGCCTCTCACATAATGATGAGCATCTTACACAACAGAGAACTTACTTACAAAACATTAGTTATCTTCATACAAAAGAGAATATTTTTACACAAAGGGGAACGTCTCATCACAACAGGGAACAACTTTACACAACAGGAAACATCTTTAAATAACAGGGAACATATTTACACAACAGGGAATATCTTTAAACAACAAACAAAATCTTTAAACAACAGGGAGCATCTTTGCATAACAGAAACCACCCTTACACAACAGAACACATTTGTACACAACAGGGAACATGCTGATACAACAGAAAAAATCTTCATACCAGTCTCTCCCTTCCTCTAATTGTCCGTATGTATGTCTGTATCTTGTTTCCTCAGTTTCTTTCACAGCCCCTCCATTAGTGTGTCCTGAAAGTCTATTTTTATTTAATGTTTGTCATTTTATTCCTGTCCCATTGTGGGTGGTGTAATACTCAGTGTCCCTGTGACATTTTGTTCCGAGGGTTTGCCTCCTAACGGCTGTGTTGCTGTGACCGGGATTCATAGAAATTTGAGGGCCATGCTATTCCTTTCAACACAGCCTGAAGTCTGAAATGTGCCTCGCTGACACACAGCACTGACTGGCATTGGAAGAGTACCTGGAGCCTGCAACACAGTGGCGCAGCGGAAGTGTGCTGGGTCAATAACCCAGATGATCGATCGGATAGAAACATTCCTCTGCTGTATGCATTCTTACATAAGCCAAAGAAAAACATCTATTGCAACACATAATCAAATTGCATTTAATTTTATCATACTTTAAACTTTTCTTACACCAACTTTACACAACAGAGCACATATTTACACTAAAGGGAACACCTTTACAAAGGAGAAAATTGATTACAAACAAGGGATCTATTTTTCACAAGAGGAATATTTTTACTCAACAGGAAACCGCTTTACACAACAGGGAACACCTTTACACAACATGGAATACCATTACATAACGGGCAACAGCGTCACAGCACAGCAAGGAACATCTTTACCCAGCAGGGAAAACTGCTGAAGAAATAAAAACATAAGAAATAAGAGCAGGAGTAGACAATACAACCCATTGATCCTGCGCCGCCATTCAATAAGATCATGGCTGATCATCGACCTCAACTCCACTCTCCTGCCCGATCTCCATATCCCTTGATTCCCCTAGAGTCCAAAAATCTATCGATCTCGGCCTTGAATGTACTCAATGACTCAGCATTCACAGCCCTCCGGGGCAGAGAATTCCAAAGATTCACAACCCGCTGAGTGAATAAATTCCTCCACATGTCAGTCTTTAATGAGCTACTCCTTATCCTAAGACTATGCCCCCTAGTTCTAGACACTCCAGCCAGGGGAAACAACCTCTCAGCATCTACCCTGTCAACCCCTACAGAATCTTGTATGTTTCAATGAGATCACCTCTCATTCTTCTAAACTCCAGAGAGCCCAATCCACACAATCTCTCCTCATAGGACAACCCTCTCATCCCAGGAATCAATCTAGTGAACCTTCATTGCACCGCCTCCAAGGCAAGTATATCCTTCCTTAGATAAGGAGAACAAAACTGTGCACAGTACTCCATGTGTGGTCTCACCAAGGCACTGTACCATTGTAGCAATACTTCCTTAGTCTTATACTCCAACCCCCTTTGCAATAAAGGCCAACATGCCATTTGCCTTCCTTATTGCTTGCTGTACCTGTATGCTAGCTTTCTGTGTTTCCTGCACGAGGACACCCCAATCTCTCTGAACACCAACATTTGGAAGTTTCTCACCATTTCAAAAATATTCTGTTTTTCTATTCATCCTACCAAAGTGAAGAACCTCACATTTCCCTACATTATACTCCATCTGCCACCTTACTACCCACTCAATTAGTCTTATCTATATCGCTTTGCAGACTCTGTGTTCTCCTCACAGCTTTCTGTTGCACCTAGCTTTGTATCATTAGCAAACTGGGATACATTACACTCGGTCCCTTCACCTAGGTCATTAATGTAGATTGTAAATAGCTGAGGCCCCAACACTGATCCTTGCGGCACCCCACTAGGTACAGCCTGCCAAACTGAAAAAGATCCATTTATCCCTACTCTCTGTTCTCTGTCCGTTGACCAAGCCTCTATCCATGCTACTATATTACCCCCAACCACATGAGCCCTAATCTTGTGTAATAACAATTTATGTGCCACCTAATCGAATGCCTTTTGGAAATCCAAATAGACTACATCCACTGGCTCCCCTTTATCTACCCTGCTAGTTACATCCTCAATAAACTCTAATAAATTTGTCAAACACGATTTCCCTTTCATAAAACATGTTGACTCTGCCTAATCATGTTATGATTGTCTAAGTGGCTCGATACCACTTCCTTAACAATGGATTCCAGTTTTTTCCTGACGACTGATGTCAGGCTAACTGGCCTGTCGTTCCATGTTTTTCTCTCTCCCTCCTTTCTTGAATAGCAGTGTTATATTTGCGACCTTTCAATCTGCTGGGAACATTCCAGAATCTAGGGAATTTTGGAAGATCAAAACCAATGAATCCACTATCTCTTACGCCACCTCTTTTAGAACCCTAGGGTGTAGGCTCTCAGGTCCAGGGGATTTGCCAGCTTTAAGTCCCTTTACTTTCTCTGGTATTTTTTCTCTACTTATATTAATTACCTTAAGTTCCTCACCTTCATTATACCCTTGGTTCCCCATCATTTTTGCCAGGCTTTTTGTGGACGGACAAATAAGGCAAGGGAATACACAATGAGTGGTAGGACCCTAGGAAGTACAGAGGGTCAGAGGGACCTTGGTGTACATGTACATAGATCCCTGAAGGCAGCGGAGCAGGTAGATAAGGTGGTTAAAATGGCATATGGGATACTTGCCTTCATTAGCCGAGGCATAGAATATAAGAGCAGGGAGGTTATGATGGAGCTGTACAAAACGCTGGTGAGGCCACAGCTGGAGTACTGTGTGCAGTTCTGGTCGCCTCACTATAGGAAGGATGTGATTGCTTTGGAGAGGGTGCAGAGAAGATTCACCAGGATGTTACCTGGGATGGAGCGCCTCAGCTATGAAGAGAGGCTGGACAGGCTGGAGTTGTTTTCCTTGGAGCAGAGAAGGCTGAGGGGGGACCTGATTGAGGTGTACAAAATAATGAGGGGCATAGATAGGGTAGATAAAGAGGAACTTTTCCCCTTAGTGGGGGGGTCAATAACAAGGGGGCATAGATTCAGGGTAAGGGGCAGGAGATTTAGAGGGGATTTGAGGAGGAACTTTTTCACCCAGAGGGTGGTTGGAATGTGGAACTCAATGCCTGAAAGGGTGGTGGAGGTAGGAACCCTCACAACATTCAAGAAGCATTTGGATGAGCACTTGAAATGCCATTGCATACAAGGCTATGGACCAAATGCTGGAAAATGGGATTAGACTGGACAGGGATGGATGGGCGGCGCAGACACGATGGGCCGAAGGGCCTCTTTCTTTGCTGTAAAACTCTATGACTCTATGACTCTATGACTCTAATGTGAAGACTGATACAAAATAATTGTTTATCTTTTCTGCCATTTCCTTATTCCCCTCAATAATTTCCCCTGTCTCAGCCTCTAAGGGATCAACTTATGCAGCTCTTTTCCTTTTTACATACTTGCAGAAACTCTTACAATCTGCTTTTCTATTTCTTTCTAGTTTTCTCTCATTCTATATTTTCCCTTTTTAAAACTTTTTTGTCAACCTTTGCTGGTTTCTGAAACTCTCTAATCCTCAGGCATATTATTATTATTATCTAAATTTTAAGCTTCTTCTTTCAGTCTAATGCTATCTTTAACTTCTTTAGTTAGCCACAGTTGGATTAATTTTCCCGTGGAGTTTTTGTTTCTCAATGGAATGTATTTTGTTGAGAATTATGAAATGTTTCTTTAAATGCTAGCCACTGCTTATCTACTGCCACACCTTTTAATCTATTGTTCCAAAGTACCTTAGTCAACTCACCCCTCATACCTATGTATTTAGCTTTATTTAAGGTTAAAGCACTAGTATAGGACTTAGGCAAGTTACTCCCAATATTAACGTGAAATTCTAGCATATTATGGTCACTCTGCCCCATAGGATCCTTTACTATGAGATTGCTAATCAACACTGTTTCCTTAGACAATACAAATTCTAAAATAGCCTTTTCCCTGGCTGGTTCCATTACATATTGTTCTAGGAAACTGTCCCGAATGCATTCCATGAACTCGTCATCCAGACTACATTTGCCGATGTGATTTATCACGTCTATATGGAGATTAAAGTCCCTCATGATTATTGCATTACCTTTGTTGTAAGCTCCCACTATTTCTAGGTTAATATTCTGTCCAATGGTATAGCTACCGTTAGGGGGCCTATATACAATTCCTACCATTGTTTTCTGCCCCTTATTATTCCTTATCTCCACTCATACTGATTCTACTTCCTGATCTTCCAAGCCGAGATCCTTTCTCGCTACTGTCCTTATGTCATGCGTTTTATCAGAGCTACTCCCCCTCCTTTTCCATTCTGCCAGTCTTTTTGGAACGTCAAGTACCCTGGAACATTTATTTCCCAACCTTGACTACCTGGCAACCTTGTCTCTCTAATGGCTATTAGAACAAACCCATTTATCTCTATTTTCACCACTAGTTCGTCTATATTGTTAAAAGAGCTTCATGCATTCAGATAAAGAGCCTTTAAATTTTTTCCATTATTCCCTACTTTGATCTCATTCTCTGCTGCACAGCTACCATTAAACTCCCTGACCCTTCCTGTCACACTCTGCTTATTTTTACCCAAATCGCTGCAGTGCTCTATTGCCTTGACCTTTCTCTTTAGATTTCAAAATTTCTGCTCACGTGGCCCCTCCCCCACTTTATAAAACAGGAAATTGATTACACACGAGGGACCTCCTTTACACAACAGGAAGCTTCTTTACAAAACAGGGAACACCATTACACATGAGAAAATAACTTTACATAAAATACATTGTTTTTTACACAACAGGATATATCTTTGCACAAGAGAGAACATCTTTACATAACAAGGAACACCTTTACACAATAGCGAACATCTTTACACAACAAGCAACACCTTTACACAACAGCGAACATCTTTACACAACAGGGAATACCTTTACACAAGAGGGAAATGATTACACACGAGGCATCTCCTTTACACAAAAGGGAACACCTTTACACAACCGGCAACAAATTCACACAGCAGGAAACATCTTTGCACAACAGGGAAAACCTTTACACTTTCCGGGACAATGTTACAAAACAGGGAACACCATTACAAAACAGGGAACATCTTTAAATTACAGAGAACAAAATTACACAACAGGATGTAACTTTACACAAGAGACAGCATCTTTGCACAACAGGGAACATCTTTACACAACAGAAAACATCCTAACACAAAAAGTAACTCCTTTACACAAGAGGGTACAATTTTCACAACAGAGAACATCCTTACACAAAAGGGAACATCCTGATACAACAGAAAAGATCTTCATACCAGTCTCTCCATTCCTTTCATTCTCTGTTTCTTTGTCTCTCCCTCTGTCACTCTCGCAGTTTCTGCCTTTCCCTTAGTCTCTGTCTCTCCCTCATGTTATTCTGTCTCTTTGATTGTCTCTCTGATGTTTCCTCAGTGTCTTTCTCTGTCCCTCCCTTTGTGTGTCCTGAAAGTCTATTTTCCGATTTCAGTTTGTCATTCTATTTCTGTCCCATTCTGAGTGGCGTAATACTGTGTGTCCCGGTGACATTCTATTCCCAGGTTGAGTCTCCCAGAGGGTGTGTTATTCTGTCCAGGATTCAGAATAATTTGAGGTCCATGCTGTCGCTTTTACTACAGCCTGGATTCTGAAATTTGTCTCACTTACACGCAACACTGACAGGCATCATGGAGATGAATAAAGTCGTGCAGCAGAGTAGCACAGCGGAAGCGTGCTGGAGGTCGATGGATCGAGTCCATTCTCTATTGTTTACATTCTTATTTACGCCAACGAAAAACATCTATTATAACCCACAATCACATCGCACTTAATTTTATAACACTTTACATTACATCAACTTTACACAACAGAGAATATCTTTACACAACAGGGAACACTTTTACAAAAGAGGGTATTGATTACACACGAGGGATCTCCATTATACAACAGGAAGCATTTTTACACAACAGCGAGCTGCTTTACACAACAGGGAACATCTTAACACAACAGTGGACATTGTTACCAAACAGGGGAAACCGGTACACAACAGAGAATATCTTTACATAACTGAAAACATATTTTCACAACACGATATATCTTTACAAAACAGAGAACATCTTTATACAACTTGGAACATCCTTACATAACAGAAAACACACTTACACAATAAGGAACAGCTTTACTCAACAGGGAACATCCTGATACAACAGAAATCATCTCCAGTCCAGTCACTCCAGTCCTCTCATTCTCCGTTTCTCTGCCTGTCTATCTCTCCCTCTGTCACACCCGCAGTTTCAATCTTTCCTTCAGTGTTTGTCTCTCCCTCGTGTTATTGAGCCTGTTTGTTTGTATCTTTCTTGTTTCCTCAGTGTCTTTCTCTGTCCTTCCATTTGTGTGTCCTGGAAGTCTATTTTTGGTTTTCTGTTTGTTATTCTGTGGGTGATGTAATACTGAGTGTCCCTGTGACTTTCTGTTCCCAAGGTGAGCCTCCCAACGCGTATTGATGGCAATGCTGTCGCTTTGTATACAGCCTGGTGTCTGAAATTTGTCTCGCTTATACACAGCAACAACAGGAATGAGGAAACCAATAACACTGCATAATAGACTGGCCCAGCGAAAGCGTGCTGGGCCCATAACCCTGAAGCTGGTGGATCGAAGCTATCCTCTGCTATTTGCATTCTTTTTTATACCAAAGAAAATCATCGATTATAATTTGCAATCACATCGTAATCAGTGCTGGGTAAAGTTTTAGAAACAATAACCAAGGAAAAAATTAACGGTCACTTGGAGAGGATTAAGTGATATACATATAAATTACCTGGATATTGGAATACACCTTTGAAACAATGTCTTTGGGATTAACGTCCCACTGAGAGGGCCTCGGTTAAACACCTCTTCCAAAAGATGGCACCTCCGACAGTGCAGCACTGTCTGAGAATTCCATGGGAAGTCCTGGCCTGGATTATTGGCTGACAGGTGACACCTCAAGGCAGTGTCATTTTCGTCAGGCCTCACATTGATCACCTGTGAATTATATTATCACAATATGCGTTTCAAGCAGGCAACAACACCCCCAGAATGCAGGTCTGATAAAACTGTAGATGAGTTCAGAGTAAGAAGGAAATGTCTGGGAGAGGGATACATAAACCTTGGGCTGTGCTATAACCATCCTTCGTGTTTCTGGTCGTAGTTATTTGGACGCTCCCATTATCAAACACCAGTTTTACGGTTGGACTGGGGTGGAAAAGCTCAGTCACATTGTAACAGAGGCCTGTGAGGATATTACAAGACCTTGAGCTGCGGAGGAGAGTGGGGACGCTATCGTGAATGCAAAGAATATTGAGTCTCACTTTACTAAAGACAATCTATGGCCTTTGGTCACCGACCCACCTGCTAGATGAAATCATTTCTCCCGACTTGCTCTATCACAACTCCTCTTAAATTTGAATATGTCTATTTAGCCTCCCCTTAACCTTCTCTGCTCTAAGGAGAACAATCCCAGCTTCACCAAGCTCTCCACGTTACTGAAGTCCCCTATAATTGGTAGCAATCTTGCAGATCCTCTCTGCACCATTCCAAGGCATTGACCTCCTCTCTAAAGTGTGGTGCCCAGCATTGAACACAATGTTCCAGCTGATGTCTAACCATTGTTTTATAAATGTTTCGCAGAACTTCTTTGCTTCTGTACACATTTCTTCTATTAATAAATTCAAGGCTCCCTTATCTTTTTCAACAGCCTTCTGAACTTGCCCTGACACCTGCAAAGATTTGTGTGCCTACACCCCCGGTCTCCCTCTTCATGCACCCCTTTTACAATTGTACCATTTAGTTCATATTGAATATCCTCATTCGTGCTACCAAGATATATCACTTCACACTTCTCTCCATTAATTTTCATCTGCCGTGTGTCTGTCCATTTCACCAGTTTGTCTGCTATATGTTGTGATCTCAGTCACTGTCAAGTACCCGTCCAATTCCCTCTTGAAGATGATCAGTGAGTCAGCATCCACCACACCAGCCGGCAACATATTCCATAGGATCATTACTCTCTGGGAAAGTTGAACAGCCTAACATCCAGTCTATTCCTACCTCTGCGGAGTCTAACCCCAAGTCCCGTGCTCCTCCCAATCTGGCAAACTGGAATAATCTATATCTAGGCACTCATACCAGTCCTGGGGTGGGAAACATTGAAGTGGCGCGTGTGTTCTTCCAATGACTTGCATCCTGTGCGGATCGTCTGGTTTGTCTTTAGGGAACTAATAATTACTTTCCTTGTTTGTTAAAGTTGAGGCGAGTCCAATAAGATCTTTCCACCATTGGCAACATAAACTGCTTGGAGATGCCGGGTTTGAAAGTGGAGCCTTAGAAATGCAAATGCGCACTCTACCACTGAGTTACATTCCCACCGGCAGAACTGTAATACATTAGAGGAGCTCAAGGTCTTGAAATATCCTCGTAGGCCTCTGCTACAATGTGACTGAGCTTTTCCAGTCCAGTCCAACCGAAAGCAGGTCGCTGAGAAGGAAGAATTGGGTGACTCCTTGGGCTCTTCCCTCTGGGACAGAGAAGACTTAGAGGAGACCTCATGGAGGCCTTTAACCTAATGAAGGTGCTTAAATCATAGAATCACAGAATGTTACAGAACAGCCGGGGCCATTTGGCCTGTCGTGCCTGTGCCGGCTCTTTGAAAGAGCTGTCCAATTTCAACCCACACTCCAGATTTCTTCCCATATCCCTGCCAGTTGATTAACTTCAAATTCACATCCAATTGCCACTTGAAGTTGCTATCGAATTGGATACCAACACTTTTTAGGTAGTGCGTTCCTGAACTTAACAAAGCCTCCTTGTGCCATATTATAGTAGATCTATGACCTTTTGTTAACGACCCACTTGCTAAACGAAATCGTTTCTCACTACTTGCTTTATCAAACCCGTCATGTTTTTGCATATCTCTGTTAAGCCTCCCCTTAACCTTCTCTGCTCTAAGGAGAACAATCCCAGCGTCTCAGTTCTCTTCCACTTAACTAAAGTCCCATATCTCTGCTGGCATTCTGCTCAAACTCCTCTGCACCCTCTGCAAGGCCTTGACATCCTTCCTAAAGTGTGGTGCTTGGAACTGAACACAATTCTCCAGCTGAGGCCTAGCCAGTGTTTTATAAAGTTCATAATGTTCTAGAGTCTATGACAGGTTTAGGACAACTTCCTTGTTTTGTACTCAGTTCCTCTATGAATAAAGCAAAGCATCCCATAGGCCTCTTGTCGTGCCCGGCCACCATCAAAGGTTAATCTACACTTCACAATTCTCCGTGTTAAATTTGATCTGCCATGTATCTGCCCATTTCACCAGTCTGTCTTCTACATGATGCGGTGTCTACCACAGTCAAGAACCTTTCCAGCTCCCTCTTGAAGGGGATCCGAGAGTCAGGACCCACCACACGAGCCAGCAACCCATTCCAGAGGGTCGCTGTACCCTGGGAAAATTGAACGGCCTAACATCCGGTCTATTCCTATCTCTGCGTAGTCTAAAAGCATGTCCCGTGGTACTCCCAATCTGTCGAACAGGAATAATTTACAACCCAGCAGGTAATCCAGTCCTAGCTTGGGAGCGAATGAAATGGTGTGTGGGCTTCTTCAGTGAACTACATCCTGTGTGGATTGTGCGGGTTTGTCTCCAGGTAAAGAAAGTTTTCACTGTCCTTGTGTGTAAAGGTGAGGCGAGATCAAGAGGCTCTTTTCACAATTTGCGGACAATTGACAATGTAAAATACCTGGAAATATGAGGAATTGATCCCAGGACCTCAGACAAACAAAGCATGCGAACTGCCACTGACATACATCTCCAATGACAGCCGCCAATCTTTAGAGGTAAACATGTGTGTATTCTGTATTGTCTCTCCCAGTTAACCAGCTGCCCAGAAGTGATGAGTTTAAATCCCAGTGTAACAGTTTAGGAAACTGAATCTTAAATTGGCGGAATTGATGGGCTGGCTGCAGGAAACCGATCAGGATTCAAGCGGGTCATCGTAAAAAGTGGACTGGATAATAAACGACTTTCAGGGAAGAGAATGATTACACACTGTATGGGGCGAATTGTCACACCGTCGGGTGGAATGGGGCTCTAGGGAATTAACAGCCCGTTTCTCAACCAGCACGATTTTTGTTTCCATGGACTGTAGATATCTCTCAATATTCAACATAACCAGACCTCTATTTAACAAACCGGTTACCAGTTTTGGATATTCCAGTTTTATTTTCAATCGACTGCAATGTGCAACGGTCAAGGAATCTTGGGCTAAGAGCATCCCAGTAAAAGAGCCCACAGGATTGTGGCTTTGCGAAATAGAAAATTAATGATTGATGCAATAGGGGGCACTCTTCTGAGAATTGGGTTCAGTCACTTTGCTGTTTTATTTTGCTGACTTTTGAGCGCTTGATATTGACACTGAAGTGGGAACAGTTTACTTCCCAGCTCTAGAATTCCTTGACCATCATGTGAGCTAAGGTTCTAGCTAATCAAATATCATTGGCGGTGTAGTTCTGGGTATATAGTCCAATCTAGCCCCTTCATGCAGTGATTATTGTCTAATATTCAACGGTTTCCACGTTGGAACTTGCAACGATAAAATCCATATTTCGTTGCAGCTTGTACAAAACTCAGTGCTGTTGCTTTAATTTTGTGGACCATCTCACATCCTCCCAGCCTTTTGTTCCGCTCTCATTGTTTCAATGCTTCCTCGTATGAACTTCTGCGAGGCGGAGCAAGAGACTCAGTCGCAGTTCTTTACAGCTCTCGTGTCTCAAAGTAGCACACACAAGAACATAGATACTTCCGCCTTGTTCCTGCTGTTTGGTGAGTCGTGAAACAATGTTTATACATAAATTACTGGATGTAGCTGTGAAATCGCTGACAGAGCAACTGTAAGCGTGAGAGTGGGACTGAGCCCGGCGGTGTCCGATATCCGATAGTTTAGTGCGTGAAAGCAACACCTAGTTTGGTGTGGAGCACTTTAGATTGGAAAGTTATCGGAGCAGTTACATACATGTGCTGAATTCTCAGCGGGTAACGGTGAGAATGTGCAACTGGTATTAGTTTTCGGGAGAGGTGAGCGATTTAGGGGGGGAGAGATAAGCAGAGAGAGTGCCCGCTGCTGATCGTTAGCTCATGGTCCCGTTGTAAAGTGTTGATTAATGGATGTCCACTGAGAACACTGTCAGTATCCATGTCTACACCATCTGTCATCAGAGTGTTCACGGACACACAGCGTCTGAGCTCAGACACGGAAAGTGTCCGCTCTACCAAAGGGCAAAACAGAAAAGCGCCGCCCTTACAACCGTCTTCCAGTGTGAGTCGCCGCCTTCATAAAAGAAGGGACAAAAATTAGAGAAACTGAACTAAAACGGTTAGGTTTATGTCTGAGGATTCACAAAGGTGTTCAGTTCAACTAAATGTTCTTCTGTCGACTCTGTAACGCTTGATAATTTGCTGAACAGAACAGGAATGTGTCCAGTGAGCAAAGGATAAACTTTTCCGGCCGGCACAGACAGGGCGGGCCGAAGTGCCTCCTGTGCTGTGGGCTTCTATCATTCGGGAGATTTGGAGCGATAAAGAGGAGAAAAAAATATTAACAGTCAGTGGATATTCCAGTAAATATATTTGAGCTCTTTCGTTGGTGCCTAGACACTGTTCTTTCTGTGAGCAGCTTAGTTCCTCTTTCTTTGAAGTAAAGCTCCTTCGAGTTGAAACAATTCCCTTCCATTATGACACCGAACTGCTGCTACCGTTCTCTGCAGTATTGACCATTTTCCCTTTGTTTGCTTATTAGCATTCTCTTTTCCATCTTGCATCTCTATTTAAGGCGCTTTGTGATATTTGTGAGCGTGTGTGTACTGTCTGTGCAACTTAACGTTCCCGGTGAATAATTCAGGCAGCTTTCAGATCTGGAAATTTAACTCCACTTCCTCATTCAGTCTACTGCAGCTGTGCATCTCACTGAGATGCGGATCTGCACAGTGGGCGGAGTCTAATGTCCTTCCGCAAACACCGTGCAGCAGCTGCCTTTTGTGCTCAGAATTAATCTCTTAAACTACAATATTATCAATCTCAATTGCCACCGTTAATGCCACCATTCATTCCAGAATGGAGCTTCTACGCTAGACTTGTCAATGTGTTTCGTGGTGTGGTCGCATGTGGAGATCTGTACAGATGCTCAGCGTTTGCACACACACTACCCAGCTGCTTCACTTTGTCTTTCAGTGATGGTTTAACTCAGTCACAAAATGGACCGTTTGTGTATCTGATCATAACATTACGCTGCTTTGTGTCATTATGACCAGTAACAGATCTTGATACTAGCATTGAATTATTCGAATTGTTTACAAATGGTCATCGCAATATAATTTTTAGTTAGAATCATGGAAGCTTACAGAGCAGAAGGAGGCCACTGAGCCCCTTGTTTCTGTGTCAGCTCTTTGAAACAGCTTTCCAACCTAGTCCCAACCTCGGGCATTTAACCCATACCCATGCAAATTAGTGCTCTTCATGTACATGCCCAATGGTCTTATGCAGGTTCCTATGGAGTCTGATTCCACCACCCTTTCAGGTGGTGTGTTCCAGATCTTAACAGCCCTCTGTGTCAAATCATTTCGCCTAATTTCCCCTCTGGCCCGTTCGTCAATTATTTGAAACATTTGATCTTTGGTTGTCGTCCCACTTGCAAGATGAAACAGTTTATTGATACTTGCTCTAACAAATGGCCATATTATTGTGAATACCTCTATCTGGTCTCCCATTAGCCGGTTCTGTTGTAAGGAGAACAATTCCAGCTTCTCCAATTGAAGTCCCTCACCCCTAGTTTCATTCTGGAAACCTTCGCACTACCCTGCCAACCTCTTAACATCGTTCCTAAATTGTGCTGCTTAGAATTGTACACAATACTCCAGCTGAGGCCTAACCAGTGATTTGTAAATGTTTAGCATGACTTCCTTGTTCATGTATTCAATGCCTTTTTTTTGAAAGCCTATTATCCCATATACGTTCTTTACTGCCTTTTCAACTTGCCCTGCCGCCTTTAATGATTTGTGAGTATGTACCCCAGGTTCCGTCTGCTCCCCCCCCCCCTTAAAATAGTGTGATTTACATTATACTGCCTCTCCATGGATTTTCTCCCAAAGTGCTTCACTGCACAGTTAGCCGCAGTAAATTGCACCTGGCAAATGTCTGTCCATTTCACCACTCTGACTATATCCTCCTGAAGTCTGCTGCTATCCTGCTCACCATTTACAAACTTGCCAGATTTAGCATCAAACGCAATATTTGAAATTATACCCGTTATAAACAATTCCAGGTCATATATAGATAACAGGAAAGCCAATGGTCTTAACACCGACCCCTGGGGTACACCACTGCGTACATGGTCAGAAAATCATCCGTTCATCACTACTTTCTGCCTGTTATCCCTTAGCCATTTATGAACACTATTCACCACCGTCCCTTTAATACCACGTGATTCTGCTTTTCCAGTGAGTCTGTTATGTGATACATGATTGAAATTCCTGATACACAACATCTACTGCATTACCTTCATCAACTCTCATTATTACTTCATCAAATAACTCAATCAGTTCAGGCAAACACGATTATACTTGAACAATGTACATTAGTAAGGACAGCTGGCTATCCCTTATTAAACCATGCTTCTGTAAATAAGAAATAATGCTGTCAATGACCGTGGTTTCCACTCGTTTTCTCACTATTGAAGGTAGACTGATTAGCCTGCAGTTACCAAGTTTATCGCTCTCTCCGTTTTTCAACAGCCAGTGACATTTGCAATCCTTCAATCCTGTGGCAAATCTCCCATTTCCAAGGAGGATGGGAAGATTGTGGACAGAACTTCTGCTATCTCAGACATAGCTTCGCTCAGCAACGTAGGATGCATCCCATATGGACCAGGTGACTTGATATCTTTGAATGATTCTAACAGATTTAGCACCTCATTTCAATCAATTTTTATCCAATCTAATATATACTCCCATGTTTCTACTGCTACAGCATCCTCGTCTTTTCTGAAGATAGATGCAAAATATTCATTCAGTACCTTAACCATACCATCAGCCTCGAGAAGAATATTTCCTTTTTGACCCTAATCGGCCTCACCATTCCTTTAAATATCCTTTCAGTTTTTATATATTAAAGATTGTTGTATTCCTGCTAATGATACCCGCTAACCTGTTTTCATAATCGCTCTTTGCCCTTCTTATATTGTTTTAAATTGCAGCCTGCTCTCTCCAGATTTTACGCGGTGTTCTGCTGCACTTGACATTTGTCATAAGCCTGCTGTTTCTTTTTAGTTTAACAGTTATTCCCTTTCTCATCCAGGCACTCTAGCTTCTGAAGCCCAATCTTTGTTCCTTGTGGGCAGATATTTGGTTCGTACCAAGTGGAACAGCCACAGATTCTTCTGTCTCTCCACATAACTGAAGTCCACCATCACTGGAACCATTCTGGTAAATTTCCTCGGCACCCATTACAAGGTCGTGACATCTTTCATAATGCGTGGTGCCCAGAATGGAACACAGTGCTCCAGCTGAGGCCTAACCAGTGACATACAAAGGTTTAGCAAACTTCCTTCCTTTTGCACTTTATAACTCTATTTTAAAAGCCAAAGATCTTAAAGTTTGTTTAAATTATTGACCAACTTATCTTGTTGATGTGCACGCTGAATCACCTGTACCATTTTTTAATTTCCTTTATATTGTCTCTTCTCATTCGTCTTACCAAAACTCATACGTCACATTTATCTGCATTAAATGTCATCTGCCATGAGTCTGCCTATTTCATCACTCTGTCTTTGCCCTCCTGAAGTCTGCTGCTATCCATCTCATTGCTTACTACAATTTCAAGTTTACAACATTTCCAACCGTGCTTCAAGCAGACTTGCTTTTTCGAAAGAAGAAATGTAAAACACAAGGATTTCATTTTCCTGCAAAGGGGATTTAAATCTTGTAGTTTCGATTCCGTTTACTCATTTTATTTTTCGGGAATCTGAAACAAACTACATTGATTTCAAGGCACAATTACATTTGTAGCACAATACAATGCTAAGAGTCGGTTTTTATGCTCCTATTTCACACATTGTGTCTGAGTCACGCCCCCTAATTTATAGTTTAGGAGATTCGAGGTGGAATCTTATCACTCATGTAATTTAAGAGACTGGAATTCAATTTTATTAATGGATGAATGTCTAAGAATCAATCTGTTACTGTACTTGTAACTATCAAAAGGGAATTGGGTAAAAGCTTTAATAGAGAATACATGCAGGGCTATGTGCAAAAAGCCTATGAAAGGGCCTAATTGGATTGGTCATTCAAAGTGCTGCACAGGCATGTTATAGCTAGTGGCATCCTTCTCTGCTCTAAGGTTCTATAATTTTATGATTTTATCTGTGGTGGTAAACAAGTTATTAACTAATTATATGGCTTAAAACATATCAGAGAGATTCTCACAATGCATTATCCTTCAATATGTTTAGCCTGAGTCTTGGTTCTGACGCCCGGTTGTTAATGTCAGGGGTTAAATTCCTCAGTGTCCGAGGTGAAGATCTTCTGAGCTGAAACCAGAGGTTTCCGTTGTAAGCATTTCCTCTCACTGTTGACTGCAGCCTGCAGTACTTTCCTGTTCTTTGCTTATCGGTATTTCAATCCTCTTCTTTGTTTCATGCAGATTACACCAGAACAATCCCAGCTTTTCTCATCTCTCCTCATAACTGAAGTTCCTCATCCCCAGTACGATAATGGTAAATGTCCACTTCACCTTCACTACTCTAAGGAGAGCAATCCCATCTTCCCCAGTCTCATCCTGAAATCCCTCATTCCCTGTATATTAGTGATGAATCACCGCTTAACATTCTCTCCTCGAAGGAGAAAAACATTCATTTTTCACTAAACTCTCCACGTTACTGAAGTTGCTCAGGCCTGGTGCCGTTCTGATGAATCTCCCATTAAACCTAAACATTGTAAGGTGACAAATCCAAGCTTCTCTTGTCTCTCCACATAACCGAAGTCACTAAGATTAGGACCATCCGTTCAGATGCCTCTGCTACATCCCACAATTCCTCTGCTCACAGCGTTCAATCTCCTCTGAGGTTCCGCCCACTCTGAGCTCTGATTCTGAGTCTTTCCCCAATATCTCTCCTGTCCCCACACATGCTCTTCAGCTTATTAGTTTGTCTATGAAACCCATTACCTTGGCGTTGACCATATTCTAAGTAAAAAGCTGACCATCTAACTTCTGTTGAGGCCTGAAACCAGCTGAAATATTCTTTTCAGTTACTATCATTATCTTGCAAAACTGCATTGTGGGTGATAGTTTACTACGATGTATCCCATTCTGTTTGGCTGATGTCCCTAAACACATCCTTTTTTCTAGTTTAGAAAATGCTAATGGAGTATGAATTTTTTATTTTTATTTTAATAATTTGAATGGAAGCGTATTAATACATGAAAATATGGAGTTTCAGTCTGCTACTGCACCACACATGGTGGTGGTTTATCCAATAATTAATTAATTATTCGGTTGACAGTGTATGAGAAAGATTGCCACAATGTATTTCTTTCAATGTGTTTAAACACATTCTTGGTTCTGATGCACTGTTCTTACTGTCAGGGGTTAACTTACTTTCTGTCCAAGCTAAAGCGCTTCTGAGCTGAAACCACAGGCTTCCGTTTACAGCTGTAACTGTGAACTTCAGCCTCAAATTAAATAGAATTACATAGAATTTACAGCAAAGAAACAGGTCAATCGCCCCAGCACGTCTGAGTTGTTGATTATACTCCACACCAGCCTCCCCCACTGTAATTCATCCGGCACTATCAGCATGTCCTCCTATTCCTTTCTCCCTCATGTTCCCAACTAGCTTCACCTGAAATGCTGTAATGCTATTTTTCGCACCTACAGCATGTGGCCCCATGGTCCTTTTAATGTCCACTCTCTGGGTGAAGAAGTGTCTTCTAAATTCCTTATTGGATACGTTGAACTGAATGTTCATGTCTCTGTTTATAAAGCTCTATTAAATTAGTTACTGGACTAGATTTGGAGAATAGTGCATTTTATCAGGAGAATAGTGGAGCATGTTGATCTCCCAATAGCTCACTTAGTTCCTGTAATACAGAGCTAAGAAATACATAAAAGTAAGGCTCAATGATCAACATCGGCTCCTTGCTGAGTTCCCTGATCTCCATCAAGGGGAGATACTGGCGCTACAATTCAGCTCAGTGCTCCCAGGCCACTGAAGGAAGCCTCGGCCTAATGTCGTGATGTCGCTCTTTGATATCTGTTGCATGCTGTTAAGTGAGAATGCGCGGTAGAAGGGTGCACTTCTTCCGGGCTCACCACTGCTCACCTCAGGTCTGCACTCAAACATGAACAGATAATGCGGGGGGTATTGAAGGGCAGCATTCGCAAATCAGCATCTTGAGATTTGGAGAGAAATTGGTTGAGAAAATTTTTAACACAGTCAGTGAGAATTCTATTAAATATATTTTTAGCTACTCCGTTGGTTCTGAGAAATTTTTCCTCCTGTTATTAGCTTAGTTTCTCTTTCTTTAAACTAAAACTCTTTGGAGTTGAAATCGCTGCCTTCCGTTTTGACACCAAACTGCTGTTACTGTTCTCTTTAATACTAATCATTTATAGTTTATTTGCTTACTTTTATTTCTTTTTACCACCTTGCAATTCAACTTCAAGCTATTTGTGATATCTGTGAGCTTGTCTGAACTTTCAGTAGAACTAAATGCTTCTGACGTGTAATTCAGACAGCGTTCAGATGTAGGAACTTAAATTAACTCCAATTGCTGATTCAGTAAGCTAGGTTTGGCAATATCAGAGATAACCACTTTCAAAGTGAGCGGAGACTAATGACTTTCAACAAACACAGTGCTGCAGCGGCCCCTTTTATTCAGAATTTTTTTCTTAATCTCAAACGTTTTCAATCTCAATCCCCATCGTTAATGTATCCAACCATTCCTTATTGGAGCTCCGCCGCTTGCATTGCCATTCTGTTTCAGGGTACGGCAGCATGTGACGATCTGTAAAGATGCTCAGTGTTTGCACCCACACTCCACCCAGCTGCTTTCCTTTGTCTTTCAGTGATGATTTCACTCAGTCACATAATGGACAGCTTCTGTTCTTTGAACAGCTTTTTCCGCAATGTTTTATAGTCAGCCCAAGAGCATATTGTGAATCTTGCCGTGGGTTATTGGCATTATTTACAAACAGACATCTGGACAGAACTCATTTAACTGAATATTAGAGTCTTGCAGCACTGTAGGAGGCCATTCCCCCCGTGTTGCCTGTACAGGCTCTTTGAATGAGCTGCTCAATTTAGTCCCCGACCCGAGCATTTAGTCATAGCCCTGAAAATTAATCCTCATCAAGTATATGGCCAATTGCCTTTTGAAATATCCTGTGGAATCCGGTTCTAACACACAGTCAGTTGTGCGTTCCAGATCTTCGCAACCCGCTGTGTAAAATAAATCTCCGCATTTCACTTCTAGTTCTTTTGCAAATTATTTTAAATCTTTGACGTCTGGTTACTGACGCACTTCCCATTGGAAACAGTGTTTTCCTTACTTTAAATGTGGAACCCGCTACCACAAAAATATAAGGACATAAGGCAAAGGAGCTGGAGTAGGCCATTTGGCCAATCGAGCCTGCTCCGCTACTCAACAGGATCAAGATTGATATTCCACCTCAACTCAACCTTCTCGCACAACCCATAACCCTTAATTCCCCTAGATCCCAAAAAGTTATCGACTTCTGTCTAGAACATCATCAACGACTGAGTCTCCACAGCTCTGTGGTTTAGAGAATTCCAGAGATTCATCACTATCTGAGTGAATAACTATCTCCTCATCTCAGTCCCCTTATTCTGAGACTGTGACCCCTGGTTCTTGTCTCCGCAGTCAGGTGTACCTTCCTCCCTACATCTACCCTGTCAAGCCCTGTAAGAAAGTTGTCAGTTTCAATCAGATCACCTCTCATTCTTCTGAACTCTAGAGACTATCAGCCAATCCAATCAATCTCCCCTCATGGAATAATCCCACCAACGCAGGAAACAGTCTGGTGAACGGTCCTTGCATTCCCTCTATGGCAAGTATATCATTCCTTTGGTAAGGAGACCAAACCTGTACACAATACTCCAGATGTGGTTTCACTAGGGTCCGATATACCTGCATTGAGAGACTTGATTTCAATGTTATTAATACTTGGAATGTCTGGGAATCAGTCTGTTACTACACCTCTAATTGTACGTGTCAAAAGGGAATTGGGTAAATGTGTCAAAGGGAAAACTTTGCAGTGCTATGTGGGAATAAATATATGAGATGGACTAATTTGTTTGGTCTGCCAAAAATCCAGCACAGGCACGATGGGCCGAATGTCCTCTTGTTCTGCTGTAGGTTTCTTTGATTTTCTGATTCTATCTGTGGAGGTAAACAATAATTAACTAATAATATGGCCTAAACCATGTGAGAGAGATTTCCACAATGCATTTTCATTCAATATTTTTAGCCTCAGTCTTGGCTCTGATGCCCTGCTCTTACTGTCAGGGTTTAATTCCTCAGTGCCCGAGGTGAAGCGCTTCTGAGCTGAAACCACAGTTTTCTGTTGTAAGCATTTCCTGTTACCGTTAGCTTCAGCCTGAAATATTTTCATATTCTTTGCTTATCGAAATTTAAATCCACTTCTTTGTTCCACGCAGATTGCAGCTGAACAACCCCAGCTTCTCTCACCTCTCCACTTAACTGAAGTCCCTTTCCCTGGTACCATACTGGTAAATCTCTACTTAACCTTCTCTGCTCTAAGCAGAAGTTTCCCACCTTCCCCAGTCTCTCCACGTAACTGTAGACCCTAATCTCCGGTATCTTTCTGGTAAATCTCTCCTAAGCCTTCTCTGCTCTAAGGAGGAAAATTCCAGTTTCTCTCATCTCTCCACCTAACTGAAGTAGCTCAGCCCTGGTATCATTCTGGTGAATCTCCCCTTAAATCTCTGTGATCTAAGGCAAACAATCCCAGCTTCTCCAGTCTCGCTACATAACCGCAGTCACTAAGATTTGGACCATCCGTTCAGATGTCACTGCTACATCCAACAATTCCTCTGGTCACCACTTTCAAACTCCTCTGAGGCTCCGCTCTCTCAGAGCTCTGATTCTGAGTACTTCCCCAATATCTCTCCTATCGCCACAAATGATCTTCTACTGTTTAATTTGCCTATGAAACCCGCCAACTTGGCCTTGACCTTATTCTCAGTAGCAGCTGACCATCTCACTTCCTTTCAGACCCGAAACCAGCTGCAATTAAGAACTATCAGTCTTTTCAGTTACAGTCATTCTGTTGCAAAACAGCACTGACGCTGGTAGAGTCCTCCGATTATCATATTCTGTAGATCTGAGGTCCCTAAACACAACCACGTTTTATAGTTTACAAGAAGCGAGTGGAATTTGAACTAACTTTTTTGCATTTTAATAACTTGAATTGAATTGAATTCTATTAATATATGAGAGTATGGAGCATCAGTCTGCTTCTGCACCACACATGGTGGAGGTTTATCCAAGAATTAATGTATTATTCGGTTGAAAGTGTATATGAAAGATTACCACAATGTGTTTATTTCACTGTGTTTAAACACATTCTTGGTTCTGATGCACTGTTCTTACTGTCAGGGGTTAAATTACTCTCTGTCCAACGTGAAGCGATTCTGAGCTGAAACCACAAATTCTGTTTACAGCATTTGCTGTCACTGTGAACTTCAGCCTGAAAATAAATAGAATTACATACAATTTCAACCTCTGTGTGATATTTGTGAGCTTGTGTGTACTGTCTGTAGAACTAACGGCTTCTGGGGAGTAATTCAGGCAGCGTTCAGATCAAGCAACTTGTATTAACTTCACTTCCTCATTCAGTAAACTCGATTTGGCAATATCAGAGATACCTGTCTTCAAATTGGGCGGAGAGTAATGACTTTCAACAAACACAGTGCTGCAGCCGCCCTTGAGCTCAGAATTTATCTCTTAAACTCTAGCGTTTGGTATGTCAATTTCCAAAGTTAATACCTCCAGCTGTTCCATAATGGAGCTCCGCCACTTGCATTACCATTCTGTTTCGGGATATGGCAGCATCTGGAGATCTGTAAAGGTGCTCATTGTTTGCACAAATACTTCACCCTGCTGCTTTCTTTTGTCTTTCAATGATGGTTTCATTCAGACTTCTACTGTTCTTTGAACAACTTTTTACGTGATTTTATATCCTTAGCCCCAAGAGTATATTTTGATTCTTGCCGTGGATTATTGGCATTCTTTACAAACGGACAGCTGGATAGAACGAATGTAACTGAGTAATAGAGTCTTGCAGCACTGAAGGAGGTCATATCCTCACAGTGCCTGTACAGGCTCTTTCAATGAGCTGCTCCATTTAGTCCCACACCCGAGTATTTTCCAGATAGCCCTGAAAATTAGTCCTCTTCAAATACATGTCCAGTTGCCTTTTGAAACCTCCTGTGGAATCTGATTCCAACACACAGTCAGTTGTGCGTTCCAGATCTTAACAACCCGCTGTATAAAATAAATCTCCTCATCTCGCTTCTCGTTCTGTTGCCAATTATTTTAAATCTTCGACGTCTGGTTCCCAACGCACTTGCCATTGGAATGTTTTTCCCTAGCACAGTAACATAAGGACATAAGAAATAGGAGCAGGAGTAGGCCATGTTGCCATTCGAGCCTGCTCCGCCACTCAACAGGATCATGATTGATCTTCTACTTCAACCCGACTTTCCCGCACTATCCCCATATCCTTACATTTCATTAGTTCCCAAAAAATCATCGACCTCTGTCTTGAATATGCTCAACAACTGAGCATCAAGAGCTCTCTGGGTAGATAATTCCAAAGATTCACCACCCTCTGAGTGAAGACATTTCTCCTGATCCTAAATGGTCAACCCCTTATTCTGAGATTGTGGCACTGTGTTTCTGATTCCCCAGCCAGGGGAATCATTTTTCAGTATTAACCCTGTCAAGCTCCATAAAAGTTTTATATTTTTAATTAGATCACTTCTCATTCTTCTAAACTCTAGGGAATATAGGCGTAATCTACTCAATCTCTCCTCATACCGCAATCCCCTAACCTAGGAACCAGTCTAGTGAACCTTCGGTGCAATCCCTCTAAGGTAACTATGTTTATCCTTCGGTGACGAGACCAGTAGTGCACACAATACTCCATGTGTGGCCTCACCAAAGCCCTGTATAATTGTAGTAAGATCTTTACTCTTTTACTCTAATCCCTTTGTAACAAAAGCTAACATACCATTAGCTTTCCTAATTGATTTCAGTACCTGCATGTTAACAATCTGTGATTCATGTACAAAGACATACAGGGCCCTCTGAATGCAAACATTTCCCAGGCTCTCATCATTGAAAAAGTGTTCTGCCTCAACCTCACTTTCCAACAGTATCCCCATATCACATGATTTTTTTAATATCCTAAAATCTATCGATCTCTGATTTGAATATGATCAACGACTGAGCCTCCACAGCCCTCTGAGGTAGAGAATTCAAAAAATTCGCCACCCTCTGTGAGAAGCAATTTCTCCTCATCTCATTCTTAAATGGCCGACCCTTTATGTTGAGACGGTGACCCTTCTTCTATTCTACTCAGCCAGGAGAAACATCCTCCCTGCATGTAACCTGTCAAGCCCAGTAAGAGTTTTATATATTTTAATGTATTCACCTCTCATTCTTCTAAACTCCAGAGAATATAGGCCTAATCTACTCAATCTCTCCTCACCGGACAATCCCCCCATCCCAGGAATCAGTCTGTTAAACCTTCGTTGCACTCCCTCTATGGCAAGTATATCCTTCCTTAGGTAAGCAGACAAAAACTGCACACAATACTCTAGATGTTGTCTCACCAGGATACTATCTAATTGCAGAAAGATGTCTTTACTCTTATACACAAATCTTCTTTTAATAAAGGCCAACATATCACTTGCTTCCTAATTGCTTGCTGTACCTGCATGTTAACCTTCTTTGATTCGTTTACAAGGTCACTCCGGTCCCTCTGAACACAAACACTTCCCAATCTCTCACCATTTAAAAAATACACTGCTTTTCTATTTTTCCTATCAAAGTGGATAAATTCACATTCTCCAAATTATATTGCTGTTGGACCGAATGTCCTATTTCTGTGCTGTGTATTCTAAGTAATTCTCTATAATGTAGTTACTGTATCAAAATCCCTCATGATTTAGAATACCACTATTACGCATCGCCTTAACCATCCCTGCTCTAAAGAAAAGAATGCCAGCTACTCCAATTTATCCCCATAACCGAAGTCCCTCATGCTTAGTACCATCCTGGAAAAGCTCACCGGTACCCTCTCCAAGACCCTGACAACCTTCCTAAAGTGCAGTGCCAGAATTGGACACAATAGTCCAGCCCAGGGTTATTCAAATATTTACCATGACTTCCTTGTTGTTGTATTCAATTACTCCGTTTTCACAGCCAAGTATCCCTACGCTTTCTAAATCACTGTATATGTTTGGAGAAGGCAGAACAAAGGGGACGAAACGCTATTGAGAGCTCAGGATATGTTAGGTGGAATATTAAATATCTTACTGCATTTGAATTAACTAAATTATAATTTTATTATTAAATGAATATATGGAGAAACAGTCTGCTACTGCATCTAATATGGGGGTGTATAAGTATTCTGAAAGCGTATCAGAAAAATTGCAAAAATATATTTGCATTCAATTTGTTTGAACACATTCTTGGCTCCCATGCACTGTTGTTACTGTCAGGGGTTAAATTCCTCTGTGTACGAGATGAAGTGCTGCTGAGCTGAAACCACAGGTTTCCGTTGTAAGCAGTTGCTCTCACAGTTAACTTCAGCCTGAAATGGTTTATAGTCTGTACTTATCGCATTATACTTTCTTCCTTCTTCCATGCAGAATACACCCGTATCGTGATATTAGTGACAAGTGAAAAAATCTTTGTAACAGCACCTGTGTCCAGTAAATGCAAACTCCATTCGGTTCCAGTACTTTTGGTTCCATTTCCTCCTTCAGTATGCTCGAGCTGTCCATTACACTGACATATAGATCTGCACAGTGGGAGGAGGATAATGTCCTTCCATAAAGATAGTGCTGCAGTTCTCTTTGTGCTCAGTATTTACACCTTAATCTCCAACTAACTCATGCACAAAATTGTGTATGTGCACCGCCAGGGCTCTACATAAGAACGTAGGAAATAGGAGCAGGAGTAGGCCATACGGCCCCTTGAGCCTGCTCCAACATTCAATAAGATCATGTCTGATAATCGACCTCAACTCCACTCTCCTGCCAGGTCTCCATATCCATGGTGGCAGGGATGACGTATGAGGAGAGGTTGGGTCGATTGGGCTTATACTCGCTGGAGTTTAGAAGAATGAGAGGGGATCTCATTGAAATTTATAAAATTCTAACAGGACTGGACAGACAGGATGCAGGAAGGATGTTCCCGATGGTCGGGGAGTCCAGAACCAGGGGTCAGAGTCTAAGGATAAGGGGTAAGCCATTTAGGACAGAGATGAGGAGGAATGTCTGCACCCAGAGAGTGGTGAACCTATGGAATTCTCTACCACAGAAGGCAGTGAAGGCTAATTCATTAAATATATTTAAGAAGGAGTTAGATATATTTCTTAAGGCTAAAGGGATCAAGGGATATGGGGCGAAGGCAGGGACCGGATACTGAGTTTGGATGATCAGCCATGATCGCATTGAATGGCGGAACAGGCTCGAGGGCCGAATGGCCTACTCCTGCTCCTATCTTCTATGTTTCTATGTTTCACACTCAGTCACATCCTCCTGTCCCTGACCACTGACCAAATCAGAAGACCCTATCCTAAGGGGTGTGACTGCCTCCTGGAATAAAGTGTCCAGGTAACTCTCGGCCTCCCTGATGCATCGCAGAGTCTGCAGCTCGGCCTCCAGCTCATCAACTCTGAGCCGAAGCTCCTCGAGCCGCAGACACTGATCACAGACGTGTTTGTCCTGGATCAGACTGGCGTCCAGGAGCTCCCACTTACTGCAGTCGCAACACATCACCTGCCCTGCCATCTTTATTGAGTCTTAATTAATTAATTTTATTACCCTACTACACCCAATTAGATTTATTACTGCTAGTACAATTTACTAATACGAATGAAACCTTACAATTACTAATACATTTCCTGGGCTTTAAAAGATAAGAGAAGTGAGCAAAATACTCACCAACCAATCACTTACCCTTTTCCCTGTGATGTCACCTTTTATTTATCTCCGAATGCTGTTGGGAGATTTCACAGAGCCGAACCCCCACTGATTCTCTGTCCCCTCTCGTGCAGCATTTTAAATTCTGCTCCCCTGGAGGCTGAGAAAGATAGATAAAGAATGGAGCACCTCCCCCCACTCCTCACCTAACTCCCTTTCTCATCAAACACGCAGGCTTACACTCTGTGTAAAGTTAAAACACATGGGATTGGGGGCAAGGTATTGACTTGGATAGCGAACTGGTTGGCAGACAGGAAGCAAAGAGTTGGAATAAACGGGTCCTTTTCCGAGTGGCAGGCAGTGACTAGTGGGGTACCGCAGGGATCGGACCTTGGACCCCAGCTATTCACAATATATATTAATGATCTGGATGAGGGAACTAGATGTAATATCTCCAAGTTTGCAAATGACACAAAGCTGGGTGGGCATGTGTGCGGTGAGGAGGATGCTGAGAAACTCCAGGATGATTTGGACAGGTTGGGTGATTGGGAAGAAGCATGGCAGATGCACTATAACGTGGATAAATGCGAGGTTATCCACTTTGGTGTAAAAAACAGGAAGGCAGATTATCATCTGAATGGCAATAGATTGGAGAAGGGGAAGTGCAACGAGACCTGGGTGTCCTTGTGCACCAGTCGCTGAAGGTAAGCATGCAGGTATAGCAGGCAGTTAAGAAGGCAAATGGTATGTTGGCCTTCGTAGTGAGAGGGTTTGAGTACAGGAACAAGGGTGTCTTGCTGCAGTTGTACAGGGCCTTGGTGCGACCACATCTTGAGTACTGTGTGCAGTTTTGGTCGCCTTATCTGAGGAAGGATATTCTTGCCATGGAGGGAGTGCAGCGAAGATTCACCAGACTGATACCTGGGATGGCAGGAATGGCGTATGAGGAGAGATTGCGTCGATTGGGCTTGTACTCGCTGGAGTTTAGAAGAATGCGAGGGCATCTCATTGAAACTTAAAACATTCTAACAGGACTAGACAGACTAGATGCAGGAAGGATGTTCCCGATGGTCGAGTAGTTCAGAACCAGGGGTCACAGTCTAAGGATAAGGGGTAAGCCATTTAGGACTGAGATGAAGAGGATTTTCTTCACCCAGAGAGTGGTGAACCTGTGGAATTCTCTACCACAGAAGGCAGTAGAGGCCATTTCATTAAATATATTCAAGAAGGAGTTGGATATATTTCTTAAGGCTAAAGGTATCAAGGGATATGGGGAGAAAGCAGGGACCGGGTACTGAGTTTGGATGATCAGCCATGATCGCATTGAATGGCGGAGCAGGCTCGAGGGGCCGAATGGCCTACTCCTGCTCCTATCTTCTATGTTTCTGTGTTTCTATGTTTCTGTTCCAAGCTGCACTGCATGACAAACTGCACTCAGTTGTGAATTACAATTCTGTACTGGACGCTGGATTTACTGAGTTATTTTCTATCAGTAAATCTATTTCTGAATTTCACGATGGCAGTTGAATTAAATGATTATCGTTTAAGTATAAACTGATGAAATGATACGTAAATCTTATATTTTAATGATTATTAGTAAAATTATTTTGTGTTGTCAGAAAATTTTCTTGTTGGTCCCATGATCCAGGTGTATAGATACATACAATTCGATAACAGTAACAGATTTAGATGGTTTAAGAGAATCTGATTTTCAGCGGTCACAGGGTGTATCTCCAACAATGTGACTATTTTATCGATGTATTTCTGTAGATGCGGCTCTGCTTAATGTTCTGTACAGCTGGAACTGACGGTGGATTCAGTGAACCCACAGTGTCAGGTCTGGTGGTGTAAAAATCCGTTATTGGAATCGCAGCTTCATGGTTAGAAACACTGGCTGAATGTTCAGGGTTAATGTTCCTCACTAAACTCCGAACATGTGATGTTGGTTTTGTTATTACCGTTTTCAGTTATTTTCGGTGCGTGATTTCCTCTGTTGCCAGGGTAACAATCTGTCAGATCTCAGTACAAGAGGTCTTGGCTCCAATTTACATCTGAAAGACTGTGAAACATTCAGTGTAAACTCCTGTCTATGTACTCGGCAGTCCAGGAGTAGGAACCTGTTGTTTCTGAGCAGTAGGTTATGTAGATACATATAATTGGTAAGGTTTCCTCTTGCCATGGTTTAGTAACGTTCTTTTTTAAATTTGATAACCTCTGTCACAATATATTTTTGAGTCGGGAATATTGTTCCACATGCTATTCAGTTCTGGGCACCGCCCCTCAGGAAAGAGATGGTGGCCTTGGAGGGGATGTAGCGCCGATTCATCGGATGATACCTGAGCTAAAAGGGTTAAATTATGAGGAGAGGTTGCAAAGACAAGGCTTGTATTCCCTTGAATATAGAAGATCAAGGGGTGATCTAATTGAGGTGTTTAAGATGATTAAAGGAGTTGACAGGATAGATAGAGAAAAACTATTTTTCCTCTGGTGGGGGAGTCCTGAATAATGAGGCTTAAATTCAACTTAGAGCGAGGCTGTTCAGGGGTGATAGAATCATAGAATAATTGTCATGGCACAGTAGGAGGCCATTCGGCCCGTCCAGCCAGTGCTGGCTCTCTTCAAGAGCACTTCAGCTCAATCCCCCGCCCTTTCTCCGTAGCCCTGCAATTTTTTCAGGTAATTCTCTAGTTCCATTTGGATGCCAGAAAGCATTTCTTAACTCAAAGGTTAGTAAAAAGCTGGAAATCTCTCCCCCAAAGAGCTGTTCAGGCTGGGGGACAATTGAAAATGTCAAAACTGAAATTAATAGACGTTTTTCTCTCTCCACGGATGGTGCCTGACCTGCTTAGTGTTTCCAGCATTTTCTGTTAAATCAGATTTCAACATTACAGTATTTCGCTATTGTATTAATAGATGCTTCTTGGGCATTAAGGGTTACCGAACCAAGGCAAGTCCATGGGGTTAAGACACAGTTCAGCCATGGTCTAAATGAATGGTGGAACAGGCTGGAGGGGCTGAATGGCCGCCTGCTGTTGCTTTGTTCCGAAGAAGACCTCCCACCACTGGGGGAGCGATAGTGATACTCTCCTGCTGTCTTGCCCTCCCACGCAGGCGCAGTGCCGTCCGCTTGCTCTCCTGCGCAGGTGCAGTGCCGGGCCCTTGCCATGACGCGCAGGCGCAGTGATGCTCCCTTGCCCTCCTGCGCAGGCGCAGTGCCACTCCCTTGTTCCACGCAGGTGCAGTGCCGGGCACTTGCCATCCCACGCAGGCGCAGTGCCGCTCCCTTGCTAGCCCGCACAGCTGCAGTGTCACTCCCTTGCCGTCCCGCGCATGCACAGTACCAATCCCGTGAAGCGCAGGTGCAGTGCCACTCCTTTGCCATCCCGTGCAGGCGCACTGCAACTCCCTTGTTCCACGCAGGCGCAGTGCCGCTCCCTTGCCGTCCCGCACAGGCGCAGTGCCGCTCCCTTGCTGTCCCGCGCAGGTGCAGTGCCGCTCCCTTGTTCCGCGCAGGCGCAGAGCCGGGAGGGTTGGTCGGTGAGAGAGGCTCAGACACACGCTGGTTGCCTGGGTTACAGGGCCTGCTCTGTGACTCAGGGAACTCGGCTGCATTCAGCACGTGGCCCGACAGCGGCTGCTCAGCCCCGACTTTACATCACAGCGAGGGAGGGAGCGGATTGACAGGCACACCGCTCCGGGCAGTAACCCCGCACAGAAAATGGCGCATTTCCACCCAGAGCCGTGAGAATGGGGGAGTCTCAGGATGCGGGAAATTTACTGTGAGGAAAATCTCCAAACTAAACACACAGCCCCGCAACTGGGGATCTGAGGAAAGGGACAAAATGAAACAAATACTCGGCCTTCAAATTGGATTTTTAGTAAGCAGATTAAAATTCTATGTTACATTATTTCACGCTTTCAGTAAATATTGTTCTAATTTTCTGCTCTACCATAATAAGATCTCCCCGTGAATGATGGTGTGATTGAGGAAGGTGCTCAGCTGGAAGTAAATAGGGATTGTAGACTGAGGAACGAAAGCAGGTGAACCAGCACCGGATTGTGAGCACCAACCGGAGAGAAACCTTCCGATTCAAAGAGCTTCCAGAGATCGACTGGGGAGAAATGTAAGAGAAAGTCCCATTGACTCAGATACACACTGGCCCGGAGATGGACTGGGGAGAAAAGACAGAGAGAGTCCCAGTGACTCAGATACACAATGGTCCTGGAGATGGACTGGGGAGAAATGTCAGAGAGAGTCCCATTGACTCAGATACACACTGGTCCTGGAGATGGACTGGGGAGAATGGTCAGAGAGAGTCCCATTGACACAGATACACACTGGTCCTGGAGATGGACTGGGGAGACAGGTCACAGGATCCCATTGACACAGATACACAATTGTTCTGGAGATGGACTGGGGAGAAATTTCAGAGAGAGTCCCATTGACTCAGATACAGACTGGTCCTGGAGATGGACTGGGGAGAATGGTCAGAGAGAGACCCATTGACTCACATACACACTGGTCCTGGAGATGGACTGGGGAGAAAGGTCAGAGAGAGTCCCATTAACTCAGATACACATTGGTCCTGGAGATGGACTGGGGAGAATGGACAGAGAGAGTCCCATTGACGCAGATACACACTGGTCCTGGAGATGGACCGGGGAGAAAGGTCAGAGAGAGTCCCATTGACTCAGACACACAATTGTCCTGGAGAAGGACCGGGCAGAAAGGTCAGAGAGAGTCCCATTGACTCAGATACACACTGGTCCTGGAGATGGACGGGGGAGAAATGTCAGAGAGAGTCTCATTGTCTCAGATATACACTGGTCCTGGAGATGGACAGGGGAGAATGGTCAGAGAAATTCCCATTGACTCAGATACTCACTGGTCCTGGAGGTGGACATGTGTGAAAGTTCAGAGAGAGTCCCATTCACTCAGATATACACTGGTCCTGGAGATGGACTGGGGAGAAAGCTCAGAGAGAGTCCCATTGACTCAGATACTCACTGATCCTGGAGATGGACTGGGGAGAATGGTCAGAGAGAGACCCATTGACTCAGATACACACTGGTCCTGGAGATGGACTGGGGAGAAAGGTCAGAGAGAGTCCCGTTGACTCAGATACACACTGGTCCTGCTGATGGACCGGGGAGAAAGGTCAGAGAGGGCCCCATTGCTCAGATACACACTGGTCCTGGAGATGGACTGGGGAGAAAGGACAGAGCGAGTCCCATTGACTCAGATACACACTGGTCCTGGAGATGGTCTGGGGAGAAAGGTCAGAGAGAGCCTCACTGACTCAGTGAAATAAAGAATAGATTTGCCTTTCTAATCTAGGCTTTATTAACGTTAAAATCCTGTAGCACATCTTTCCACACCCAGTCCCAAGCAAAGCTGGAAAGAACTGAATTTAAGATGGCCACCACAAATCACATGACATCAACTACCAATGAGATTACAGCATATATCCCAAGGCAGGAAACAAACAACCAATCACAATACTTCTTACTAAACATAAAGAATAATCACCACATTCACCCCTGCTTTGAAAATATACTCCAACCTAAATAACCTTTACAATTTATAATTAATTATTTACAACTAAAACTATGCACAGACAAGAATAAAACTATTCAACATGACACAATACTAAGTGAACAGCAACAAATAGTAACATTACACATAAGGATTAAGTATCTCTCAACTAAAACAATAATATAATATTTCAACAATTTTAAAACATTACTATCAATTTAGAAGTCCATTTTCAATCGGTCGACCGGATATCTTGTTCGCGTCGACCTTCTTAACCTTGGTGAAATTCCTTGCCCTCCCACACCAGGAGACACAGAAGTATCTTCTGCAGGAAGGCTATCCATATCCCGATTTTCAACGGTTTCCGGATTAGAAATCCCGTCAGAAGGTAAACTGGGACGGTCATAAACATCCATCGAGGGCTGACTAATAGAAGTATAATTATCTGCAGTCGGATTGGAAATATTCGTAGTATCTGTAACAGCTTCCACATTATCTGAATCATGACTATTGTTAATATCCTCAGAAGAGGGCTGGCCACCACAAGGAGCCAAGTCTTTAATTGAAACAGTACTTTCTTTCCCATCTTGGAATCGAATATGAGCATATTGGGAATTTGCCTCCAACAGCTCCACCTCCTCCACTAAAGGATCATATTTTGACAATCTAACATGGCGTCGAAGCAGCACAGGTCCCTGCATAGTAAGCCATGAAGGTACTGAATATCCCGTAGTAGATCTCCGCGGACAGTTAAAGAGCCTTTCATGGGGGGTCACATTAGTAGCCGTTGAAAGCAATGATCTAATGGAATGCAGGGCATCAGGCAGTATCATTTCCCACTGTGTATTCTTAAGGTTCCGGGATGTCAAAGCCAACATAACTGCCTTCCAGATCACCCCATTGTATCGTTCGCACTGTCCATTACCCTGGGGATTATATGGGGTAGTTCTACTAGTAGAAATTCCCCGACTCTGAAGGTATTCCTTCAACTGGGAAGACATAAAAGAACTTCCCTGATCCGAATGGATATACGCAGGCATCCCAAAGATGACAAAAAGTTGAGTCAGACATTTGATAACTGTAGCAGCTGATACATCTGCGCAAGGAAAAGCAAAAGGGAACCTTGAAAACTCATCCACAACAGTAAATATATATCGGTTTTGAGTAGTTGAAGGAAGAGGCCCCTTAAAATCGACGCTCAAACGTTCAAAAGGAGAAGTAGCCTTTATAAGATGAGCTCGTTGAGGCTTAAAGAAATTCGGTTTACACCGAGCACAGATAGAACATGATGAAGTCATCCGCTTGATGTCTTCAACTGAAAATGGCAAATTCTTACTGCGTACGAAGTGTATCATCCTTGTAACCCCAGGATGGCATAAGGCATTGTGAAGATTAATAAGCGTATCTCCGTGCATCACAGAACAATAAGCCCTCGACAGCGCATCAGCAGCAACATTATCCTTCCCCGGATGATAAACTATATCAAAATGGTAACATGCCAACTCAATCCTCCACCTCATTATTTTATCATTCTTAATCTTCCCAAAATGTTTGACATCAAACATAAAGGACACAGACTTTTGATCAGTTACCAACGTAAAATGTCGCCCCAATAAATAATGTCTCCATTTACGCAGTGCTTCTACTATTGCATACGCCTCTTTCTCTATTGAAGAATGCCTTTTTTCACTATTGTTCAAGGTACGTGAGAAAAGGGCCACGGGTCTTCCATTTTGGTTCAGAGTAGCCCCAATTGCAAAATCAGAAGCGTCCGTCTCAATCACAAAAGGAACCTGCTCATCAATAGAATGCACAACTGCTCCAAGGATATCCTTTTTAAAATGATCAAAACACGTCCTGGCCTCCCATGATAGAGGATATGTCGTAACCCGAATAAGAGGCTGGATCTTCTGTGAAAAAATTGCAATCCAATTAGAATAATAAGAAAACAGTCCAACAACTCGTTGCAAAGCCTTAGAATTAGTAGGACAAGGTAAATCAATCAATGGTCGCAGACGTTCTGGATCTGGTTTAATCTTGTTTCCCGAGATAATATACCCCAATAGATTTACCTCAGTGGTCGAAAAGATACACTTCTCTTTATTAAAAGTTAAACCAACTTTTTCCGCAGCTTGAAGGAATCTTTTTAAATTAGAATCATGCTCCACCCTTGATTTGCCACACACTGTGATGTCATCTAAGTATGAAAAGGTGTCAGAGAGAGAGTTATCACTTATAAAAGCATCCATTGCCCATTGAAAACAAGCAACACCATTAGTAACACTAAATGGTATTCGGCAAAACTGATACAGCTTTCCACCAGCCTCAAAGGCCGTATATGGTTGATCCTTCTTAACAATAGGAATCTGATGATTCGCACTCTTTAAGTCAATAGTGCTAAAAACTTTATACTGAGATACTTTGTTGATAAGCTCATCAATCTTAGGCAAGGGGTACGCATCTAATTGAGTATACCTATTAATAGTTTGGGAATAGTCTATCACCATTCGTTTCTTATGTCTCTCGTTAGTCATGACAACTACCTGTGCTCGCCAAGGCGAACAATTAGGTTCAATGATTCCTTCCAATAAGAGACGTTGAACTTCAGAATTAATAAATTCTCTATCCTGACTGCTATACCTTCTTGACTTGGTAGCAATTGGCTTACAATCCAGCATCAAATTGGAAAAAAGTGAAAATGGAGAAATGGATAATGAGGTTAATCCACAAATAGATAAAGGTGGCTTAGTCCCTCCAAATGAAAAACTGAGAGACTTGTGTAACTGAAGCATATCATGACCAATCAAAATATCCGCACAGAGATGAGGCAAAACAGATAGGTGTATATCAGTATACGTATTACCTAGAAGAATCAATTTCACAAGGCAACAACCAGCTACTTGTTAAGTGAGAGTCGTCTGAGCCATACACACCTGATACGTAACACACTAATCCTGGAGATGGACTGGGGAGAAATGTCAGAGTGAGTCTCATTGACCCAGATGCACACTGGTCCTGGAAATGGGCTGGGGAGAAAGGTCAGTGAGAGACTCATTGACTCAGATACACACTGGTCCTGGAGATGGGCTGGGGAGAAAGGTCAGAGAGAGACTCATTGACTCAGATACACACTGGTCCTGGTGTTGGACGAGGGAGAAAGGTCAGAGAAAGTCCAATTGACTCAGATACACACTGGTCCTGGAGAGAGACTGGGGAGAAAGGTCAGAGAGTCCCATTGACTCAGATACACACTGGTCCTGGAGATGGACTGGGGAGAAAGATCAGAGAGAGTCCCATTGACTCAGAAACGCACTGGTCCTGCAGATGGACCAGGGAGAATGGTCAGAGAGATTCTCATTGACACAGATACACACTGGTCCTGCAGATGGAACGGGGAGAAAGGTCAGAGAGATTCTCATTGACTCAGATACACACTGGTCCTGGATCTGTGCTCTTGAGAACGGTCAGAGTGACTCCCATTGACTCAGATACACACTGGTCCTGGAGATGGAGGAGGGAGAATTTTCAAAGAAATTCCAATTGACTCAGATACACACTGGTCCTGGAGATAGACTGGGGAGAAAGGTCAGAGAGTCCCATTGACTCAGATACACACTGGTCCTGGAGAAGGACTGGGGAGAACGTTCAGAGAGTCCCATTGACTCAGGTATACACTGGTCCTGGAGATGGACTGGGGAGAAATTTCAGAGAGAGTCCCATTGACTCAGATACACACTGGTCATGGAGCTTGACATGGGAGAATGGTCAGAGAGAGTCCCATTGACTCAGATATGCACTGGTCCGGGAGATGGACTCGGGAGAAAAGACAGAGAGAGCACCATTGACTCAGATACACATTGGTCCTGGAGGTGGACGGGGGAGAAAGGTCAGAGAGATACTCCTTGACTCAGATACACACTGGTCCTGGAGATGTACTCGTGAGAACGGACAGAGTGACTCCAATTGATTCAGATAAACAGTGGACCTGTAGATGGACCAGTGAGAAAGTTCAGAGAAAGTCCAATTGACTCAGATACACACTGGTCCTGGAGATAAACTGGGGAGAAATGTCAGAGAATCCCATTGACTCAGATACAAACTGGCCCTGGATAATGGACTGAGGAGAACGGTCAGAGAGAGTCCCATTGACTCAGATTCACACTGGTCCTGGAGTGGACTGGGGTGAAATGTCAGAGAAAGTCTATTGACTCAGATACACACTGGTCCTGGAGATGCACCGGGGAGAAATATCAGAGAGGGTCCCATTGGCTCAGATACACATTGGTCCTGGAGATGGATCGGGGAGAAAGGTCAGACTGATGCTCATTGATGCAGATACATACTGGTCCTGGAGATGGACTGGGGAGAAATGTCAGAAAGAGGCCAATTGTGTCAGATACACACTGATCCTGGAGATGGACTGGGGATAAAGATCACAGTGAGTCGGATTGATTCTGATACACACTCGTCCTGATGATGGACCGGGGATAAAGGTCAGAGAAAGTCCAATTGACTCAGATAGACACTAGTCCTGGAGATAGCATGGGGAGAAATGTCAGAGAGTCCCATTGACTCAGACATAAACTGGTCACGGAGATGGACTGGGGAGAACTGTCAGAGAGAGTTCCATTGACTCAGATACACACTGGTCCTGGAGATGGACTGGGGAGAAATGTCAGAGAGAGTCCCATTGACTCAGCTACACACTGGTCCTGGAATTGGACTGGGGAGAAAGGTCAGAGAGAGTCTCATTGACTCAGATATACACTGGTCCTGGAGATGGACCGGGGAGAAAAGACAGAGCGTCCCATTAACTGAGATACACATTGGCCCTGGAGATAGACTGGGGAGCAAGCTCAGAGAGTCACATTGACTCAGATACACACTGGTTCTGGAGATGAACTGGGAAGAAAGAGCAGAGAGAGTCCCATTGACTCAGATACACACTGGTCCTGGAGATGGACTGGTTAGAAATGGCACAGCCAGTCCCATTGACTCAGATACACACTGGCCCTGGAGATGGACTGGGGAGAATGGTCAGAGAAAGTCCCATTGAATCAGATACACACTGGTCCTGGAGATGGACCAGGGAGAAAGGTCAGAGAAAGTCCAATTGACTCAGATACACACTGGTCCTAGAGACAGACTGGGGAGAAATGTCAGAGCGTCCCATTGACTCAGATACACACTCGTCCTGGAGGTGGACTGGAGCAAATGGTCAGAGAGACTCCCATTGACTCAGATACACACTGGTCCTGGAGATGGACTGGGGAGAAAGGTCAGAGACAGTCCCATTGACTCAAATACACACAGGTCCTGGAGATGGACTGGAGAGGAAGGTCAGAGAAATTCTATTGTCTCAGATACACACTGGTCCTGGAGAAGGACCGGGGGAAATGTCAGAGAGATTCCCATTGACTCAGATACACACTGGTCCTGGAGATGAACTTCGGAGAATGCACAGAGAGAGTCCCTTTGACTCAGATACACACTTGTCTTGGAGATGGACAAGGGAGAAAAGTCAGAGTGATTCTCATTGATTCAGATACACACTGGTCCTGGAGATGGACTGGGGAGAAATGTCAGAGAGAGTCCCATTGACTCAGATACACACTGGTCCTGGAAATGGACTGGGGAGAAAGGTCAGAGTCAGTCCCATTGACTCAGATACACACTGGTCCTGGAGAAGGACCTGAGAGAAAGGTCAGAGCAAGTCTATTGACTTAGATACACACTGGTCCAGGAGATGGACTGGGGAGAAATGTCAGAGAGAGCCCCATTGACTCAGATGCACACTGGTCCTGGAAATGTACTGGGGTGAAAGGTCAGCGTCATTCCCATTGACTCAGATACACACTGGTCCTGGATCTGTACTCGTGAGAACGGTCAGAGTGACTCCCATTGATTGAGATACACACTGGTCCTGGAGATGGACCAGGGAGAAAGGTCAGAGAATGTCCAATTGACTCAGATACACACTGGTCCTGGAGATATAATTGGGAGAAAGGTTAGTGAAAGTCCCATTGACACAGATACACACTGGTCCTGGATCTGTACTCGGGAGAAAGGTCAGAGAATGTCCAATTGACTCAGATACACACTGGTCCTGGAGATGGACTGGGGAGAAATGTCAGAGAGAGTCCCATTGACTCAGATACACACTGGTCCTGGAATTGGACTGGGGAGAAAGGTCAGAGAGAGTCTCATTGACTCAGATATACACTGGTCCTGGAGATGGACCGGGGAGAAAAGACAGAGCGTCCCATTAACTGAGATACACATTGGCCCTGGAAATAGACTGGGCAGCAAGCTCAGAGAGTCCCATTGACTCAGATACACACTGGTTCTGGAGATGGACTGGGAAGAAAGAGCAGAGAGAGTCCCATTGACTCAGATACACACTGGTCCTGGAGATGGACTGGTTAGAAATGGCAGAGCCAGTCCCATTGACTCAGATACACACTGGCCCTGGAAATGGACTGGGGAGAATGGTCAGAGAAAGTCCCATTGAATCAGACACACACTGGTCCTGGAGATGGACCAGGGAGAAAGGTCAGAGAAAGTCCAATTGACTCAGATACACACTGGTCCTAGAGACAGACTGGGGAGAAAAGTCAGAGCGTCCCATTGACTCAAATACACACTCGTCCTGGAGGTGGACTGGAGCGAATGGTCAGAGAGACTCCCATTGACTCAGATACACACTGGTCCTGGAGATGGACTGGGGAGAAAGGTCAGAGACAGTCCCATTGACTCAAATACACACAGGTCCTGGAGATGGACTGGAGAGGAAGGTCAGAGAAATTCTATTGTCTCAGATACACACTGGTCCTGGAGAAGGACCGGGGGAAATGTCAGAGAGATTCCCATTGACTCAGATACACACTGGTCCTGTTGATGAACTTGGGAGAATGCACAGAGAGAGTCCCTTTGACTCAGATACACACTTGTCTTGGAGATGGACAAGGGAGAAAAGTCAGAGTGATTCTCATTGACTCAGATACACACTGGTCCTGGAGATGGACTGGGGAGAAATGTCAGAGAGAGTCCCATTGACTCAGATACACACTGGTCCTGGAAATGGACTGGGGAGAAAGGTCAGAGTCAGTCCCATTGACTCAGATACACACTGGTCCTGGAGATGGACCTGAGAGAAAGGTCAGAGCAAGTCTATTGACTTAGATACACACTGGTCCAGGAGATGGACTGGGGAGAAATGTCAGAGAGAGCCCCATTGACTCAGATGCACACTGGTCCTGGAAATGGACTGGGGTGAAAGGTCATGCATCATTCCCATTGACTCAGATACACACTGGTCCTGGATCTGTACTCGTGAGAACGGTCAGAGTGACTCCCAATAATTGAGATACACACTGGTCCTGGAGATGGACCAGGGAGAAAGGTCAGAGAATGTCCAATTGACTCAGATACACACTGGTCCTGGAGATATAATTGGGAGAAAGGTTAGTGAAAGTCCCATTGACACAGATACACACTGGTCCTGGATCTGTACTCGGGAGAAAGGTCAGAGAATGTCCAATTGACTCAGATACACACTGGTCCTGGAGATAGAATTGGGAGAAAGGTCAGAGAGTCCCATTGACTCAGATATACACTGGTCCTGGAGATGGACTGGGGAGAAAGATCAGAGAGAGTCCCATTGCCACAGATACACACTGGTCCTGGAGATGGACTGGGGAGAAATGTCAGAGAGTGTCATATTGACTCAGAGACACACTGGTCCTGGAGATGGACTGAGGAGAAATGGCAGAGACAGTCCCATTGACTCAGATACACACTGGTCCTGGAGATGGACTGTGGAGAATGGTCAGAGAAAGTCCCATTGAATCAGATACACACTGGTCCTGGAGATGGACCAGGGAGAAAGGTCAGAGAAAGTCCAATTGACTCAGATACACACTGGTCCTAGAGATAGACTGGGGAGAAAGGTCAGAGAGTCCCATTGACTCAGATACACACTAGTCCTGGAGATGGACTGGAGCGAATGGTCAGAGAGAGTCCCATTGACTCAGATACACACTGGTCCTGGAGAGGACTGGGGTGAAATGTCAGAGAGTCCCACTGACTCAGATACACACAGGTCCTGGAGATGGACTGGAGAGAAAGGTCAGAGAAAGTCTATTGTCTCAGATACACACTGGTCCTGGAGAAGGACCGGGGAGAAATGTCAGATTATTCTCATTGACTCAGATACACACTGGTCCTTGAGATGGACTGGGGAGAAATGTCAGAGAGCGTCCCATTGACTCAGATACACACTGGTCCCGGAAATGGACTGGGGAGAATGGTCAGAGTCAGTCACATTGACTCAGATACACACTGGTCCTGGAGGTGGACTGGAGAGAAAGGTCAGAGAAAGTCTATTGATTCAGATACACACTGGTCCTGGAGATTGACTGGGGAGAAATGTCAGAGAGAGTCCCATTGACTCAGATACATACTGGTCCTGGAAATGGACTGGGGAGAAAGGTCAGAGTCAGTCCCATTGACTCAGAAACTCACTGGTCCTGGAGATGGACTGGAGAGAAAGGACAGAGAAAGTCTATTGACTCAAATACACACTTGTCCTGGAGATGGACCAGGGAGAAAGGTCAGAGAAAGTCCCATTGACTCAGATACACACTGGTCCTGGAACTGTACTCGTGAGAACGGTCAGAGAGACTCCCATTGATGGAGATACACAATGGTCCTGGAGATGGACCAGGGAGAACGGTCAGAGAATGTCCAATTGACTCAGATACACACTGGTCCTGGAGATAGAATTGGGAGAATGGTCAGAGAGTCCCATTGACTCAGATACACACTGGTCCTGGAGATGGACTGGGGAGAACGGTCAGAGAGAATCCCATTGATTCAGATACACACTGGTCCTGGAGATGGACCAGGGAGAAATGACAGAGAGTCCCATTGACTGAGATACACATTGGCCCTGGAAACAGGCTGGGGAGAAAGGTCAGAGAGAGTCCCATTGACTCAGAAACACACTGGCCCTTTATATGGACTGGGGAGAAAGAGCAGAGAGAGTCCAATTGACTCAGATACATACTGGTCCTGGAGTTGGACTGGGGAGAAAATTCACAGAAAATCCCATTGTCTCAGATACACACTGGTCCAGGGGAACCAGTGGACGTAGTGTATTTAGACTTCCAAAAGGCATTTGACAAGGTGCCACACAAAAGATTATTGCTCAAGATAAAAAATCACGGGATTGGGGGTAATATTCTGGCGTGGGTGGAGGATTGGATCTCTAACAGGAAGCAGAGAGTTGGGATAAATGGTTCGTTCTCAGATTGGCAATCAGTAACTAGTGGTGTTCCGCAGGGGTCAGTGCTGGGTCCCCAACTCTTTACAATCTATATTAACGATTTGGAGGAGGGGACCGAGTGTAACATATCAAAGTTTGCAGATGATACAAAGATGGGACGGAAAGTAGTGAGTGAGGAGGACATAAAAAACCTGCAAAGGGACATAGACAGGCTAAGTAAGTGGGCAGAGATTTGGCAGATGGAATACAATACTGGAAAGTGTGAGGTTATGCACTTTGGCAGGAAAAATCATAGAGCAAGTTATTATCTTAATGGCAAGAAACTGGAAAGTACTGTAGTACAAAGGGATCTGGGGGTCCTGGTGCACGAAACTCAAAAAGCTAGTATGCAGCTGCAGCAAGTGATTAAGAAGGCCAATGGAATGTTGGCTTTTATTGCTAGGGGGTTGGAATATAAAAACAGGGAGGTATTGCTGCAGTTGTACAAGGTATTGGTGAGGCCGCACCTGGAATACTGCATACAGTTTTGGTGTCCATACTTAAGAAAAGACATACTTGCTCTCGAGTCAGTACAAAGAAGGTTCACTCGGTTAATCCCGGGGATGAGGGGGTGGTCATATGAGGAGAGGTTGAGTAGATTGGGACTCTACTCATTGGAGTTCAGAAGAATGAGAGGCGATCTTATTGAAACATATAAGATTGTGAAGGGGCTTGATCGGGTGGATGCGGTGAGGATGTTCCCAATGATGGGTGAAACTAGAACTAGGGGGCATAATCTTAAAATAAGGGGCTGCTCATTCAAAACTGAGATGAGGAGAAACTTCTTCACTCAGAGGGTGGTAGGTTTGTGGAATTTGCTGCCCCAGAAAGCTGTGGAAGCTACATCATTAAATAAATTTAAAACAGAAATAGATAGTTTCCTAGAAGTAAAGGGAATTAAGGGTTACGGGGAGCGGGCAGGAAATTGGACATGAGTCTAGGTTCGGAATGGTCATGGCCCTGTGGGTAGTGGAGCGGGCCCAGGGGCCGTGTAGCCTTGTTCTGCTCCTACTGTGTTCTAATTCTGTTAGATTTCAGGAGATGGTTTTATTCCTGTTCCTGGCTGGGGTGGAGATCGCCTTTACAGAAGGTAAGTACTGTAGAAAATATAGGGACAGAGTGATCTCCTGGAAGAATTTCGATCGCCTAGATGGGTCGGAGAGGAATTTCCCAGATTTTTTTCTCCCAAATTGGCCATTGGGACTTTATCTGGTTTTTCGCCTTTCCCGGGAGATCACATGGGTTCGGGTGGATGCAGAGTGATAGAAGATTTGAGGTTAGGATCAGATCAGCCATGATCTTATTGAATGGTGGAGCAGGCTCGAGGGGCCGATTGGCCTACTCCTGCTCCTATTTCTTATGTTCTTATGTTCTTATGTCCTGGAGATGGACCAGGGAGAAAAGTCAGAGAAAGTCCAATTGACTCAGATACACACTGATCCTGGAGATAGACTGGGGAGAACGGTCAAAGGTCCAATTTACTCAGATACACACTGGTCCTGGAGTTGGACTGTAGCGAATGGTCAGAGTGAGTCCCATTGACTCAGATACACACTGGTCCTGGAGATGGACTGAGGAGAAAGTTAAGAGACAGTCCCATTGACTCAGATACACACTGGTCCTGGAGATGGACTGGAGAGAAATGTCAGAGAAGGTCTATTGACTCATCTACACTCTGGTCCTGGAGATGGACCGCGGAGGAAGTTCAGAGAGATTTCCATTGACTCAGGTACACACTGGTCCTGGAGATGTAATGGGGAGAAAGCTCAGAGAGAGTCCCATTGACTCAGATACACACAGGTCTTGCAGATGGACCGGGGAGAATGGTCAGAGTGATTCTCATTGACTCAGATACACACTGATCCTGGAGATGGACTGGGGAGAAATGTCATAGAGAGTCCCATTGACTCAGATACACACTGGTCCTGGACATGGACTGGGGAGAAATGTCAGAGTCCGTCCCATTGAATCAGATACACATTCGCCGTGGAGATGGATTGGAGAGAAAGGTCAGAGAAAGTCTATTGACTCAGATACACACTCGTCCTGGAGATGGACCCGGGAGAAACGTCAGAGTAATGCTCATTGACTCAGATACACACTGGTCCTGGAGATGGACTGGGAAGAAAGATCAGAGAGAGTCCCATCGACTGAGATAAACACTGGTCCTGGAGATGGAATGGGGAGAAATGTCAGAGAGAGCCCCATTGACTCAGATACACACTGGTCCCTCGAGATGGACCGGGAAAAAGGTCAGAGAGATTCTGATTGACTCAGATACACACTGCTCCTGGAGATAGACTGGGGAGAAAAGTCAGAGATTCCCATTGACTCAGATACACACTGGTCCTTGAGATGGATTGCGGAGAAAGGTCAGAGGGATTCTCCTTGACTCAGATACACACTGGTCCTGGAAATGTACTCGTGAGAACGGTCAGAGTGACTCCCATTGACTCAGATACGCACTGGTCCTGGAGATAGACAAGGGAGAAAGGTAAGAGAAAGTCCAATTGTCTCAGATATACATTGGTCCTGGAGATGGACTGGGGCGAATCGTCAGAGAGAGTCCGATTGACTCAGACACACACTGGTCCTGGAGATGGACTGGGGAGAATGTCAGAGAGAGTCCCAATGCATCAGATACACACTGGTCCTGGAGATGGAATGGGGAGAATGTCAGAGAGAGTCCCATTGACTCAGATACACACTGGTCCTGGAGATGGACTGGAGAGAATGGTTAGAGAAAGTCTATTGAATCAAATACACACTGGTCCTGGAGATGGACAGGGCAGAAAGGTCAGAGAAAGTCCCATTGACTCAGATACACACTGGTCCTGGATCTGTACTCGTGAGAACGGTCAGAATGACTCCCATTGATTGAGATACACACTGGTCCTGGAGATGGACAGGGGAGAAAAGTCAGAGTGAGTCCCATTGACTCAGATACAAACTGGTCCTGGAGATGGACCGGGGAGAAAGCTCAGAGAGATTCTATTTGACGCAGATATACACTGCTGCTGGGGATGTACTAGTGAGAACGGTCACAGTGACTCCCATTGACTCAGAGACACACTGGTCCTGGAGATGGAACAGGGAGAATCGTCAGAGAAAGTCGAATTGACTCAGATACACGCTGGTCCTGGAAATAGTTTGGGGAGAAATGTCAGAGAGTCCCATTGACTCAGATACACACTGGTCCTGGAGAATGACTGGGGAGAACGTTCAGAGAGTGTCCCATTCACTCAGACACAAACTGGTCCTGGAGATGGACTGGGGAGAAAGGTCAGAGAGAGTCCCATTCACTCAGACACACACTGGTCCTGGAGATTGAACGGGGAGAATGGTCAGAGAGATTCTCATTGACTCAGATACACACTGGTCCTGGAGATGGACCGGGGAGAAAGGTCAGAGAGAGTGCCATTGACTCAGACACACAATTGTCCTGGAGAAGGACCGGGCAGAAAGGTCAGAGAGAGTCCCATTGACTCAGATACACACTGGTCCTGGAGATGGACGGGGGAGAAATGTCAGAGAGAGTCCCATTGTCTCAGATATACACTGGTCCTGGAGATGGACAGGGGAGAATGGTCAGAGAAATTCCCATTGACTCAGATATTCACTGGTCCTGGAGGTGGACATGTGTGAAAGTTCAGAGAGAGTCCCATTCACTCAGATATACACTGGTCCTGGAGATGGACTGGGGAGAAAGCTCAGAGAGAGTCCCATTGACTCAGATACTCACTGATCCTGGAGATGGACTGGGGAGAATGGTCAGAGAGAGACCCATTGACTCAGATACACACTGGTCCTGGAGATGGACTGGGGAGAAAGGTCAGAGAGAGTCCCGTTGACTCAGATACACACTGGTCCTGCTGATGGACCAGGGAGAAAGGTCAGAGAGGGCACCATTGATCAGTTACACACTGGTCCTGGAGATGGACTGGGGAGAAAGTTCAGAGCGAGTCCCATTGACTCAGATACACACTGGTCCTGGAGATGGTCTGGGAAGAAAGGTCAGAGAGAGCCTCACTGACTCAGTGAAATAAAGAATAGATTTGCCTTTCTAATCTAGGCTTTATTAACTTTAAAATCCTGTCGCACATCTTTCCACACCCAGTCCCAAGCAAAGCTGGAAAGAACTGAATTTAAGATGGCCACCACAAATCACATGACATCAACTACCAATGAGATTACAGCATATATCCCAAGGCAGGAAACAAACAACCAATCACAATACTTCTTACTAAACATAAAGAATAATCACCACATTCACCCCTGCTTTGAAAATATACTCCAACCTAAATAACCCTTACAATTTATAATTAATTATTTACAACTAAAACTATGCACAGACAAGAATAAAACTATTCAACATGACACAATACTAAGTGAACAACAACAAATAGTAACATTTCACATAAGGATTAAGTATCTCTCAACTAAAACAATAATATAATATTTCAACAATTTTAAAACATTACTATCAATTTAGAAGTCCATTTTCAATCGGTCGACCAGATATCTTGTTCGCGTCGACCTTCTTAACCTTGGTGAAATTCCTTGCCCTCACACACCAGGAGATACAGAAGTATCTTCTGCAGGAAGGCTATCCATATCCCGATTTTCAACGGTTTCCGGATTAGAAATCCCATCAGAAGGTAAACTGGGACGGTCATAAACATCCATCGAGGGCTGACTAATAGAAGTATAATTATCTGCAGTCGGATTGGAAATATTCGTAGTATCTGTAACAGCTTCCACATTATCTGAATCATGACTATTGTTAATATCCTCAGAAGAGGGCTGGCCACCACAAGGAGCCAAGTCTTTAATTGAAACAGTACTTTCTTTCCCATCTTGGAATCGAATATGAGCATATTGGGAATTTGCCTCCAACAGCTCCACCTCCTCCACTAAAGGATCATATTTTGACAATCTAACATGGCGTCGAAGCAGCACAGGTCCCTGCATAGTAAGCCATGAAGGTACTGAATATCCCGTAGTAGATCTCCGCGGATAGTTAAAGAGCCTTTCATGGGGGGTCACATTGGTAGCCGTTGAAAGCAATGATCTAATGGAATGCAGGGCATCAGGCAGTATCATTTCCCACTGTGTATTCTTAAGGTTCCGGGATGTCAAAGCCAACATAACTGCCTTCCAGATCACCCCATTGTATCGTTCGCACTGTCCATTACCCTGGGGATTATATGGGGTAGTTCTACTAGTAGAAATTCCCCGACTCTGAAGGTATTCCTTCAACTGGGAAGACATAAAAGAACTTCCCTGATCCGAATGGATATACGCAGGCATCCCAAAGATGACAAAAAGTTGAGTCAGACATTTGATAACTGTAGCAGCTGATACATCTGCGCAAGGAAAAGCAAAAGGGAACCTTGAAAACTCATCCACAACAGTAAATATATATCGGTTTTGAGTAGTTGAAGGAAGAGGCCCCTTAAAATCGATGCTCAAACGTTCAAAAGGAGAAGTAGCCTTTATAAGATGAGCTCGTTGAGGCTTAAAGAAATTCGGTTTACACCGAGCACAGATAGAACATGATGAAGTCATCCGCTTGACGTCTTCAACTGAAAAGGGCAAATTCTTACTGCGTACGAAATGTATCATCCTTGTAACCCCAGGATGGCATAAGGCATTGTGAAGATTAATAAGCGTATCTCCGTGCATCACAGAACAATAAGCCCTCGACAGCGCATCAGCAGCAACATTATCCTTCCCCGGACGATAAACTATATCAAAATGGTAACATGCCAACTCAATCCTCCACCTCATTATTTTATCATTCTTAATCTTTCCAAAATGTTTGACATCAAACATAAAGGACACAGACTTTTGATCAGTTACCAACGTAAAATGTTGCCCCAATAAATAATGTCTCCATTTACGCAGTGCTTCTACTATTGCATACGCCTCTTTCTCTATTGAAGAATGCCTTTTTTCACTATTGTTCAAGGTACGTGAGAAAAGGGCCACAGGTCTTCCATTTTGGTTCAGGGTAGCCCCAATTGCAAAATCAGAAGCGTCCGTCTCAATCACAAAAGGAACCTGCTCATCAATAGAATGCACAACTGCTCCAAGGATATCCTTTTTAAAATGATCAAAACACGTCCTGGCCTCCCATGATAGAGGATATGTCGTAACCCGAATAAGAGGCTGGATCTTCTGTGAAAAAATTGCAATCCAATTAGAATAATAAGAAAACAGTCCAACAACTCGTTGCAAAGCCTTAGAATTAGTAGGACAAGGTAAATCAATCAATGGTCGCAGACGTTCTGGATCTGGTTTAATCTTGTTTCCCGAGATAATATACCCCAATAGATTTACCTCAGTGGTCGAAAAGATACACTTCTCTTTATTAAAAGTTAAACCAACTTTTTCCGCAGCTTGAAGGAATCTTTTTAAATTAGAATCATGCTCCACCCTTGATTTGCCACACACTGTGATGTCATCTAAGTATGAAAAGGTGTCAGAGAGAGAGTTATCACTTATAAAAGCATCCATTGCCCATTGAAAACAAGCAACACCATTAGTAACACTAAATGGTATTCGGCAAAACTGATACAGCTTTCCACCAGCCTCGAAGGCCGTATATGGTTGATTCTTCTTAACAATAGGAATCTGATGATTAGCACTCTTTAAGTCAATAGTGCTAAAAACTTTATACTGAGATACTTTGTTGATAAGCTCATCAATCTTAGGCAAAGGGTACGCATCTAATTGAGTGTACCTATTAATAGTTTGGGAATAGTCTATCACCATTCGTTTCTTATGTCTCTCGTTAGTCATGACAACTACCTGTGCTCGCCAAGGCGAACAACTAGGTTCAATGATTCCTTCCAATAAGAGACGTTGAACTTCAGAATTAATAAATTCTCTATCCTGACTGCTATACCTTCTTGACTTGGTAGCAATTGGCTTACAATCCGGCATCAAATTGGAAAAAAGTGATAATGGAGAAATGGATAAAGAGGTTAATCCACAAATAGATAAAGGTGGCTTAGTCCCTCCAAATGAAAAACTGAGAGACTTGTGTAACTGAAGCATATCATGACCAATCAAAATATCCGCACAGAGATTAGGCAAAACAGATAGGCGTATATCAGTATACGTATTACCTAGAAGAATCAATTTCACAAGGCAATAAACAGCTAGTTGTGAAGTGAGAGTCGTCTGAGCCATACACACCTGATACGTAACACACTAATGCTGGAGATGGACTGGGGAGAAATGTCAGAGTGAGTCTCATTGACTCAGATACACACTGGTCCTGGAAATGGGCTGGGGAGAAAGGTCAGAGAGAGACTCATTGACTCAGATACACACTGGTCCTGGAGATGGGCTGGGGAGAAAGGTCAGAGAGAGACTCATTGACTCAGATACACACTGGTCCTGGAGATGGACGAGGGAGAAAGGTCAGAGAAAGTCCAATTGACTCAGATACACACTGGTCCTGGAGATAGACTGGGGAGAAAGGTCAGAGAGTCCCATTGACTCAGATACACACTGGTCCTGGAGATGGACTGGGGAGAAAGATCAGAGAGAGTCCCATTGACTCAGAAACGCACTGGTCCTGCAGATGGACCGGGGAGAATGGTCAGAGAGATTCTCATTGACAAAGATACACACTGGTCCTGCAGATGGAACGGGGAGAAAGGTCAGATAGATTCTCATTGACTCAGATACACACTGGTCCTGGATCTGTGCTCTTGAGAACGGTCAGAGTGACTCCCATTGACTCAGATACACACTGGTCCTGGAGATGGAGGAGGGAGAATTTTCAAAGAAACTCCAATTGACTCAGATACACACTGGTCCTGAAGATAGACCGGGGAGAAAGGTCAGAGAGTCTCATTGACTCAGATACACACTGGTCCTGGAGATGGACTGGGGAGAACGTTCAGAGAGTCCCATTGACTCAGGTATACACTGGTCCTGGAGATGGACTGGGGAGAAATTTCAGAGAGAGTCCCATTGACTCAGATACACACTGGTCCTGGAGCTTGACATGGGAGAATGGTCAGAGAGAGTCCCATTGACTCAGGTCCGCACTGGTCCGGGAGATGGACTCGGGAGAAAAGTCAGAGAGAGCACCATTGACTCAGATACACACTGGTCCTGGAGGTGGACGGGGGAGAAAGGTCAGAGAGTTACTCCTTGACTCAGATACACACTGGTCCTGGAGATGTACTCGTGAGAACGGTCAGAGTGACTCCAATTGATTCAGATGCACAGTGGACCTGGAGATGGACCAGGGAGAAAGTTCAGAGAAAGTCCAATTGACTCAGATACACACTGGTCCTGGTGATAGACTGGGGAGAAATGTCAGAGAATCCCATTGACTCAGATACAAACTGGCCCTGGATAATGGACTGGGGAGAACGGTCAGAGAGAGTCCCATTGACTCAGATTCACACTGGTCCTGGAGTGGACTGGGGTGAAATGTCAGAGAAAGTCTATTGACTCAGATACACACTGGTCCTGGAGATGCACCGGGGAGAAATATCAGAGAGAGTCCCATTGACTCAGATACACATTGGTCCTGGAGATGGATCCGGGAGAAAGGTCAGAGTGAAGCTCATTGATGCAGATACATACTGGTCCTGGAGATGGACTGGGGAGAAATGTCAGAAAGAGGCCAATTGTGTCAGATACACACTGATCCTGGAGATGGACTAGGGATAAAGATCACAGTGAGTCTGATTGATTCAGATACACACTGGTCCTGGCGAAGGACCGGGGAGAAAGGTCAGAGAAAGTCCAATTGACACAGATAGACACTAGTCCTGGAGATAGCTTGGGGAGAAATGTCAGAGAGTTCCATTGACTCAGATATAAACTGGTCACGGAGTTGGACTGGGGAGAACTGTCAGAGAGAGTTCCATTGACTCAGATACACACTGGTCCTGGAGATGGACTGGGGAGAAATGTCAGAGAGAGTCCCATTGACTCAGATACACACTGGTCCTGGAATTGGAATGGGGAGAAAGGTCAGAGAGAGTCTCATTGACTCAGATATACACTGGTCCTGGAGATGGACCGGGGAGAAAAGGCAGAGCGTCCCATTAACTGAGATACACATTGGCCCTGGAGATAGACTGGGGAGCAAGCTCAGAGAGTCCCATTGACTCAGATACACACTGGTCCTGGAGATGGACTGGGACGAAAGAGCACAGAGAGTCCCATTGACTCAGATAATCACTGGTCCTGGAGATGGACTGGTTAGAAATGGCAGAGCCAGTCCCATTGACTCAGATACACACTGGTCGTGGAGATGGACTGGGGAGAATGGTCAGAGAAAGTCCCATTGAATCAGATACACACTGGTCCTGGAGATGGACCAGGGAGAAAGGACAGAGAAAGTCCAATTGACTCAGATACACACTGGTCCTAGAGACACACTGGGGAGAAAGGTCAGAGAGTCCCATTGACTCAGATATACACTCGTCCTGGAGATGGACTGGAGCGAATGGTCAGAGAGACTCCCATTGACTCAGATACACACTGGTCCTGGCGATGGACTGGGGAGAAAGGTCAGAGAGATTCCCATTGACTCAGATACACACTGGTCCTGGAAATGAACTTGGGAGAATGCACAGAGAGAGTCCCTTTGACTCAGATACACACTTGTCTTGGAGATGGACAGGGGAGGAAAGTCAGAGTGATTCTCATTGACTCAGATACACACTGGTCCTGGAGATGGACTGGGGAGAAATGTCAGAGAGAGTCCCATTGACTCAGATACACACTGGTCCTGGAAATGGACTGGGGAGAAAGGTCAGAGTCAGTCCCATTGACTCAGATACACACTGGTCCTGGAGATGGACCTGAGAGAAAGGTCAGAGCAAGTCTATTGACTTAGATACACACTTGTCCAGGAGATGGACTGGGAAGAAATGTCAGAGAGAGCCCCATTGACTCAGATGCACACTGGTCCTGGAAATGGACTGGGGTGAAAGGTCAGAGTCATTCCCATTGATTCAGATACACACTGGTCCTGGATCTGTACTCGTGAGAACGGTCAGAGTGACTCCCATTGATTGAGATACACACTGGTCCTGGAGATGGACCAGGGAGAAAGGTCAGAGAATGTCCAATTGACTCAGATACACACTGGTCCTGGAGATATAATTGGGAGAAAGGTCAGCGAAAGTCCCATTGACACAGATACACACTGGTCCTGGATCTGTACTCGTGAGAACGGTCAGAGTGACTCCCATTGATTGAGATACACACTGGTCCTGGAGATGGACCAGGGAGAAAGGTCAGAGAATCTCCAATTGACTCAGATACACACTGGTCCTGGAGATAGAATTGGGCGAAAGGTCAGAGAGTCCCATTGACTCAGATATACACTGGTCCTGGAGATGGACTGGGGAGAAAGGTCAGAGAGAGTCCCATTGCCACAGATACACACTGGTCCTGGAGATGGACTGGGAAGAAATGTCAGAGAGTGTCATGTTGACTCAGATACACACTGGTCCTGGAGATGGACTGTGGAGAATGGTCAGAGAAAGTCCCATTGAATCAGATACGCACTGGTCCTGGAGATGGACCAGGGAGAAAGGTCAGAGAAAGTCCAATTGACTCAGATACACACTGGTCCTAGAGATAGACTGGGGAGAAAGGTCAGAGAGTCCCATTGACTCAGATACACACTAGTCCTGGAGATGGACTGGAGCGAATGGTCAGAGAGAGTCCCATTGACTCAGATACACACTGGTCCTGGAGAGGACTGGGGTGAAATGTCAGAGAGTCCCACTGACTCAGATACACACAGGTCCTGGAGATGGACTGGAGAGAAAGGTCAGAGAAAGTCTATTGTCTCAGATACACACTGGTCCTGGAGAAGGACCGGGAAGAAAGGTCAGATGATTCTCATTGACTCAGATACACACTGGTCCTTGAGATGGACTGGGGAGAAATGTCAGAGAGCGTCCCATTGACTCAGATACACACTGGTCCCGGAAATGGACTGGGGAGAATGGTCAGAGTCAGTCCCATTGACTCAGATACACACTGGTCCTGGAGGTGGCCTGGAGAGAAAGGTCAGAGAAAGTCTATTGTCTCAGATACACACTGGTCCTGGAGATTGACTGGGGAGAAATGTCAGAGACAGTCCCATTTACTCAGAGACACACTGGTCCTGGAGATGGACTGTGGAGAATGGTCAGAAAAAGTCCCATTGAATCAGATACGCACTGGTCCTGGAGATGGACCAGGGAGAAAGGTCAGAGAAAGTCCAATTGACTCAGATACACACTGGTCCTAGAGATAGACTGGGGAGAAAGGTCAGAGAGTCCCATTGACTCAGATACACACTAGTCCTGGAGATGGACTGGAGCGAATGGTCAGAGAGAGTCCCATTGACTCAGATACACACTGGTCCTGGAGAGGACTGGGGTGAAATGTCAGAGAGTCCCACTGAATCAGATACACACAGGTCCTGGAGATGGACTGGAGAGAAGGGTCAGAGAAAGTCTATTGTCTCAGATACACACTGGTCCTGGAGAAGGACCGGGGAGAAAGGTCAGATAATTCTCATTGACTCAGATACACACTGGTCCCGGAAATGGACTGGGGAGAATGGTCAGAGTCAGTCCCATTGACTCAGATACACACTGGTCCTGGAGGTGGACTGGAGAGAAAGGTCAGAGAAAGTCTATTGACTCAGATACACACTGGTCCTGGAGATTGACTGGGGAGAAATGTCAGAGAGAGTCCCATTGACTCAGATACATACTGGTCCTGGAAATGGACTGAGGAGAAAGGTCAGAGTCAGTCCCATTGACTCAGAAACACACTGGTTCTGGAGATGGACTGGAGAGAAATGTCAGAGAAAGTCTATTGACTCAAATACACACTTGTCCTGGAGATGGACCAGGGAGAAAGGTCAGAGAAAGTCCCATTGACTCAGATACACACTGGTCCTGGAACTGTACTCGTGAGAACGGTCAGAGAGACTCCCATTGATGGAGATACACAATGGTCCTGGAGATGGACCAGGGAGAACGGTCAGAGAATGTCCAATTGACTCAGATACACACTGGTCCTGGAGATAGAATTGGGAGAATGGTGAGAGAGTCCCATTGACTCAGATATACACTGGTCCTGGAGATGGACTGGGGAGAACGGTCAGAGAGAATCCCATTGATTCAGATACACACTGGTCCTGGAGATGGACCAGGGAGAAATGACATAGAGTCCCATTGACTGAGATACACATTGGCCCTGGAAACAGGCTGGGGAGAAAGGTCAGAGAGAGGCCCATTGACTCAGAAACACATTGGCCCTTTAGATGGACTGGGAAGAAAGAGCAGAGAGAGTCCAATTGACTCAGATACACACTGGTCCTGGAGTTGGACTGAGGAGAAAGGTCACAGAAAGTCCCATTGTCTCAGATACACACTGGTCCTGGAGATGGACCTGGGAGAAAAGTCAGAGAAAGTCCAATTGACTCAGATACACACTGATCCTGGAGATAGACTGGGGAGAACGGTCAAATGGTCCAATTTACTCAGATACACACTGGTCCTGGAGTTGGACTGTAGCGAATGGTCAGAGTGAGTCCCATTGACTCAGATACACACTGGTCCTGGAGATGGACTGGGGAGAAAGTTAAGAGACAGTCCCATTGACTCAGATACACACTGGTCCTGGAGATGGACTGGAGAGAAATGTCAGAGAAGGTCTATTGACTCTCCTACACTCTGGTCCTGGAGATGGACCGGGGAGGAAGTTCAGAGAGATTTCCATTGACTCAGGTACACACTGGTCTTGCAGATGGACCGGGGAGAATGGTCAGAGTGATTCTCATTGACTCAGATACACACTGATCCTGGAGATGGACTGGGGAGATATGTCAGAGAGAGTCCCATTGACTCAGATACACACTGGTCCTGGAAATGGACTGGGGAGAAAGGTCAGAGTCCGTCCCATTGAATCAGATACACATTCGTCGTGGAGATGAATTGGAGAGAAAGGTCAGAGAAAGTCTATTGACTCAGAGACACACTGGTCCTGGAGATGGACCGGGGAGAAACGTCAGAGTAATGCTCATTGACTCAGATACACATTGGTCCTGGAGATGGACTGGGAAGAAAGATCAGAGAGAGTCCCATTGACTGAGATAAACACTGGTCCTGGAGATGGAATGGGGAGAAATGTCAGAGAGATTCTCCTTGACTCAGATACACACTGGTCCTGGAGATAGACAAGGGAGAAAGGTAAGACAAAGTCCAATTGTCTCAGATATACATTGGTCCTGGAGATGGACTGGGGCGAATCGTCAGAGAGAGTCCGATTGACTCAGACACACACTGGTCCTGGAGATGGACGGGGAGAATGTCAGAGAGAGTCCCAATGCATCAGATACACACTGGTCCTGGAGATGGACTGGGGAGAATGTCAGAGAGAGTCCCATTTACTCAGATACACACTGGTCCTGGAGATGGACTGGGGAGAAATGTCAGACAGTCCCATTGACTCAGATACACACTGGTCCTGGAGATGGACTGGAGAGAATGGTTAGAGAAAGTCTATTGACTCAAATACACACTGGTCCTGGAGATGGACAGGGGAGAAAGGTCAGAGAAAGTCCCATTGACTCAGATACACACTGGTCCTGGATCTGTACTCGTGAGAACGGTCAGAATGACTCCCATTGATTGAGATACACACTGGTCCTGGAGATGGACAGGGGAGAAAAGTCAGAGTGAGTCCCATTGACTCAGATACAAACTGGTCCTGGAGATGGACCGGGGAGAAATCTCAGAGAGATTCTATTTGACACAGATATACACTGCTGCTGGGGATGTACTAGTGAGAACGGTCACACTGACTCCCATTGACTCAGAGACACACTGGTCCTGGAGATGGAACAGGGAGAAAGGTCAGAGAGAGTCCCATTCACTCAGACACACACTGGTCCTGGAGATTGAACGGGGAGAATGGTCAGAGGGATTCTCATTGACTCAGATACACACTGGTCCTGGAGATGTACTCGTGAGAACGGTCAGTGCGATTCCCATTAACTCAGATACACACTGGTCCTGGAGTTGGAACGGAGAGAAAGGTCAGAGAGATTCTGATTGACTCAGATACACACTGCTCCTGGAGATGAACTCGTGAGAACGGTCAGAGTGACACCCATTGACTCAGATACACACTGGTCCTGTAGATGGAGCAGGGAGAAATGTCAGAGAAGGTCCAATTGACTCAGATACACACTGGTCCAGGAGATAGACTGTGGAGAAAAGTCAGAGAGTCGCATTGGCTCAGATGCACAATGGTCCATGAGATGGACCGGGGAGAAAGGTCAGAGGGATTCTCCTTGACTCAGATACACACTGGTCCTGGAGATGGACTGGGGAGAATGTCAGAGAGAGTCCCATTGATTCAGATACACACTGGTCCTGGAGAAAGACTGGGGAGAAATGTCAGAGACAGTCCCATTGACTCAGATACACACTGGTCCTGGAGATGGACTGGAGAGAATGGTTAGAGAAAGTCTATTGAGTCAAATACACACTGGTCCTGGAGGAGACCGGGGAGAAAGGTCAGAGAAAGTCCCATTGACTCAGATTCTCACTGGTCCTTGATCTGTACTCGTGAGAACGGTCAGAGTGACTCCCATTGATTGAGATACACACTGGTCCTGGAGATGGACTGGGGAGAAAAGTCAGAGTGAGTCTCATTGACTCAGATACAAACTGGTCCTGGAGATGGTCTGGGGAGAAAGGTCAGAGAGAGATGCATTGACTCAGATACACAATGGTCCTGGAGATGGACTGGGGAGAAAGGTCAGAGAGAGTCCCATTGACTCAGGTGCACACTGGTCCTGCAGATGGACCGGGGAGAATGGTCTGAGTGATTCTCATTGAAACAGATACACACTGGTCCTGGATCTGTTCTCTTGAGACGGTCAGAGTGACTCCCATTGAATCGGATACACACTGGTCCTGGAGATGGACGAGGGAGAAAGGTCAGAGAAAGTCCAATTGACTCAGATACACACTGGTCCTGGAGATAGACTGGGGAGAATGGTCAGAGAGTCCCATTGACTCAGATACACACTGGTCCTGGAGATGGACTGGGGAGAAAGATCACAGAGATTCCCATTGAGTCAGATATGCACTGGTCCTGCAGATGGACCGGGGAGAATGGTCAGAGTGATTCTCATTGACACAGATACACACTGGTCCTGCAGATGGACCGGGGAGAAAATTCAGAGAGATTCTCATAGACTGAGGTACACACTGGCCCTGGAACTGTGCTCTTGAGAACGGTCAGAGTGACTCCCATTGACTCAGATACACACTGGACCTGGAGGTGGAAGAGGGAGAAAGGTCAGAGACAGTCCAATTGACTCAGATACGCACTGGTCCTGGAGATGGACTGGGGAGAACGGTCAGAGAGAGTCCCATTGATTCAGGTATACATTGGTCCTGGAGATGGACTGGGGAGAAATTTGAGAGAGAGTCCCATTAACTCAGGTATACACTGGTCCTGGAGATGGACTCGGGAGAAATTTCAGAGAGAGTCCCATTTACTCAGATACACACTGGTCCTGGAGGTGGACGGGGGAGAAACGTCGGAGAGCTTCTCCTTGACTCAGATACACACTGGTCCTGGAGATAGACTGGGGAGAAATGTCAGAGAATCCCATTTACTCAGATATACACTGGCCCTGGAGATTGGACTGGTGAGAACGGTCAGAGAGAGTCTATTGACTCAGGTACACACTGGTCCTGGAGATGGACCGGAGAGGAAGTTCAGAGAGATTCCCATTGACTCAGGTACACACTTGTCCTGGAGAGGAACTGGGGAGAAATCTCAGAGAGAGTCCCATTGACTCAGATACACACTGGTCTTGCAGATGGACCGGGGAGAATGGTCAGAGTGATTCTCACTGAATCAGATACACACTGATGCTGGAGATGGACTGGGGAGAAATGTCAGAGAGAGTCCCATTGACTCAGATACATACTGGTCCTGGAAATGGACTGGGGAGAAAGGTCAGAGAAAGTCTATTGACTCAGATACACACTGGTCCTGGAGAGGGACCGGGGAGAATGGTCAGAGAGAGTCCCACTGACTCAGATACACAATGGTCCTGGAGATGGACCGGGGAGAAACGTCAGAGTGATGCTCATTGACTCAGATACACACTGGTCCTGGAGATGGACTGGGAGAAAGGTCAGAGAGAGTCCCATTGACTGAGATACACACTGATGCTGGAGATGGACTGGGGAGCAAGGTCAGAGTGAGTCTCATTGACTCAGATACACACTGGTCCCTGGAGTTGGACTGCGGAGAAAGGTCATAGAAAGTCCCATAGACTCAGATACACACTGGTCCTGGAGATGGACCGGGGAGAAATCTCAGAGAGATTCTATTTGACGCAGATATACACTGCTGCTGGGGATGTACTAGTGAGAACGGTCACACTGACTCCCATTGACTCAGAGACACACTGGTCCTGGAGATGGAACAGGGAGAATCATCAGAGAAAGTCGAATTGACTCAGATACACGCTGGTCCTGGAGATAGTTTGGGGAGAAATGTCAGAGAGACCCATTGACTCAGATACACACTGGTCCTGGAGAATGACTGGGGAGAACGTTCAGGGAGTGTCCCATTCACTCAGACACACACTGGTCCTGGAGATGGACTGGGGAGAAAGGTCAGAGAGAGTCCCATTCACTCAGACACACACTGGTCCTGGAGATTGAACGGGGAGAATGGTCAGAGAGATTCTCATTGACTCAGATACACACTGGTCCTGGAGATGTACTCGTGAGAACGCTCAGTGCGATTCCCATTAACTCAGATACACACTGGTCCTGGAGTTGGAACGGAGAGAAAGGTCAGAGAGATTCTGATTGACTCAGATACACACTGCTCCTGGAGATGAACTCATGAGAACGGTCAGAGTGACACCCATTGACTCAGATACACACTGGTCCTGTAGATGGAGCAGGGAGAAATGTCAGAGAAGGTCCAATTGACTCAGATACACACTGGTCCAGGAGATAGACTGTGGAGAAAAGTCAGAGAGTCGCATTGGCTCAGATGCACAATGGTCCATGAGATGGACCGGGGAGAAAGGTCAGAGGGATTCTCCTTGACTCAGATACACACTGGTCCTGGAGATAGACTGGGGAGAATGTCAGAGAGAGTCCCATTGATTCAGATACACACTGGTCCTGGAGATGGACTGGGGAGAAATGTCAGAGACAGTCCCATTGACTCAGATGCACACTGGTCCTGGAGATGGACTGGAGAGAATGGTTAGAGAAAGTCTATTGAGTCAAATACACACTGGTCCTGGAGGAGACCGGGGAGAAAGGTCAGATAAAGTCCCATTGACTCAGATTCTCACTGGTCCTTGATCTGTACTCGTGAGAACGGTCAGAGTGACTCCCATTGATTGAGATACACACTGGTCCTGGAGATGGACTGGGGAGAAAAGTCAGAGTGAGTCTCATTGACTCAGATACAAACTGGTCCTGGAGATGGTCTGGGGAGAAAGGTCAGAGAGAGATGCATTGACTCAGATACACAATGGTCCTGGAGATGGACTGGGGAGAAAGGTCAGAGAGAGTCCCATTGACTCAGGTGCACACTGGTCCTGCAGATGGACCGGGGAGAATGGTCTGAGTGATTCTCATTGAAACAGATACACACTGGTCCTGCAGATGGACCGTAGAGAAAGGTCAGAGAGATTCTCATTGACTCAGATACACACTGGTCCTGGATCTGTTCTCTTGAGACGGTCAGAGTGACTCCCATTGAATCGGATACACACTGGTCCTGGAGATGGACGAGGGAGAAAGGTCAGAGAAAGTCCAATTGACTCAGATACACACTGGTCCTGGAGATAGACTGGGGAGAATGGTCAGAGAGTCCCATTGACTCAGATACACACTGGTCCTGGAGATGGACTGGGGAGAAAGATCACAGAGATTCCCATTGACTCAGATATGCACTGGTCCTGCAGATGGACCGGGGAGAATGGTCAGAGTGATTCTCATTGACACAGATACACACTGGTCCTGCAGATGGACCGGGGAGAAAATTCAGAGAGATCCTCATAGACTGAGGTACACACTGGCCCTGGAACTGTGCTCTTGAGAACGGTCAGAGTGACTCCCATTGACTCAGATACACACTGGACCTGGAGGTGGAAGAGGGAGAAAGGTCAGAGACAGTCCAATTGACTGAGATACACACTGGTCCAGGAGATAGACTGTGGAGAAAAGTCAGAGAGTCGCATTGGCTCAGATGCACAATGGTCCATGAGATGGACCGGGGAGAAAGGTCAGAGGGATTCTCCTTGACTCAGATACACACTGGTCCTGGAGATGGACTGGGGAGAATGTCAGAGAGAGTCCCATTGATTCAGATACACACTGGTCCTGGAGATGGACTGGGGAGAAATGTCAGAGACAGTCCCATTGACTCAGATACACACTGGTCCTGGAGATGGACTGGAGAGAATGGTTAGAGAAAGTCTATTGAGTCAAATACACACTGGTCCTGGAGGAGACCGGGGAGAAAGGTCAGAGAAAGTCCCATTGACTCAGATTCTCACTGGTCCTTGATCTGTACTCGTGAGAACGGTCAGAGTGACTCCCATTGATTGAGATACACACTGGTCCTGGAGATGGACTGGGGAGAAAAGTCAGAGTGAGTCTCATTGACTCAGATACAAACTGGTCCTGGAGATGGTCTGGGGAGAAAGGTCAGAGAGAGATGCATTGACTCAGGTATACACTGGTCCTGGAGATGGACTCGGGAGAAATTTCAGAGAGAGTCCCATTTACTCAGATACACACTGGTCCTGGAGGTGGACGGGGGAGAAACGTCGGAGAGCTTCTCCTTGACTCAGATACACACTGGTCCTGGAGATAGACTGGGGAGAAATGTCAGAGAATCCCATTTACTCAGATATACACTGGTCCTGGAAATTGACTGGGGAGAAAGGTCAGAGAAAGTCTATTGACTCAGATACACACTGGTCCTGGAGAGGGACCGGGGAGAATGGTCAGAGAGAGTCCCACTGACTCAGATACACAATGGTCCTGGAGATGGACCGGGGAGAAACGTCAGAGTGATGCTCATTGACTCAGATACACACTGCTCCTGGAGATGGACTGGGGAGAAAGGTCAGAGAGAGTCCCATTGACTGAGATACACACTGATGCTGGAGATGGACTGGGGAGCAAGGTCAGAGTGAGTCTCATTGACTCAGATACACAGTGCTCCTGGAGTTATACTCGTGAGAACGGTCACAGTGACACCCATTGACTCAGATACAGACTGGTCTTGGAGATGGAGCAGGGAGAAATGTCAGAGAAAGTCCAATTGACTCAGATACACACTGGTCCTTGAGATGGACCGGGGAGAAAGGTCAGAGGGGTTCTCCTTGACTCAGATACACACTGGTCCTGGACATGTACTCGTGAGAACGACCAGAGTGACTCCCATTGACTCAGATACGCACTGGTCCTGGAGATGGAACAGGGAGAAAGGTCAGAGAAAGTCCAATTGACTCAGATGTACATTGGTCCTGGAGATAGACTGTGGAGAACAGTCAGAGAGTCCCATTGACACAGATAAACACTGGTCCTGGAGATGGACTGGGGAGAATGGTCAGAGAGAGTCCCATTAACTCAGATACACACTGGTCTTGGAGATAGACTGTGGAGAATGTCAGAGAGAGTCCCATTGACTCAGATACACACTGGTCCTGGAGATAGACAAGGGAGAAAGGTAAGACAAAGTCCAATTGTCTCAGATATACATTGGTCCTGGAGATGGACTGGGGCGAATCGTCAGAGAGAGTCCGATTGACTCAGACACACACTGGTCCTGGAGATGGACTGGGGAGAATGTCAGAGAGAGTCCCAATGCATCAGATACACACTGGTCCTGGAGATGGACTGGGGAGAATGTCAGAGAGAGTCCCATTTACTCAGATACACACTGGTCCTGGAGATGGACTGGGGAGAAATGTCAGACAGTCCCATTGACTCAGATACACACTGGTCCTGGAGATGGACTGGGGAGAATGGTTAGAGAAAGTCTATTGACTCAAATACACACTGGTCCTGGAGATGGACAGGGGAGAAAGGTCAGAGAACGTCCCATTGACTCAGATACACACTGGTCCTGGATCTGTACTCGTGAGAACGGTCAGAATGACTCCCATTGATTGAGATACACACTGGTCCTGGAGATGGACAGGGGAGAAAAGTCAGAGTGAGTCCCATTGACTCAGATACAAACTGGTCCTGGAGATGGACCGGGGAGAAATCTCAGAGAGATTCTATTTGACGCAGATATACACTGCTGCTGGGGATGTACTAGTGAGAACGGTCACACTGACTCCCATTGACTCAGAGACACACTGGTCCTGGAGATGGAACAGGGAGAATCATCAGAGAAAGTCGAATTGACTCAGATACACGCTGGTCCTGGAGATAGTTTGGGGAGAAATGTCAGAGAGACCCATTGACTCAGATACACACTGGTCCTGGAGAATGACTGGGGAGAACGTTCAGAGAGTGTCCCATTCACTCAGACACACACTGGTCCTGGAGATGGACTGGGGAGAAAGGTCAGAGAGAGTCCCATTCACTCAGACACACACTGGTCCTGGAGATTGAACGGGGAGAATGGTCAGAGAGATTCTCATTGACTCAGATACACACTGGTCCTGGAGATGTACTCGTGAGAACGGTCAGTGCGATTCCCATTAACTCAGATACACACTGGTCCTGGAGTTGGAACGGAGAGAATGGTCAGAGAGATTCTGATTGACTCAGATACACACTGCTCCTGGAGATGAACTCGTGAGAACGGTCAGAGTGACACCCATTGACTCAGATACACACTGGTCCTGTAGATGGAGCAGGGAGAAATGTCAGAGAAGGTCCAATTGACTCAGATACACACTGGTCCAGGAGATAGACTGTGGAGAAAAGTCAGAGAGTCGCATTGGCTCAGATGCACAATGGTCCATGAGATGGACCGGGGAGAAAGGTCAGAGGGATTCTCCTTGACTCAGATACACACTGGTCCTGGAGATGGACTGGGGAGAATGTCAGAGAGAGTCCCATTGATTCAGATACACACTGGTCCTGGAGATGGACTGGGGAGAAATGTCAGAGACAGTCCCATTGACTCAGATACACACTGGTCCTGGAGATGGACTGGAGAGAATGGTTAGAGAAAGTCTATTGAGTCAAATACACACTGGTCCTGGAGGAGACCGGGGAGAAAGGTCAGAGAAAGTCCCATTGACTCAGATTCTCACTGGTCCTTGATCTGTACTCGTGAGAACGGTCAGAGTGACTCCCATTGATTGAGATACACACTGGTCCTGGAGATGGACTGGGGAGAAAAGTCAGAGTGAGTCTCATTGACTCAGATACAAACTGGTCATGGAGATGGTCTGGGGAGAAAGGTCAGAGAGAGATGCATTGACTCAGATACACAATGGTCCTGGAGATGGACTGGGGAGAAAGGTCAGAGAGAGTCCCATTGACTCAGGTGCACACTGTTCCTGCAGATGGACCGGGGAGAATGGTCTGAGTGATTCTCATTGAAACAGATACACACTGGTCCTGCAGATGGACCGTAGAGAAAGGTCAGAGAGATTCTCATTGACTCAGATACACACTGGTCCTGGATCTGTTCTCTTGAGACGGTCAGAGTGACTCCCATTGAATCGGATACACACTGGTCCTGGAGATGGACGAGGGAGAAAGGTCAGAGAAAGTCCAATTGACTCAGATACACACTGGTCCTGGAGATAGACTGGGGAGAATGGTCAGAGAGTCCCATTGACTCAGATACACACTGGTCCTGGAGATGGACTGGGGAGAAAGATCACAGAGATTCCCATTGACTCAGATATGCACTGGTCCTGCAGATGGACCGGGGAGAATGGTCAGAGTGATTCTCATTGACACAGATACACACTGGTCCTGCAGATGGACCGGGGAGAAAATTCAGAGAGATTCTCATAGACTGAGGTACACACTGGCCCTGGAACTGTGCTCTTGAGAACGGTCAGAGTGACTCCCATTGACTCAGATACACACTGGACCTGGAGGTGGAAGAGGGAGAAAGGTCAGAGACAGTCCAATTGACTGAGATACACACTGGTCCAGGAGATAGACTGTGGAGAAAAGTCAGAGAGTCGCATTGGCTCAGATGCACAATGGTCCATGAGATGGACCGGGGAGAAAGGTCAGAGGGATTCTCCTTGACTCAGATACACACTGGTCCTGGAGATGGACTGGGGAGAATGTCAGAGAGAGTCCCATTGATTCAGATACACACTGGTCCTGGAGATGGACTGGGGAGAAATGTCAGAGACAGTCCCATTGACTCAGATACACACTGGTCCTGGAGATGGACTGGAGAGAATGGTTAGAGAAAGTCTATTGAGTCAAATACACACTGGTCCTGGAGGAGACCGGGGAGAAAGGTCAGAGAAAGTCCCATTGACTCAGATTCTCACTGGTCCTTGATCTGTACTCGTGAGAACGGTCAGAGTGACTCCCATTGATTGAGATACACACTGGTCCTGGAGATGGACTGGGGAGAAAAGTCAGAGTGAGTCTCATTGACTCAGATACAAACTGGTCCTGGAGATGGTCTGGGGAGAAAGGTCAGAGAGAGATGCATTGACTCAGGTATACACTGGTCCTGGAGATGGACTCGGGAGAAATTTCAGAGAGAGTCCCATTTACTCAGATACACACTGGTCCTGGAGGTGGACGGGGGAGAAACGTCGGAGAGCTTCTCCTTGACTCAGATACACACTGGTCCTGGAGATAGACTGGGGAGAAATGTCAGAGAATCCCATTTACTCAGATATACACTGGCCCTGGAGATTGGACTGGGGAGAACGGTCAGAGAGAGTCTATTGACTCAGGTACACACTGGTCCTGGAGATGGACCGGAGAGGAAGTTCAGAGAGATTCCCATTGACTCAGGTACACACTTGTCCTGGAGAGGAACTGGGGAGAAATCTCAGAGAGAGTCCCATTGACTCAGATACACACTGGTCTTGCAGATGGACCGGGGAGAATGGTCAGAGTGATTCTCACTGACTCAGATACACACTGATGCTGGAGATGGACTGGGGAGAAATGTCAGAGAGAGTCCCATTGACTCAGATACATACTGGTCCTGGAAATGGACTGGGGAGAAAGGTCAGAGAAAGTCTATTGACTCAGATACACACTGGTCCTGGAGAGGGACCGGGGAGAATGGTCAGAGAGAGTCCCACTGACTCAGATAGACAATGGTCCTGGAGATGGACCGGGGAGAAACGTCAGAGTGATGCTCATTGACTCAGACACACACTGCTCCTGGAGATGGACTGGGGAGAAAGGTCAGAGAGAGTCCCATTGACTGAGATACACACTGATGCTGGAGATGGACTGGGGAGCAAGGTCAGAGTGAGTCTCATTGACTCAGATACACACTGGTCCCTGGAGTTGGACTGCGGAGAAAGGTCATAGCAAGTCCCATAGACTCAGATACACACTGGTCCTGGAGATGGACAGGGGAGAAATGTCAGAGAGATTCTGATTGACTCAGATACACAGTGCTCCTGGAGTTATACTCGTGAGAACGGTCACAGTGACACCCATTGACTCAGATACAGACTGGTCTTGGAGATGGAGCAGGGAGAAATGTCAGAGAAAGTCCAATTGACTCAGATACACACTGGTCCTTGAGATGGACCGGGGAGAAAGGTCAGAGGGGTTCTCCTTGACTCAGATACACACTGGTCCTGGACATGTACTCGTGAGACCGACCAGAGTGACTCCCATTTACTCAGATACGCACTCGTCCTGGAGATGGAACAGGGAGAAACGTCAGAGAAAGTCCAATTGACTCAGATGTACATTGGTCCTGGAGATAGACTGTGGAGAACAGTTAGAGAGTCCCATTGACTCAGATAAACACTGGTCCTGGAGATGGACTGGGGAGAAATGTCAGATACAGTCCCATTGATTCAGATACACACTGGTCCTGGACAAGGACTGGAGAGAATGGTCAGAGAAAGTCTATTGACTCAGATACTCGCTGGTCCTGGATTGGACCGGGGAGAAATGTCAGAGAGAGTCCCATTGACTCAGGTACACACTGGTCCAGGAGATGAACTGGGGAGAAATCTCAGAGAGAGTCCCATTGACGCAGATACACAATTCTCCTGGAGATGGAACGGGGAGAAGGGTCAGAGTGATTCTCATTGACTCAGATACAGACTGGTCCTGGAGATGGACTGGGGAGAAAGTTCAGAGAGAGTCCCATTGACTCAGATGCACACTGGTCCTGGAGATGGACTGGGGAGAATGGTCAGAGAGAGCCTCATTGACTCAGATACACACTAATCCTGGAGATGGACTGGGGAGTAAGGACAGAGTGAGTCTCATTGACACAGATGCACACTGGTCCTGGAGATGGACTGGGGAGAAAAGTCATAGAAAGTCCCATTGACTCAGATACCCACTGGTCCTGGAGATGGACCGGGGAGAAAGGTCAGAGAGATTCTATTTGACTCAGATATACACTGCTGCTGGGGATCTACTCGTGAGAACGGTCAGAGTGACTCCCATTGACTCAGAGACACACTGGTCCTGGAGATGGAACAGGGAGAATCGTCAGAGAAAGTCGAATTGACTCAGATGCACGCTGGTCCTGGAGATAGATTGGGGCGAAATGTCAGAGAGTCCCATTGACTCAGATACACACTGGTCCTGGAGAATGACTGGGGAGAACGTTCAGAGAGTGTCCCATTCACTCAGACACACACTGGTCCTGGAGATGGACTGGGGAGAAAGGTCAGAGAGAGTTCCATTCACTCAGACACACACTGGTCCTGGAGATTGAACGGGGAGAATGTTCAGAGAGATTCTCATTGACTCAGATACACACTGGTCCTGGAGATGTACTCGTGAGAACGGTCATTGTGATTCCCACTGACTCAGATACCCACTGGTCCTGGAGATGGACCGGGGAGAAAGGTCAGAGAGATTCTATTTGACTCAGATATACACTGCTGCTGCGGATCTACTCGTGAGAACGGTCCGAGTGACTCCCATTGACTCAGAGACACACTGGTCCTGGAGATGGAACAGGGAGAATCGTCAGAGAAAGTCGAATTGACTCAGATGCACGCTGGTCCTGGAGATAGATTGGGGAGAAATGTCAGAGAGTCCCATTGACTCAGATACACACTGGTCCTGGAGAATGACTGGGGAGAACGTTCAGAGAGTGTCCCATTCACTCAGACACACACTGGTCCTGGAGATGGACTGGGGAGAAAGGTCAGAGTGAGTTCCATTCACTCAGACACACACTGGTCCTGGAGATTGAACGGGGAGAATGTTCAGAGAGATTCTCATTGACTCAGATACACACTGGTCCTGGAGATGTACTCGTGAGAACGGTCATTGTGATTCCCATTAACTCAGATATACACTGGTCCTGGAGATGGACCGGGGAGAAAGGTCAGAGAGATTCTATTTGACTCAGATACACACTGGTCCTGGAGATGTACTCGTGAGAACGGTCATTGTGATTCCCATTAACTCAGATATACACTGGTCCTGGAGTTGGACCGGAGAGAAAGGTCAGAGAGATTCTGATTGACTCAGATACACACTGCTCCTGGAGATGAACTCGTGAGAACGGTCAGAGTGACACCCATTGACTCAGATACACATTGCTGCTGTAGATGGAGCAGGGAGAAATGTCAGAGAAAGTCCAATTGACTCAGATACACACTAGTCCAGGAGATAGACTGTGGAGAAAAGTCAGAGAGTCCCATTGGCTCAGATACACACTGGTCCATGAGATGGACAGGGGAGAAAGGTCAGAGGGATTCTCCTTGACTCAGATACACACTGGTCCTGGAGATGGACTGGGGAGAATGTCAGAGAGAGTCCCATTGACTCAGATACACACTGGTCCTGGAGATGGACTGGGGAGAAATGTCAGAGACAGTCCCATTGACTCAGATACACACTGGTCCTGGAGATGGACTGGAGAGAATGGTTAGAGAAAGTCTATTGACTCAAATACACACTGGTCCTGAAGATGGACCGGGGAGAAAGGTCAGAGAAAGTCCCATTGACTGAGATACACACTGGTCCTTGATCTGTACTCGTGAGAACGGTCAGAGTGACTCCCATTGATTGAGATACACACTGGTCCTGGAGATGGACTGGGGAGAAAAGTCAGAGTGAGTCTCATTGACTCAGATACAAACTTGTCCTGGAGATGGTCTGGGGAGAATGGTCAGAGAGGGATGCATTGACTCAGATACACAATGGTCCTGGAGATGGACTGGGGAGAAAGGTCAGAGAGAGTCCCATTGACTCAGATACACACTGGTCCTGCAGAGGGACCGGGGAGAATGGTCAGAGTGATTCTCATTGAAACAGATACACACTGGTCCTGCAGAAGGACCGTGGAGAAAGGTCAGAGAGATTCTCATTGACTCAGATACACACTGGTCCTGGATCTGTTCTCTTCTGACGGTCAGAGTGACTCCCATTGAATCGGATACACACTGGTCCTGGAGATGGACGAGGGAGAAAGGTCAGAGAAAGTCCAATTGACTCAGATACACACTGGTCCTGGAGATAGACTGGGGAGAAAGGTCAGAGAGTCCCATTGACTCAGATACACACTGGTCCTGGAGATGGACTGGGGAGAAAGATCAGAGAGATTCCCATTGACTCAGATACACACTGGTCCTGCATATGGACCGGGGAGAATGGTCAGAGTGATTCTCATTGACACAGATACACACTGGTCCTGCAGATGGACCGGGGAGAAAATGCAGAGAGATTCTCATAGACTGAGGTACACACTGGTCCTGGATCTGTGCTCTTGAGAACGGTCAGAGTGACACCCATTGACTCAGATACACACTGGACCTGGAGATGGAAGAGGGAGAAAGGTCAGAGACAGTCCAATTGACTCAGATACACACTGGTCCTGGAGGTGGACTGGGGAGAACGGTCAGAGAGAGTCCCATTGATTCAGGTATACACTCGTCCTGCAGATGGACTGGGGAGAAATTTGAGAGAGAATCCTATTAACTCAAGTATACACTGGTCCTGGAGACGGACTCGGGAGAAATTTCAGAGAGAGTCCCATTTACTCAGACACACACTGGTCCTGGAGGTGGACGGGGGAGAAACGTCAGAGAGATTCTCCTTGACTCAGATACACACTGGTCCTGGAGATAGACTGGGGAGAAATGTCAGAGAATCCCATTTACTCAGATATACACTGGCCCTGGAGATTGAACTGGGAAGAACGGTTAGAGAGAGTTCCATTGACTCAGATACACACTGGTCCTGGAGTGGACTGGGGTGAAAGGTCAGAGACAGTCCCATTGACTCAGATACACACTGGTCCTGGAGATGGACTGGAGAGAAATGTCATAGAAACTCTACTGACTCAGACACACACTGGTCCTGGAGATGCACTGGGGAGAAATATCAGAGAGAGTCCCATTGACACAAGTATACACTGGTCCTGGAGATGAACTGGGGAAAAATCTCAGAGAGAGCCCCATTGACTCAGATACACACTGGTCCTGGAGATGGATCGGGGAGAAAGGTCAGAGTGATTCTCATTGACTCAGATACACACTGGTCCTGGAGATGGACTGGGGAGAAAGGTCAGAGAGACTCCAACTGACTCAGATACGCACTGCTCCTGGAGATGGACTGGGCAGAAATGTCAGAGAGAGGCCAATTGACTCAGATACACACTGATCCTGGAGATGGAATGCGGATAAAGATCAGAGTGAGTCTCATTGATTCAGATACACATTGTCCTGGAGACGGACCTGGGAGAAAGGTCAGAGAAGGTCCAATTGACTCATATAGACATTGGTCCTGGAGATAGCATGGGTTGAAATGTCAGAGAGTCCCATTGACTCAGATAAACACTGGTCCTGGAAATGGACTGGGGAGAACGGTCAGAGAGAGTCTATTGACTCAGATACACACTGGTCCTGGAGATGGACCGGGGAGGAAGTTCAGAGAGATTCCCATTGACTCAGGTATACACTTGTCCTGGAGAGGGACTGGGGAGAAAGCTCAGAGAGAGTCCCATTGACTCAGATACCCACTGGTCTTGCAGATGGACCGGGGAGAATGGTCAGAGTGATTTTCATTGACTCAGATACACACTGGTCCTGGAAATGGACTGGGGAGAAAGGTCAGAGAAAGTCTATTGACTCAGATACACACTGGTCCTAGAGATGGACCGGGGAGAATGGTCAGAGAGAGTCCCACTGACTCAGATACACAATGGTCCTGGAGATGGACCCGGGAGAAACGTCAGAGTGATGCTCATTGACTCAGATACACACAGGTCCTGGAGATGGACTGAGGAGAAAGGTCAGAGAGAGTCCCATTGACTGAGATACACACTGATGCTGGAGATGGACTGGGGTGCAAGGTCAGAGTGAGTCTCATTGACTCAGAGACACACTGGTCCCTGGAGATGGACTGCAGAGAAAGGTCATAGAAAGTCCCATAGTCTCAGATACACACTGGTCCTGGAGATGGACAGGGGAGAAATATCAGATAGATTCTGATTGACTCAGATACACACTGCTCCTGGAGTTATACTCGTGAGAACGGTCACAGTGACACCCATTGACTCAGATACAGACTGGTCTTGGAGATGGAGCAGGGAGAAATGTGAGAGAAAGTCCAATTGACTCAGATACACACTGGTCCTGGAGATAGACTGGGGAGAAAAGTCAGAGATTCCCATTGACTCAGATACACACTGGTCCTGGAAATGTACTCGTGAGAACGGCCAGAGTGACTCCCATTGACTCAGATACACACTGGTCCTGGACAAGGACTGGAGAGAATGGTCAGAGAAAGTCTATTGACTCAGATACACACTGGTCCTGGAGATGGACCGGGGAGAAATGTCAGAGAGAGTCCCATTGACTCAGGTACACACTGGTCCAGGAGATGAACTGTGGAGAAAGCTCAGAGAGAGTCCCATTGACGCAGATACACAATTCTCCTGGAGATGGACCGGGGAGAAGGCTCAGAGTGATTCTCATTGACTCAGTTACAGACTGGTCCTGGAGATGGACTGGGGAGAAAGTACAGAGCGAGTCTCATTGACACAGATGCACACTGGTCCTGGAGTTGGATCAGAGAGAAAGGTCAGAGAGATTCTGATTGACTCAGATACACACTGCTCCTGGAGATGAACTCGTGAGAACGGTCAGAGTGACACCCATTGACTCAGATACACACTGGTGCTGTAGATGGAGCAGGGAGAAATGTCAGAGAAAGTCCAATTGACTCAGATACACACTGGTCCAGGAGATAGACCGTGGAGAAAAGTCAGAGAGTCCCATTGGCTCAGATACACACTGGTCCATGAGATGGACCGGGGAGAAAGGTCAGAGGGATTCTCCTTGACTCAGATACACACTGGTCCTGGAGATGTACTCGTGAGAACGATCAGAGTGACTCCCATTTACTCAGATACAGACTGGTCTTGGAGATGGACCAGGGAGAAATGTCAGAGAAAGTCCAATTGACGCCGATATACATTGGTCCTGGAGATAGACTGCGGAGAACGGTCAGAGAGTCCCATTGACTCAGAAGCACACTGGTCCTGGAGATGAACTGGGGAGAATGGTCAGAGAGAGTCCCATTGACTCAGATACACACTGGTCCTGGAGATGGACTGGGGAGAATGTCAGAGAGAGTCCCATTGACTCAGATACAAACTGGTCCTGGAGATGGACTGGGGAGAAAGGTCAGAGACAGTCCCATTTACTCAGATACACACTGTTCCTGGAGATGGACTGGAGAGAATGGTCAGAGAAAGTCTATTGACTCAAATACACGCTGGTCCTGGAGATGGAGCGTGGAGAAAGGTCAGAGAAAGTCCCATTGACTCAGATGCACACTGATCCTGGATCTGTACTCATGAGAACGGTCAGAGAGACTCCCATTGATTGAAATACACACTGGTCCTGGAGCTGGACGAGGGAGAAAGGTCAGAAAAAGTCCAATTGACTCAGATACACACTGGTCCTGGAGATAGACTGGGGAGAAAGGTCAGAGAGTCCCATTGACTCAGTTAAACACTGGTCCTGGAGATGGACTGGGGAGAATGGTCAGAGAGATTCCCATTGACTCAGATACACACTGGTCCTTCAGATGGACTGGCAAGAATGGTCAGAGTGATTCTCATTGACACAGATACACACTGGTCCTGCAGATGGACAGGGGCGAAAAGTCAAAGAGATTCTCATTGACTGAGATACACGCTGGTCCTGGAGATGGAATGGGGAGAAAAGTCAGAGAGAGTACCATTGACTCAGATACGCACTGGTCCGGGAGATGGAATGGGGAGAAAAGTCAGAGAGAGTACCATTGACTCAGATATACACTGGTCCTGGAGGTGGACGGGGGAGAAAGTTCAGAGAGATTCTCCTTGACACAGATACACACTGGTCCTGGAGATGTACTCGTGAGAACGGTCAGAGAGAGTCCCATTGACTCAGATACACACTGATCCTGGAGATAGACTGGGGAGAAAGGTCAGAGAGTCCCATTGACTCAGTTACACACTGGTCCTGGAGATGGACTGGGGAGAAAGGTCAGATAGATTCCCATTGACTCAGATACACACTGCTCCTGCAGATGGACCGGGAAGAATGGTCAGAGTGATTCTCATTGACACAGATACACACTGGTCCTGCAGATGGACCAGGGTGAAAAGTCAAAGAGATTCTCATTGACTGAGATACACACTGGTCCTGGAGATGGAATGGGGAGAAAAGTCAGAGAGAGTTCCATTGACTCAGATATACACTGGTCCTGGAGGTGGACGGGGGACAAAGTTCAGAGAGATTCTCCTTGACACAGATAAACACTGGTCCTGGAGATGTACTCGTGAGAACGGTCAGAGAGAGCCCCATTGACTCAGGTATACACTGGCCCTGGAGATGGACTGGGGAGAATTTCAGAGAGAGTCCCATTGACTCAGATACATACTGGTCCTGGATCTTGACTGGGGAGAATTGTCAGAGAGAGTCCCATTGACTCAGATACGCACTGGTCCGGGAGATGGAATGGGGAGAAAAGTCAGAGAGAGTACCATTGACTCAGATACACACTGATCCTGGAGAAGGACGGGGGGGTAAGTTCAGAGAGATTCCCATTGACTCAGATACACACTGGTCCTGGAGATGGACGAGGGAGAATGTTCAGAGAAAGTCCAATTGGCTCTGATACTCACTGTTCCTGGAGATAGACTGGGAAGGAAGGTCAGAGAGAGACCCATTCACTCATGTATACACTGGTTCTGGAGATGGACTGGGGAGAAATTTCAGAGAGAGTCCCATTGACTCAAATACACACTGGTCCTGGAGATGGACTGGAGAGAAATTTCAGAGAGAGTCCCATTGACTCAGATACACACTGGTCCTGGAGATGTTCTCGTGAGAACGGTCAGAGTGACTCCCATTGACTCAGATACACAGTGGACCTGGAGATGGACCAGGGAGAAAGTTCAGTGAAAGTCCAAATGACTCAGATACACACTGGTCCTGGAGATAGACTGGGGAGAAATGTCAGAGAATCCCATTGACTCAGATACACACTGGCCCTGGAGATTGGACTGGGGAGAACGGTCAGAGAGAGTCCCATTGACTCAGATACACACTGGTCCTGGAGTGGACTGGGAAGAATGGTCAGAGAGAGTCCCATTGACTGAGATACACACTGGTCCTGGAGATGGAATGGGGAGAAATGTCAGAGAGAGCCCCATTGACTCAGATACACACTGATCCAGGAGATGGACAGGGGAGCAAGGTCAGAGTGAGTCTCATTGACTCAGATACACACTGGTCCCTGGAGATGGACTGCGGAGAAAGGTCGTAGAAAGTCCCATAGACTCAGATACACACTGGCCCTGGAGATGGACCGGGGAGAAATGTCAGAGAGATTCTGATTGACTCAGATACACACTGCTCCTGGAGTTATACTCGTGAGAACGGTCACAGTGGCACCCATTGACTCAGATACAGGCTGTCCTGGAGATGGAGCAGGGAGAAATGTCAGAGAAAGTCCAATTGACTCAGATACACACTGGTCCTGGAGATAGACAGGGGAGAAAAGTCAGAGATTCCCATTGACTCAGATACATACTGGTCCTTGAGATGGACCGGGGAGAAATGTCAGAGGGATTCTCCTTGATTCAGATACACACTGGTCCTGGAAATATACTCGTGAGAACGGTCAGAGAGACTCCCATTGACTCAGATACGCACTGGTCCTGGAGATGGACCAGGGAGAAAGGTCAGAGAAAGTCCAATTGACTCAGATATACATTGGTCTGGAGATAGGCTGGGGAGAACGGTCAGAGAGTCCAATTGACTCAGAAACACACTGGTCCTGGAGATGGACTGGGGAGAAAAGTCAGAGAGAGTACCATTGACTCAGATACACACTGATCCTGGAGAAGGACGGGGGAGAAAGGTCAGAGAGATTCCCATTGACTCAGATAGACACTGGTCCTGGAGATGGACGAGGGAGAATGTTCAGAGAAAGTCCAATTGGCTCAGATACACACTGGTCCAGGAGATGGACTGGGGAGAAAGGTCAGAGAGGGTCCTATTGACTCATGTGTACACTGGTCCTGGAGATGGACTGGGGAGAAATTTCAGAGAGAGTCCCATTGACTCAAATACACACTGGTCCTGGAGATGGACTGGAGAGCAATTTCAGAAAGAGTCCCATTGACTCAGATACGCACTGGTCCTGGAGATGGACTGGGGAGAAAAGTCAGAGAGAGTACCATTGACTACGATACACACTGGTCCTGCGGGTGGATGGGGGAGAAAGGTCAGAGAGATTCTCCTTGACTCAGATACACACTGGTCCTGGAGATGTACTCGTGAGAACGGTCAGAGTGACTCCCATTGACTCAGATACACAGTGGACCTGGAGATGGACCAGGGAGAAAGTTCAGAGAAAGTCCAATTGACTCAGATACATACTGGTCCTGGAGATAGACTGGGGAGAAATGTCAGAGAATCCCAATGACTCAGATACACACTGGCCCTGGAGATTGGACTGGGGAGAACGGTCAGAGAGAGTCCCATTGACTCAGATACAAACTGGTCCTGGAGTGGATTGGGAAGAAAGGTCAGAGAGAGTCCCATTGAGTGAGATACACACTGATCCTGGAGATGGAATGGGGAGAAATGACAGAGAGAGCCCCATTGACTCAGATACACACTGATCCTGGAGATGGACTGGGGAGCAAGGTCAGAGTGAGTCTCATTGACTCAGATACACTCTGGTCCCTGGAGATGGACTGCGGAGAAAGGTCATAGAAAGTCCCATAGCCTCAGATACACACTGGTCCTGGAGATGGACCGGGGAGAATGTCAGAGAGAGTCCCATTGACACAGATACACACTGGTCCTGGAGATGGACTGGGGAGAAGTGTCAGAGACAGTCCCATTGACTCAGATACACACTGGTCCTGGAGATGGACTGGAGAGAGTGGTCAGAGAAAGTCTATTGACTCAAATACACACTGGTCCTGGAGATGGATCGGGCAGAAATGTCAGCGAAAGTCCCATTGACTCAGATACTCACTGGTCCTGGATCTGTACTCGTGAGAACGGTCAGATTGACTCCCATTGATTGAGATACACACTGGTCCTGGAGATGTGCTGGGGAGAAAATTCAGAGTGAGCCTCACTGACTCAGATACACACTGGTCCTGGAGATGGGCTGGGGAGAAAGGTCAGAGAGAGACTCATTGACTCAGATACACACTGGTCCTGGAGATGGACTGGGGAGAAAGGTCAGAGAGAGTCCCATTGACACAGATACACACTGGTCCTGCAGATGGACCGGGGAGAATGGTCAGAGTGATTCTCATTAAAACAGATACACACTGGTCCTGCAGAAGGACCGGGGAGAAAAGTCAGAGATATTCTCATTGACTCAGATACATACTGGTCCTGGATCTGTTCTCTTGAGAACGGTCAGAGTGACTCCCATTGAATCAGATACACACTGGTCCTGAAGCTAGACAGGGGAGAAAGGTCAGAGAAAGTCCAATTGACTCAGATACACACCGGTCCTGGAGATAGACTGGGGAGAATGGTCAGAGAGTCCCATTGACTCAGATACACACTGGTCCTGGAGATGGACTGGGGAGAAAGGTCAGAGAGAGTCCCATTGACTCAGATACACACTGGTCCTGCAGATGGACCGGGAAGAATGGTCAGAGTGATTCTCATTGACACAGATACACACTGGTCCTACAGATGGACCAGGGAGAAATGTCAAAGAGATTCTCATTGACTGAGATACACACTAGTCCTGGATCTGTGCTCTTGAGAACAGTCAGAGTGACTCCCATTGACTCAGATACACACTGGCCCTCGAGATGGACGAGGGAGAAAGGTCGGAGAAAGTCCAATTGACTCAGATACACACTGGTCCTGGAGAGGGACTGGGGAGAACGGTCAGAGAGAGTTCCATTGAGTTAGGTATACACTGGTCCTGGAGATGGACTGGGGAGAAATTTCAGAGAGAGTCCCATTGACTCAGATACATACTGGACCTGGAACTTGACTGGGGAGAATGGTCAGAGAGAGTCCCATTGACTCAGATACGCACTGGTCCGGGAGATGGACTGGGGAGAAAAGTCAGAGAGAGTACCATTGACTCAGATACACACTGGTCCTGGAGGTGGACGGGGGAGAAAGGTCAGATAGATTCTCCTTGACTCAGATACACACTGGTCCTGGAGATGTACTCGTGAGAACGATCAGAATGACTCCCATTGACTCAGATATACAGTGGACTTGGAGATGGACCAGGGAGAATGTTCAGAGAAAGTCCAATTGACTCACATACACACTGGTCCTGGAGAAGGACGGGGGAGAAAGGTCAGAGATATTCCCATTGACTCAGATACACACTGGTCCTGGAGATGGACGAGGGAGAAAGGTCAGAGAAAGTCCAATTGGCTCAGATACACACTGCTCCTGGAGATAGAATGGGGAGAAAGGTCAGAGATTCCCATTGACTCAGATACACACTGGTCCTGGAGATGGACTGGGGAGAACGGTCAGAGAGAATCCCATTGACACAGGTATACACTGGTCCTGGAGATGGACTGGGGAGAAATTTCAGAGAGAGTCCCATTGACACAAATACACACTGGTCCTGGAGATGGACTGTGGAGAAATTTCAGAGAGAGTCCCATTGACTCAAATACACACTGGTCCTGGATCCTGACTGGGGAGAATTGTCAGAGAGAGTCCCATTGACTCAGATACGCACTGGTCCGGGAGATGGACTGGGGAGAAATGTCAGAGAATCCCATTGACTCAGATATACACTGGCCCTGGAGATACGACTGGGGAGAACGGTCAGAGAGAGTACCATTGACTCAGATACACACTGGGCCTGGAGTGGACTGGGGTGAATGGTCAGAGACAGTCCCATTGACTCAGATACACACTGGTCCTGGAGATGGACTGGGGAGAAAGGTCAGAGAGATTCCCAATGACTCAGATACACACTGGTCCTGCAGATGGACCGGGAAGAATAGTCAGAGTGATTCTCATTGACACAGATACACACTGGTCCTGCAGATGGACTGGGGAGAAAGGTCAGAGAAATTCTCATTGACCGAGATATACAATGGTCCTGGATCTGTGCTCTTGAGAACGGTCAGAGTGACTCCCATCGACTCAGATACACACTGGTCCTGGAGATGGACGAGGGAGAAAGGTCAGAGAAAGTCAAATTGACTCAGATACACACTGGTCCTGGAGATGTACTCGTGAGAACGGTCAGAGTGACTCCCATTGACTCAGATACACAGTGGACCTGGAGATGGACCAGGGAGAAAGTTCAGAGAAAGTCCAATTGACTCAGATACACACTGGCCCTGGAGAATGGACTGGGGAGAACGGTGAGAGAGAGTCCCATTGACTCAGATACACACTGGTCCTGGAGTTGACTGGGGAGAATGGTCAGAGACAGTCCCATTGACTCAGATACACACTGGTAATGGAGATGGACTGGAGAGAAATGCCAGAGAAAGTCTATTGACTCAGATACACACTGGTCCTGGAGATGCACCGGGGAGAAATATCAGAAAGAGTCCCATTGACTCAAGTATACACTGGTCCTGGAGATGAACTGGGGAAAAAGCACAGAGAGTGCCCCATTGACTCAGATACACACTGGTCCTGGAGATGGATCGGGGAGTAAGGTCAGGGAGACTCCCACTGACTCAGATATACACTGGTCCTGGAGTTGGGCAGGGGAGGAAGGTCAGAGAGAGGACAATTGACTCAGATACACACTGATCCTGGAGATGGACTGGGGATAAAGATCAGAGTGAGTCTCATTGATTCAGATGCACATTGGTCCTGGAGATGGACCGGAGAGAAAGGTCAGAGAAAGTCCAATTGACTCAGATAGACACTGGTCCTGGAGAAAGCATGGGGAGAAAGGTCAGAGAGTCCCATTGACTCAGATATACACTGGTCCTGGAGATGGACTGGGGAGAAAGGTCAGAGAGAGCCCCATTGACTCAGATACACACTGGTCCTGGAGATGGACTGGGGAGAAATGTCAGAGAGAGTCCCATTGACTCAGATACACACTGGTCCTGGAATTGGACTGGGAAGAAAGGTCAGAGAGAGTCTCATTGACTCAGATACACACTGGTCCTGGAGATGGACCGGGGAGAAAAGACAGAGCATCCCATTGACTGAGATACACATTGGACCTGGAGATAGACTGGGGAGCAAGCTCAGAGAGTCCCATTGACGCAGATACACACTGGTCCTGGAGATGGACAGGGGAAGAATGGCAGAGACAGTCCCATTGAATGAGATACACACTGGTCCTGGAGATAGACTGGGAAGGAAGGTCAGAGAGAGACCCATTCACACATGTATACACTGGTTCTGGAGATGGACTGGGGAGAAATTTCAGAGAGAGTCCCATTGACTCAAATACACACTGGTCCTGGAGATGGACTGGAGAGCAATTTCAGAGAGAGTCCCATTGACTCAGATACACACTGGACCTGGATCTTGAATGGGGAGAATGGTCAGAGAGAGTCCCATTGACTACGATACACACTGGTCCTGGAGGTGGACGGGGGAGAAAGGTCAGAGAGATTCTCCTTGACTCAGATACACACTGGTCCTGGAGATGTTCTCGTGAGAACGGTCAGAGTGACTCCCATTGACTCAGATACACAGTGGACCTGGAGATGGACCAGGGAGAAAGTTCAGAGAAAGTCCAAATGACTCAGATACACACTGGTCCTGGAGATAGACTGGGGAGAAATGTCAGAGAATCCCATTGACTCAGATACACACTGGCCCTGGAGATTGGACTGGGGAGAATGGTCAGAGAGAGTCCCATTGACTCAGATACACACTGGTCCTGGAGTGGACTGGGAAGAATGGTCAGAGAGAGTCCCATTGACTGAGATACACACTGGTCCTGGAGATGGAATGGGGAGAAATGTCAGAGAGAGCCCCATTGACTCAGATACACACTGATCCTGGAGATGGACTGGGGAGCAAGGTCAGAGTGAGTCTCATTGACTCAGATACACACTGGTCCCTGGAGATGGACTGCGGAGAAAGGTCGTAGAAAGTCCCATAGACTCAGATACACACTGGCCCTGGTGATGGACCGGGGAGAAATGTCAGAGAGATTCTGATTGACTCAGATACACACTGCTCCTGGAGTAATACTCGTGAGAACGGTCACAGTGGCACCCATTGACTCAGATACAGGCTGTCCTGGAGATGGAGCAGGGAGAAATGTCAGAGAAAGTCCAATTGACTCAGATACACACTGGTCCTGGAGATAGACTGGGGAGAAAAGTCAGAGATTCCCATTGACTCAGATACATACTGGTCCTTGAGATGGACCGGGGAGAAAGGTCAGAGGGATTCTCCTTGATTCAGATACACACTGGTCCTGGAAATATACTCGTGAGAACGGTCAGAGAGACTCCCATTGACTCAGATACGCACTGGTCCTGGAGATGGACCAGGGAGAAAGGTCAGAGAAAGTCCAATTGACTCAGATATACATTGGTCTGGAGATAGGCTGCGGAGAACGGTCAGAGAGTCCAATTGACTCAGAAACACACTGGTCCTGGAGATGGACTGGGGAGAAAAGTCAGAGAGAGTACCATTGACTCAGATACACACTGATCCTGGAGAAGGACGGGGGAGAAAGGTCAGAGAGATTCCCATTGACCCAGATAGACACTGGTCCTGGAGATGGACGAGGGAGAATGTTCAGAGAAAGTCCAATTGGCTCAGATACACACTGGTCCAGGAGATGGACTGGGGAGAAAGGTCAGAGAGGGTCCTATTGACTCATGTGTACACTGGTCCTGGAGATGGACTGGGGAGAAATTTCAGAGAGAGTCCCATTGACTCAAATACACACTGGTCCTGGAGATGGACTGGAGAGCAATTTCAGAAAGAGTCCCATTGACTCAGATACGCACTGGTCCTGGAGATGGACTGGGGAGAAAAGTCAGAGAGAGTACCATTGACTACGATACACACTGGTCCTGCAGGTGGATGGGGGAGAAAGGTCAGAGAGATTCTCCTTGACTCAGATACACACTGGTCCTGGAGATGTACTCGTGAGAACGGTCAGAGTGACTCCCATTGACTCAGATACACAGTGGACCTGGAGATGGACCAGGGAGAAAGTTCAGAGAAAGTCCAATTGACTCAGATACATACTGGTCCTGGAGATAGACTGGGGAGAAATGTCAGAGAATCCCAATGACTCAGATACACACTGGCCCTGGAGATTGGACTGGGGAGAACGGTCAGAGAGAGTCCCATTGACTCAGATACAAACTGGTCCTGGAGTGGATTGGGAAGAAAGGTCAGAGAGAGTCCCATTGAGTGAGATACACACTGATCCTGGAGATGGAATGGGGAGAAATGACAGAGAGAGCCCCATTGACTCAGATACACACTGATCCTGGAGATGGACTGGGGAGCAAGGTCAGAGTGAGTCTCATTGACTCAGATACACTCTGGTCCCTGGAGATGGACTGCGGAGAAAGGTCATAGAAAGTCCCATAGCCTCAGATACACACTGGTCCTGGAGATGGACCGGGGAGAATGTCAGAGAGAGTCCCATTGACACAGATACACACTGGTCCTGGAGATGGACTGGGGAGAAGTGTCAGAGACAGTCCCATTGACTCAGATACACACTGGTCCTGGAGATGGACTGGAGAGAGTGGTCAGAGAAAGTCTATTGACTCAAATACACACTGGTCCTGGAGATGGATCGGGCAGAAATGTCAGCGAAAGTCCCATTGACTCAGATACACACTGGTCCTGGATCTGTACTCGTGAGAACGGTCAGATTGACTCCCATTGATTGAGATACACACTGGTCCTGGAGATGTGCTGGGGAGAAAATTCAGAGTGAGCCTCACTGACTCAGATACACACTGGTCCTGGAGATGGGCTGGGGAGAAAGGTCAGAGAGAGACTCATTGACTCAGATACACACTGGTCCTGGAGATGGACTGGGGAGAAAGGTCAGAGAGAGTCCCATTGACACAGATACACACTGGTCCTGCAGATGGACCGGGGAGAATGGTCAGAGTGATTCTCATTAAAACAGATACACACTGGTCCTGCAGAAGGACCGGGGAGAAAAGTCAGAGATATTCTCATTGACTCAGATACATACTGGTCCTGGATCTGTTCTCTTGAGAACGGTCAGAGTGACTCCCATTGAATCAGATACACACTGGTCCTGAAGCTAGACAGGGGAGAAAGGTCAGAGAAAGTCCAATTGACTCAGATACACACCGGTCCTGGAGATAGACTGGGGAGAATGGTCAGAGAGTCCCATTGACTCAGATACACACTGGTCCTGGAGATGGACTGGGGAGAAAGGTCAGAGAGAGTCCCATTGACTCAGATACACACTGGTCCTGCAGATGGACCGGGAAGAATGGTCAGAGTGATTCTCATTGACACAGATACACACTGGTCCTACAGATGGACCAGGGAGAAATGTCAAAGAGATTCTCATTGACTGAGATACACACTAGTCCTGGATCTGTGCTCTTGAGAACAGTCAGAGTGACTCCCATTGACTCAGATACACACTGGCCCTCGAGATGGACGAGGGAGAAAGGTCGGAGAAAGTCCAATTGACTCAGATACACACTGGTCCTGGAGAGGGACTGGGGAGAACGGTCAGAGAGAGTCCCATTGAGTTAGGTATACACTGGTCCTGGAGATGGACTGGGGAGAAATTTCAGAGAGAGTCCCATTGACTCAGATACATACTGGACCTGGAACTTGACTGGGGAGAATGGTCAGAGAGAGTCCCATTGACTCAGATACGCACTGGTCCGGGAGATGGACTGGGGAGAAAAGTCAGAGAGAGTACCATTGACTCAGATACACACTGGTCCTGGAGGTGGACGGGGGAGAAAGGTCAGATAGATTCTCCTTGACTCAGATACACACTGGTCCTGGAGATGTACTCGTGAGAACGATCAGAATGACTCCCATTGACTCAGATATACAGTGGACTTGGAGATGGACCAGGGAGAATGTTCAGAGAAAGTCCAATTGACTCACATACACACTGGTCCTGGAGAAGGACGGGGGAGAAAGGTCAGAGACATTCCCATTGACTCAGATACACACTGGTCCTGGAGATGGACGAGGGAGAAAGGTCAGAGAAAGTCCAATAGGCTCAGATACACACTGCTCCTGGAGATAGAATGGGGAGAAAGGTCAGAGATTCCCATTGACTCAGATACACACTGGTCCTGGAGATGGACTGGGGAGAACGGTCAGAGAGAATCCCATTGACACAGGTATACACTGGTCCTGGAGATGGACTGGGGAGAAATTTCAGAGAGAGTCCCATTGACACAAATACACACTGGTCCTGGAGATGGACTGTGGAGAAATTTCAGAGAGAGTCCCATTGACTCAGATACACACTGGTCCTGGATCCTGACTGGGGAGAATTGTCAGAGAGAGTCCCATTGACTCAGATACGCACTGGTCCGGGAGATGGACTGGGGAGAAATGTCAGAGAATCCCATTGACTCAGATACACACTGGCCCTGGAGATACGACTGGGGAGAACGGTCAGAGAGAGTACCATTGACTCAGATACACACTGGGCCTGGAGTGGACTGGGGTGAATGGTCAGAGACAGTCCCATTGACTCAGATACACACTGGTCCTGGAGATGGACTGGGGAGAAAGGTCAGAGAGATTCCCAATGACTCAGATACACACTGGTCCTGCAGATGGACCGGGAAGAATAGTCAGAGTGATTCTCATTGACACAGATACACACTGGTCCTGCAGATGGACTGGGGAGAAAGGTCAGAGAAATTCTCATTGACCGAGATATACAATGGTCCTGGATCTGTGCTCTTGAGAACGGTCAGAGTGACTCCCATCGACTCAGATACACACTGGTCCTGGAGATGGACGAGGGAGAAAGGTCAGAGAAAGTCAAATTGATTCAGATACACACTGGTCCTGGAGATGTACTCGTGAGAACGGTCAGAGTGACTCCCATTGACTCAGATACACAGTGGACCTGGAGATGGACCAGGGAGAAAGTTCAGAGAAAGTCCAATTGACTCAGATACACACTGGCCCTGGAGAATGGACTGGGGAGAAATATCAGAAAGAGTCCCATTGACTCAGATACACACTGGTCCTGGAGTTGACTGGGGTGAATGGTCAGAGACAGTCCCATTGACTCAGATACACACTGGTAATGGAGATGGACTGGAGAGAAATGCCAGAGAAAGTCTATTGACTCAGATACACACTGGTCCTGGAGATGCACCGGGGAGAAATATCAGAAAGAGTCCCATTGACTCAAGTATACACTGGTCCTGGAGATGAACTGGGGAAAAAGCACAGAGAGTGCCCCATTGACTCAGATACACACTGGTCCTGGAGATGGATCGGGGAGTAAGGTCAGGGAGACTCCCACTGACTCAGATATACACTGGTCCTGGAGTTGGGCAGGGGAGGAAGGTCAGAGAGAGGACAATTGACTCAGATACACACTGATCCTGGAGATGGACTGGGGATAAAGATCAGAGTGAGTCTCATTGATTCAGATGCACATTGGTCCTGGAGATGGACCGGAGAGAAAGGTCAGAGAAAGTCCAATTGACTCAGATAGACACTGGTCCTGGAGAAAGCATGGGGAGAAAGGTCAGAGAGTCCCATTGACTCAGATATACACTGGTCCTGGAGATGGACTGGGGAGAAAGGTCAGAGAGAGCCCCATTGACTCAGATACACACTGGTCCTGGAGATGGACTGGGGAGAAATGTCAGAGAGAGTCCCATTGACTCAGATACACACTGGTCCTGGAATTGGACTGGGAAGAAAGGTCAGAGAGAGTCTCATTGACTCAGATACACACTGGTCCTGGAGATGGACCGGGGAGAAAAGACAGAGCATCCCATTGACTGAGATACACATTGGACCTGGAGATAGACTGGGGAGCAAGCTCAGAGAGTCCCATTGACGCAGATACACACTGGTCCTGGAGATGGACAGGGGAAGAATGGCAGAGACAGTCCCATTGAATGAGATACACACTGGTCCTGGAGATGGAACAGGGAGAAATGTCAGAGAAAGTCCAATTGACTCAGATACACATTGGTCCTAGAGATAGACTGGGGAGAAAAGTCAGGAGTCCCATTGACTCAGATACACACTGGTCCTGGAGATGGACTGGAGCGAATGGTCAGAGAGAGTCCCATTGACTCAGATACACACTGGCCCTGGAGATGGACTGGGGAGAAAGGTCAGAGACAGTCCCTTTGACTCAGATACACACAGCTCCTGGAGTTATACTCGTGAGAACGGTCAAAGTGGCACCCATTGTCTCTGATACAGACTGGTCCTGGAGATGGAGCAGGGAGAAATGTCAGAAAAAGTCCAATTGACTCAGATACACACTGGTCCTGGAGATAGACTGGGGAGAAATTTCAGAGAGAGTCCCATTGACTCAGATACACACTGGTCCTGGAGATAGACTGGGGAGCAAGCTCAGAGAGTCCCATTGACTCAGATACACACTGGTCCTGGAGATGGACAGGGGAGGAATGGCAGAGACAGTCCCATTGACTCAGATACATACTGGTCCTGGAGATGGACTGGGGAGAATGGTCAGAGAAAGTCCCATTGAATGAGATACACACTGGTCCTGGAGATGGAACAGGGAGAAATGTCAGAGAAAGTCCAATTGACTCAGATACACATTGGTCCGAGAGATAGACTGGGGAGAAAAGTCAGAGAGTCCCATTGACTCAGATACACACTGGTCCTGGAGATGGACTGGAGCGAATGGTCAGAGAGAGTCCCATTGACTCAGATACACACTGGCCCTGGAGATGGACTGGGGAGAAAGGTCAGAGACAGTCCCTTTGACTCAGATACACACTGCTCCTGGAGTTATACCCGTGAGAACGGTCAAAGTGGCACCCATTGACTCTGATACAGACTGGTCCTGGAGATGGAGCAGGGAGAAATGTCAGAGAAAGTCCAATTGACTCAGATACACACTGGTCCTGGAGATAGACTGGGGAGAAAGGTCAGAGAGTCCCATTGACTCAGATACACACTGGTCCTGGAGATGGACTGGGGAGAACGGTCAGAGAGAGTCCCATTGACAGAGGTATACACTGGTCCTGGAGATGGACTGGGGAGAAATTTCACAGAGAGTCACATTGACACAAATACACACTGGTCCTGGAGATGGACTGGGGAGAAATTTCAGAGAGAGTCCCATTGACTCAGATACACACTGGTCCTGGATCCAGACTGGGGAGAATTGTCAGAGAGAGTCCCATTGACTCCGATACGCACTGGTCCGGGGGATGGACTGGGGAGAAATGTCAGAGAATCCCATTGACTCAGATACACACTGGCCCTGGAGATACGACTGGGGAGAACGGTCAGAGAGAGTACCATTGACTCAGATACACACTGGTCCTGGAGTGGACTGGGGTGAATGGTCAGAGACAGTCCCATTGACTCAGATACACACTGGTCCTGGAGATGGACTGGGGAGAAAGGTCAGAGAGATTCCCAATGACTCAGATACACACTGGTCCTGCAGATGGACCGGGAAGAATAGTCAGAGTGATTCTCATTGACACAGATACACACTGGTCCTGCAGATGGACTGGGGAGAAAGGTCAGAGAGATTCTCATTGACTGAGATATATACTGGTCCTGGATCTGTGCTCTTGAGAACGGTCAGAGTGACTCCCATCGACTCAGATACACACTGGTCCTGGAGATGGACGAGGGAGAAAGGTCAGAGAAAGTCAAATTGACTCATATACACACTGGTCCTGGAGATGTACTCGTGAGAACGGTTAGAGTGACTCCCATTGAATCAGATACACAGTGGACCTGGAGATGGACCAGGGAGAAAGTTCAGAGAAAGTCCAATTGACTCAGATACACACTGGTCCTGGAGATAGACTGGGGAGAAATGTCAGAGAATCCCATTGACTCAGATACACACTGGCCCTGGAGAATGGACTGGGGAGAACGGTCAGAGAGAGTCCCATTGACTCAGATACACACTGGTCCTGGAGTGGACTGGGGTGAATGGTCAGAGACAGTCCCATTGACTAAGATACACACTGGTAATGGAGATGGACTGGAGAGAAATGTCAGAGAAAGTCTATTGACTCAGATACACACTGGTCCTGGAGATGCACCGGGGAGAAATATCAGAGAGAGTCCCATTGACTCAAGTATACACTGGTCCTGGAGATGAACTGGGGAAAAAGCACAGAGAGTGCCCCATTGACTCAGATACACACTGGTCCTGGAGATGGATCGGGGAGTAAGGTCAGGGAGACTCCCACTGACTCAGATATACACTGGTCCTGGAGTTGGGCAGGGGAGGAAGGTCAGAGAGAGGACAATTGACTCAGATACACACTGATCCTGGAGATGGACTGGGGATAAAGATCAGCGTGAGTCTCATTGATTCAGATGCACATTGGTCCTGGAGATGGACCGGAGAGAAAGGTCAGAGGAAGTCCGATTGACTCAGATAGACACTGGTCCTGGAGAAAGCATGGGGAGAAAGTTCAGAGAGTCCCATTGACTCAGATATACACTGGTCCTGGAGATGGACTGGGGAGAAAGGTCAGAGAGAGCCCCATTGACTCAGATACACACTGGTCCTGGAGATGGACTGGGGAGAAATGTCAGAGAGAGTCCCATTGACTCAGATACACACTGGTCCTGGAATTGGACTGGGAAGAAAGGTCAGAGAGAGTCTCATTGACTCAGATACACACTGGTCCTGGAGATGGACTGGGAAGAAAAGACAGAGCATCCCATTGACTGAGATACACATTGGACCTGGAGATAGACTGGGGAGCAAGCTCAGAGAGTCCCATTGACTCAGATACACACTGGTCCTGGAGATGGACAGGGGAGGAATGGCAGAGACAGTCCCATTGACTCAGATACATACTGGTCCTGGAGATGGACTGGGGAGAATGGTCAGAGAAAGTCCCATTGAATGAGATACACACTGGTCCTGGAGATGGAACAGGGAGAAATGTCAGAGAAAGTCCAATTGACTCAGATACACATTGGTCCGAGAGATAGACTGGGGAGAAAAGTCAGAGAGTCCCATTGACTCAGATACACACTGGTCCTGGAGATGGACTGGAGCGAATGGTCAGAGAGAGTCCCATTGACTCAGATACACACTGGCCCTGGTGATGGACTGGGGAGAAAGGTCAGACACAGTCCCTTTGACTCAGATACACACTGCTCCTGGAGTTATACTCGTGAGAACGGTCAAAGTGTGCACCCATTGACTCTGATACAGACTGGTCCTGGAGATGGAGCAGGGAGAAATGTCAGAGAAAGTCCAATTGACTCAGATACACACTGGTCCTGGAGATAGACTGGGGAGAAAAGTCAGAGATTTCCATTGACTCAGATACTTACTGGTCCTTGAGATGGACCGGGGAGAAAGGTCAGAGGGATTCTCCTTGACTCAGATACACACTGGTCCTGGAAATATACTCGTGAGAACGGTCAGAGTGACTCCCATTGACTCAGATACGCACTGGTCCTGGAGATGTACTCGTGAGAACGATCAGAATGACTCCCATTGACTCAGATATACAGTGGACCTGGAGATGGACCAGGGAGAATGTTCAGAGAAAGTCCAATTGACTCACATTCACACTGGTCCTGGAAAAGGACGGGGGAGAAAGGTCAGAGAGATTCCCATTGACTCAGATACACACTGGTCCTGGAGATGGACGAGGGAGAAAGGTCAGAGAAAGTCCAGTTGGCTCAGATACACACTGCTCCTGGAGATAGAATGGGGAGAAAGGTCAGTTAGAGTCCCATTGACTCAGATACGCACTGGTCCTGGAGATGGACTGGGGAGAACGGTCAGAGAGAGTCCCATTGACACAGGTATACACTGGTCCTGGAGATGGACTGGGGAGAAATTTCAGAGAGAGTCCCATTGACTCAGATACACACTGGTCCTGGATCCTGACTAGCGAGAATTGTCAGAGTCCCATTGACTCAGATACGCACTGGTCTGGGAGATGGACTGGGGAGAAATGTCAGAGAATCCCATTGACTCAGATACACACTGGCTCTGGAGATATGACTGGGGAGAACGGTCAGAGAGAGTACCATTGACTCAGATACACACTGGTCCTGGAGTGGACTGGGGTGAATGATCAGAGACAGTCCCATTGACTCAGATACACACTGGTCCTGCAGATGGACCGGGAAGAATAGTCAGAATGATTCTCATTGACACAGATACACACTGGTCCTGCAGATGGACGAGGGAGAAAGGTCAGAGAAAGTCAAATTGATTCAGATACACACTGGTCCTGGAGATGTACTCGTGAGAACGGTCAGAGTGACTCCCATTGACTCAGATACACAGTGGAAATGGAGATGGACCAGGGAGAAAGTTCAGAGAAAGTCCAATTGACTCAGATACACACTGGTCCTGGAGATAGACTGGGGAGAAATGTCAGAGAATCCCATTGACTCAGATACACACTGGTCCTGGAGAATGGACTGGGGAGAACGGTCAGAGAGAGTCCCATTGACTCAGATACACACTGGTCCTGGAGATGAACTGGGGAAAATGCACAGAGAGTGCCCCATTGACTCAGATACACACTGGTCCTGGAGATGGATCGGGGAGTAAGGTCAGGGAGACTCCCACTGACTCAGATATACACTGGTCCTGGAGATGGGCAGGGGAGGAAGGTCAGAGAGAGTACAATTGACTCAGATACACACTGATCCTGGAGATGGATTGGGGATAAATATCAGAGTGAGTCTCATTGATTCAGATGCACATTGGTCCTGGAGATGGACCGGAGAGAAAGGTCAGAGAAAGTCCAATTGACTCAGATAGACACTGGTCCTGGAGAAAGCATGGGGAGAAAGGCCAGAGAGTCCCATTGACTCAGATATACACTGGTCCTGGAGATGGACTGGGGAGAAAGGTCAGAGAGAGCCCCATTGACACAGATACACACTGGTCCTGGAGATGGACTGGGGAGAAATGTCAGAGCGAGTCTCATTGACTCAGATACACACTGGTCCTGGAGATGGACCGGGGAGAAAATACAGAGCATCCCATTGACTGAGATACACATTGGACCTGGAGATAGAATGGGGAGCAAGCTCAGAGAGTCCCATTGACTCAGATACACACTGGTCCTGGGGATGGACAGGGGAGGAATGGCAGAGACAGTCCCATTGACTCAGATACACACCGGTCCTGGAGATGGACTGGGGAGAATGGTCAGAGAAAGTCCCATTGAATGAGATACACACTGGTCCTGGAGATGGAACAGGGAGAAATGTCAGAGAGTCCCATTGACTCAGATACACACTGGTCCTAGAGATAGACTGGGGAGAAAAGTCAGAGAGTCCCATTGACTCAGATACACACTTGTCCTGGAGATGGACTGGAGCGAATGGTCAGAGAGAGTCCCATTGACTCAGATACACACTGGCCCTGGAGGTGGACTGGGGAGAAAGGTCAGAGACAGTCCCTTTGACTCAGATACACACAGGTCCTGGAGATGGACTGGAGAGAAAGGTCAGAGAAAGTCTATTGTCTCAGATACACACTGGTCCTGGAGAAGGACGGGGGAGAAAGGTCAGAGAGATTCCCATTGACTCAGATACACTCTGGTCCTGGAGATGAACTTGGGAGAATGCACAGAGATAGCCATTGACTCAGATACTCACTGATCTTGGAGATGGACCGGGGAGAAAGGTCAGAGTGTTTCTCATTGACTCAGATACACACTGGTCCTGGAGATGGACTGGGGAGAAATGTCAGAGAGAGTCCCATTGACTCAGATAAACACTGGTCCTGGAAATGGACTGGGGAGAAAGGTCAGGGTCAGTCCCATTCACTCAGATACACATTGGTCCTGCAGATGGACTGCACAGAAAGGTCAGAGAAAGTCTATTGACTCAGATACACACTGGTCCAGGAGATGGACTGGGGCGAAAGGTCAGAGAGAGTCCCATTGACTCAAATACACACTGGTCCTGGAGATGCACTGGAGAGCAATTTCAGAGAGAGTCCCATTGACTCAGATACACATTGGTCCTGGATCTTGAATGGGGAGAATGGTCAGAGAGAGTCCCATTGACTCAGATACGCACTGGTCCGGCAGATGGACTGGGGAGAAAAGTCAGAGAGAGTGCCATTGACTACGATACACACTGGTCCTGGAGGTGGACGGGTGAGAAAGGTCAGAGAGATTCTCCTGGACTCAGATACACACTGGTCCTGGAGATGTTCTCGTGAGAACGGTCAGAGTGACTCCCATTGACTCAGATACACAGTGGACATGGAGATGGACCAGGGAGAAAGTTCAGAGAAAGTCCAATTGACTCAGATACACACTGGTCCTGGAGATAGACTGGGGAGAAATGTCAGAGAATCCCATTGACTCAGATACACAACGGCCCTGGAGATTGGACTGGGGAGAACGGTCAGAGAGAGTCCCATTGACTCAGATACACACTGGTCCTGGAGTGGACTGGGAAGAATGGTCAGAGAGAGTCCCATTGACTGAGATACACACTGATCCTGGAGATGGACTGGGGAGCAAGGTCAGAGTGAGTCTCATTGACTCAGATACACACTGGTCCCTGGAGATGGACTGCAGAGAAAGGTCATAGAAAGTCCCATAGACTCAGATACACACTGGTCCTGGAGATGGACGGGGAGAAATGTCAGAGAGATTCTGATTGACTCAGATACACACTGCTCCTGGAGTTAAACTCGTGAGAACGGTCACAGTGGCACCCACTGACTCTGATACAGACTGGTCCTGGAGATGGAGCAGGGAGAAATGTCAGAGAAAGTCCAATTGACTCAGATACACACTGGTCCTGGAGATAGACTGGGGAGAATGTCAGAGATTCCCATTGACTTAGATACATACTGGTCCTTGAGATGGACCGGGGAGAAAGGTCAGAGGGATTCTCCTTGACTCAGATACACACTGGTCCTGGAAATATACTCGTGAGAACGGTCAGAGTGACTCCCATTGACTCAGATACGCACTGGTCCTGGAGATGGACCAGGGAGAAAGGTCAGAGAAAGTCCAATTGACTCAGATGTACATTGGTCCTGGATATAGACGGGGGAGAAAAGTCAGAGAGTCCCATTGACTCAGATACACACTGGTCCTGGAGATGGACTGGGGAGAATATCAGAGAGAGTCCCATTGACTCAGATACACACTGGTCCTGGAGATGCACTGGGGAGAAATGTCAGATACAGTCCCATTGATTCAGATACACACTGGTCCTTGAGAAGGATTGGAGAGAATGGTCAGAGAGAGTCCCATTGACTCAGGTACACACTGGTCCTGGAGATGGACCGGGGAGAAAGGTCAGAGTGATTCTCATTGACTCAGATACCGACTGGTCCTGGAGATGGACTGGGGAGAAAGTTCAGAGAGCGTCCCATTGACTCAGATGCACACTGGTCCTGGAGATGGACTGGGGAGAAAGGTCAGAGAGAGCCTCATTGACTCAGATACACACTAATCCTGGAGATGGACTGGGGAGAAAGGTCAGAGTGAGTCTCATTGACACAGATACACACTGGTCCTGGAGATGGACTGGGGAGAAACGTCATAGAAAGTCCCATTGACTCAGATACTCACTGGTCCTGGAGATGGACCGGGGAGAAAGGTCAGAGAGATTCTAATTGACTCAGATGTGCACTGCTGCTGGGGATGTACTCGTGAGAACGGTCAGAGTGACTCCCATTGACTCAGAGACACACTGGTCCTGGAGATGGAACAGGGAGAAACGTCAGAGAAAGTCGAATTGACTCAGATACACGCTGGTCCTGGAGATAGACTGGGGAGAAATGCCAGATAGTCCCATTGATTCAGATACACACTGGTATTGGAGATTGACTGAGGAGAACGTTCAGAGAGAGTCCCATTCACTCAGACACACACTGGTCCTGGAGATGTACTCGTGAAAACGGTCAGTGTGATTCCCATTAACTCAGATACACACTGGTCGTGGAGCTGAACTGGAGAGAAAGGTTATAGAGATTCTGATTGCCTCAGATACACACTGCTCCTGGAGATGAACTCGTGAGAACGGTCAGAGTGACACCCATTGACTCAGATACACACTGGTCCTGGAGATGGAGCAGGGAGAAATGTCAGAGAAAGTCCAATTGACTCAGATACACACTGGTCCAGGAGATAGACTGTGGAGAAAAGTCAGAGAGTCCCATTGGCTCAGATACACACTGGTCCATGAGATGGACCGGGGAGAAAGGTCAGAGGGATTCTCCTTGACTCAGATACACACTGGTCCTGGAAATGTACTCGTGAGAACGGTCAGAGTGATTCCCATTTACTCAGATACACACTGGTCCTGGAGATGGACCAGGGAGAAAGGTCAGAGAAAGTCCAATTGACTCAGATATACATTGGTCCCAGAGATAGGCTGCGGAGACCGGTCAGAGAGCCCAATTGACTCAGAAACACACTGGTCCTGGAGATGGACTGGGGAGAAAAGTCAGAGAGAGTACCATTGACCCAGATACACACTGATCCTGGAGAAGGACGGGGGAGAAAGTTCAGAGAGATTCCCATTGACTCAGATACACACTGGTCCTGGAGATGGACGAGGGAGAATGTTCAGAGAAAGTCCAATTGGCTCAGATACACACTGGTCCTGGAGATAGACTGGGGAGAAAGGTCAGAGAGTCCCATTGACTCAGATAAACACTGGTCCAGGAGATGGACTGGGGAGAAACGTCAGAGAGGATCCCATTGACTCATGTGTACACTGGTCCTGGAGATGGACTGGGGAGAAATTTCAGAGAGAGTCCCATTGACTCAGATACGCACTGGTCCGGGAGATGGACTGGGGAGAAAATTCACAGAGAGTACCATTGACTACGATACACAGTGGTCCTGCAGGTGGACGGGGGAGAAAGGTCAGAGAGATTCTCCTTGACTCAGATACACACTGGTCCTGGAGATGTACTCGTGAGAACGGTCAGAGTGACTCCCAATGACTCAGATACACACTGGCCCTGGAGATTGGACTGGGGAGAACGGTCAGAGAGAGTCACATTGACTCAGGTACACACTGGTCCTGGAGTGGACTGGGAAGAAAGTTCAGAGAGAGTCCCATTGACTGAGATACACACTGGTCCTGGAGATGGAATGGGGAGAAATGACAGAGCGAGCCCCATTGACTCAGATACACAGTGATCTTGGAGATGGACTGGGGAGCAAGGTCAGAGTGAGTCTCATTGACTCAGATACACTCTGGTCACTGGAGATGGACTGCGGAGAAAGGTCATAGAAAGTCCCATAGACTCAGATACACATTGGTCCTGGAGATGGACTGGGGAGAAATGTCAGAGACAGGCCCATTGACTCAGATACACACTGGTCCTGGAGATGGACTGGAGAGAGTGGTCAGAGAAAGTCTATTGACTCAAATACACACTGGTCCTGGAGATGGATCGGGCAGAAATGTCAGCGAAAGTCCCATTGACTCAGATACACACTGGTCCTGGATCTGTACTCGTGAGAACGGTCAGAGTGACTCCCATTGATTGAGATACACACTGGTCCTGGAGATGTGCTGGGGAGAAAAGTCAGAGTGAGCCTCACTGACTCAGATACACACTGGTCCTGGAGATGGGCTGGGGAGAAAGGTCAGAGAGAGTCCCATTGACTCAGATACACACTGGTCCTGCAGATGGACCGGGGAGAATGGTCAGAGTGATTCTCATTGAAACAGATACACACTGGTCCTGCAGATGGACCGGGGAGAAAAGTCAGAGTTATTCTCATTGACTCAGATACATACTGGTCCTGGATCTGTTCTCTTGAGAACGGTCAGAGTGACTCCCATTGAATCAGATACACACTGGTCCTGGAGCTAGACAGGGGAGAAAGGTCAGAGAAAGTCCAATTGACTCAGATACACACTGGTCCTGGAGATAGACTGGGGAGAATGGTCAGAGAGTCCCATTGACTCAGATACACACTGGTCCTGGAGATGGACTGGGGAGAAAGGTCAGAGAGAGTTCCATTGACTCAGATACACACTGGTCCTGCAGATGGACCGGGAAGAATGGTCAGAGTGATTCTCATTGGCACAGATACACACTGGTCCTACAGATGGACCGGGGAGAAATGTCAAAGAGATTCTCATTGACTGAGATACAAACTAGTCCTGGATCTGTGCTCTTGAGAACAGTCAGAGTGCCTCCCATTGACTCAGATACACACTGGCCCTCGAGATGGACGAGGGAGAAAGGTCGGAGAAAGTCCAATTGACTCAGATACGCACTGGTCCTGGAGATAGACTGGGGAGAAAGGTCAGAGAGTCCCATTTACTCAGATACACACTGGTCCTGGAGAGGGACTGGGGAGAACGGTCAGAGAGAGTTCCATTGAGTCAGGTATACACTGGTCCTGGAGATGGACTGGAGGGAAATTTCAGAGAGAGTCCCATTGACTCAGATACATACTGGACCTGGATCTTGACTGGGGAGAATGGTCAGAGAGAGTCCCATTGACTCAGATACGCACTGGTCCGGGAGATGGACTGGGGAGAAAAGTCAAAGAGAGTACCATTGATTCAGATACACACTGGTCCTGGAGGTGGACGGGGGAGAAAGGTCAGATAGATTCTCCTTGACTCAGATACACACTGGTCCTGGAGATGTACTCGTGAGAACGATCAGAATGACTCCCATTGACTCAGATATACAGTGGACCTGGAGATGGACCAGGGAGAATGTTCAGAGAAAGTCCAGTTGACTCACATGCGCACTGGTCCTGGAGAAGGACGGGGGAGAAATGTCAGAGAGATTCCCATTGACTCAGATGCACACTGGTCCTGGAGATGGACGAGGGAGAAAGGTCAGAGAAAGTCCAATTGGCTCAGATACACACTGCTCCTGGAGATAGAATGGGGAGAAAGATCAGAGAGTCCCATTGACTCAGATACACACTGGTCCTGGAGATGGACTGGGGAGAACGGTCAGAGAGATCTCATTGACACAGGTATACACTGGTCCTGGAGATGGACTGGGGAGAAATTTCAGAGAGAGTCCCATTGACACAAATACACACTGGTCCTGGAGATGGACTGGGGAGAAATTTCAGAGAGAGTCCCATTGACTCAGATACACACTGGTCCTGGATCCTGACTGGGGAGAATTGTCAGAGAGAGTCCCATTGACTCAGATACGCACTGGTCCGGGAGATGGACTGGGGAGAAATGTCAGAGAATCCCATTGACTCAGATACACACTGGCCCTGGAGATATGACTGGGGAGAACGGTCAGAGAGAGTACCATTGACTCAGATACACACTGGTCCTGGAGTGGACTGGGGTGAATGGTCAGAGACAGTCCCATTGACTCAGATACACACTGGTCCTGGAGATGGACTGGGGAGAAAGGTCAGAGAGATTCCCAATGACTCAGATACACACTGGTCCTGCAGATGGACCGGGAAGAATAGTCAGAGTGATTCTCATTGACACAGATACACACTGGTCCTGCAGATGGACCGGGGAGAAAGGTCAGAGAGATTCTCATTGACTGAGATATACACTGGTCCTGGATCTGTGCTCTTGAGAACGGTCAGAGTGACTCCCATCGACTCAGATACACACTGGTCCTGGAGATGGACGAGGGAGAAAGGTCAGAGAAAGTCAAATTGACTCCGATACACACTGGTCCTGGAGATGTACTCGTGAGAACGGTCAGAGTGACTCCCATTGACTCAGATACACAGTGGACCTGGAGATGGACCAGGGAGAAAGTTCAGAGAAAGTCCAATTGACTCAGATACACACTAGTCCTGGAGATAGACTGGGGAGAAATGTCAGAGAATCCCATTGACTCAGATACACACTGGCACTGGAGAATGGACTGGGGAGAACGGTCCGAGAGAGTCCCGTTGACTCACATACACACTGGTCCTGGAGTGGACTGGGGTGAATGGTCAGAGACAGTCCCATTGACTCAGGTACACACTGGTCATGGAGATGGCATGGAGAGAAATGTCAGAGTAAGTCTATTGACTCAGATACACACTGGTCCTGGAGATGCACCGGGGAGAACTATCTGAGAGAGTCCAATTGACTCAAGTATACACTGGTCCTGGAGATGAACTGGGGAAAAAGCACAGAGAGTGCCCCATTGACTCAGATACACACTGGTCCTGGAGATGGATCGGGGAGTAAGGTCAGGGAGACTCCCACTGACTCAGATATACACTGGTCCTGGAGATGGGCTGGGGAGGAAGGTCAGAGAGAGGACAATTGACTCAGATACACACTGATCCTGGAGATGGACTGGGGATAAAGATCAGAGTGAGTCTCACTGATTCAGATGCACATTGGTCCTGGAGATGGACCGGAGAGAAAGGTGAGAGAAAGTCCAATTGACTCAGATAGACACTGGTCCTGGAGAAAGCATGGGGAGAAAGGTCAGAGAGTCCCATTGACTCAGATATACACTGGTCCGGGAGATGGACTGGGGAGAAATGTCAGAGAATCCCATTGACTCAGATACGCACTGGCCCTGGAGATATGACTGGGGAGAACGGTCAGAGAGAGTACCATTGACTCAGATACACACTGGTCCTGGAGTGGACTGGGGTGAATGGTCAGAAACAGTCCCATTGACTCAGATACACACTGGTCCTGGAGATGGACTGGGGAGAAAGGTCAGAGAGATTCCCAATGACTCAGATACACACTGGTCCTGCAGATGGACCGGGAAGAATAGTCAGAGTGATTCTCATTGACACAGATACACACTGGTCCTGCAGATGGACCGGGGAGAAAGATCAGAGAGATTCTCATTGACTGAGATATACACTGGTCCTGGATCTGTGCTCTTGAGAACGGTCAGAGTGACTCCCATCGACTCAGATACACACTGGTCCTGGAGATGGACGAGGGAGAAAGGTCAGAGAATGTCAAATTGACTCCGATACACACTGGTCCTGGAGATGTACTCGTGAGAACGGTCAGAGTGACTCCCATTGACTCAGATACACAGTGGACCTGGAGATGGACCAGGGAGAAAGTTCAGAGAAAGTCCAATTGACTCAGATACACACTAGTCCTGGAGATAGACTGGGGAGAAATGTCAGAGAATCCCATTGACTCAGATACACACTGGCACTGGAGAATGGACTGGGGAGAACGGTCCGAGAGAGTCCCGTTGACTCAGATACACACTGGTCCTGGAGTGGACTGGGGTGAATGGTCAGAGACAGTCCCATTGACTCAGGTACACACTGGTCATGGAGATGGCATGGAGAAAAATGTCAGAGAAAGTCTATTAACTCAGATACACACTGGTCCTGGAGATGCACCGGGGAGAACTATCTGAGAGAGTCCAATTGACTCAAGTATACACTGGTCCTGGAGATGAACTGGGGAAAAAGCACAGAGAGTGCCCCATTGACTCAGATACACACTGGTCCTGGAGATGGATCGGGGAGTAAGGTCAGGGAGACTCCCACTGACTCAGATATGCACTGGTCCTGGAGATGGGCTGGGGAGGAAGGTCAGAGAGAGGACAATTGACTCAGATACACACTGATCCTGGAGATGGACTGGGGATAAAAATCAGAGTGAGTCTCATTGTTTCAGATGCACATTGGTCCTGGAGATGGACCGGAGAGAAAGGTCAGAGAAAGTCCCATTGACTCAGATACACACTGGTCCTGGAGATGGACTGGGGAGAATGGTCAGAGTGTCCCATTTATTCAGATACACACTGGTCCTGGAGATGGACTGGAGCGAATGGTCAGAGAGTCCCATTGACTCAGATACACACTGCTCCTTGAGATGGACTGGGGAGAATGGTCAGAGACAGTCCCATTGACTCAGGTACTCACTGGTCCTGGAGATGGTCTGGAGACAAAGGTCAGTGAAAGTCTATTGACTCAGATACACACTGGTCCTGGAGATGGACCGGGGAGGAAGTTCAGAGAGATTCCCATTGACTCAGGTAACCTCTGGTCCTGGAGATGAACAGGGGAGAATGCACAGAGATACCCATTGACTCAGATACACACTGGTCTTGGAGATGGACCGGGGAGAAAGGTCAGAGTGTTTCTCATTGACTCAGATACACACTGGTCCTGGAGATGGACTGGGGAGATATGTCAGAGAGAGTCCCATTGTCTCAGATACACACTGGTCCTGGAAATGGACTGGGGAGAAAGGTCAGAGTCAGTCCCATTGACTCAGATACACATTGGTCCTGCAGATGGACTGGACAGAAAGGTCAGAGAATGTCTATTGACTCAGATACACACTGATCCTGGTGATGGATTGAGGAGAAATGTCAGAGAGGGTCCCATTGACTCTGATACACACTGGTCCTGGAAGTGGACTGGGGAGAAAAGTCAGAGTTAGTCCCATTGACTCAGATACCCACTGGTCCTGGAGATGGATTGTAGAGAAAGGTCAGAGAAAGTCTATTGACTCAAATACACACTGGTCCTGGAGATGGACCGGGGAGAAATGTCAGAGAAAGTCCCATTGACTCAAATACACACTGGTCCTGGAGATGGACTGGGGAGAAAGGTCAGAGTGAGTCTCATTGACACAGATACACACTGGTCCTGGAGATGGACTGGGGAGAAAAGTCATAGAAAGTCCCATTGACTCAGATACCCACTGGTCCTGGAGATGGATCGGGGAGAAAGTTCAGAGAGATTCTAATTGACTCAGATACACACTGCTCCTGGTGATGTACTCGTGAGAACGGTCAGAGTGACTCCCAATGACTCAGAGACACACTGGTCCTGGAGAAGGACCAGGGAGAAACGTCTGAGAAAGTCGAATTGACTCAGATACACGCTGGTCCTGGAGATAGACTGGGGAGAAATGTCAGAGAGTCCCATTGACTCAGATACACACTGATCCTGCAGATTGACTGGGGAGAACGTTCAGAGAGTGTCCCATTCACTCAGACACACACTGGTCCTGGAGATGGACTGGGGAGAAAGGTCAGAGAGAGTCCCATTCACTCAGACACACACTGGTCCTGGAGATTGAACGGGGAGAAAGGTCAGAGAGATTCTCATTAACTCAGATACACACTGGTCCTGGTGATGTACTCGTGAGAACGGTCAGTGTGATTCCCATTAACTCAGACACACACTGGTCCTGGAGATGGACCAGGGAGAAAGGTCAGAGAGATTCTGATTGACTCAGATACACACTGGTCCTGGAGATGAACTCGTGAGAACGGTCAGAGTGACACCCATTGACTCAGATACACACTGCTCCTGGAGATGAACTCGTGAGAACGGTCAGAGTGACACCCATTGACTCAGATACAGACTGGTCCTGGAGATGGAGCAGGGGGAAATGTCAGAGAAAGTCCAATTGACTCAGAAGCACACTGGTCCAGGAGATAGACTGGGGAGAAAAGTCAGAGAGTCCCATTGACTCAGATACACACTGGTCCATGAGATGGACCGGGGAGGAAGGTCAGAGGGATTCTCCTTGACTCAGATACACACTGGTCCTGGAAATGTACACGTGAGAACGGTCAGAGTGACTCCCATTGAATCACATACACACTGGTCCTGGAGATGGACCAGGGAGAATCGTCAGACTAAGTCGAATTGACTCAGATACACGCTGGTCCTGGAGATAGACTAGGGAGAAATGTCAGAGAGCCCCATTCACTCAGACACACACTGGTCCTGGAGATGGACTGGTGCGAATGCTCACAGAGAGTCCCATTGACTCAGATACACACTGCTCCTGGAGATGGACTGGGGAGAAAGGTCAGAGACAGTCCCATTGACTCAGGTACTCACTGGTCCTGGAGATGGACTGGAGAGAAAGGTCAGAGAAAGTCTATTGACTCAGATACACACTGGTCCTGGAGATGGACCGGGAAGGAAGTTCAGAGAGATTCCCATTGACTCAGGTACGCTCTGGTCCTGGAGATGAACTGGGGAGAAAGCTCAGAGAGACTCCCATTGACTAAAATATACACTAGTCTTGCAGATGGGCCGGGGAGAATGGTCAGAGTGATTCTCATTGACTCAGATACAAACTGGTCCTGGAGATGGGCTGGGGAAAAATGTCAGAGAGAGTCCCATTGACTCAGATACACACTGGTCCTGGAAATGGACTGGGGAGAAAGGTCAGACTCTGTCCCATTGACTCAGATACACATTGGTCGTGGAGATGGACCAGGGAGAAAGGTCAGAGAGAGTCCCATTGACTCAAGTACACATTGGTTCTGGAGATGGACCGGGGAGAAACGTCAGAGTGATGCTCAATGACTCAGATACACACTGGTCCTGGAGATGGAATGGGGAGAAATGTCAGAGAGAGCCCCATTGACTCAGATACACACTGATCCTGGAGATGGACCGGGGAGAAATGTCAGAGAGTGTCCCATTGACTCAGATACACATTGCTCCTGGAGATGTACTCGTGAGAACGGTCAGAGTGACTCCCATTGAGTCAGATACGCACTGGTCCTGGAGATAGACTGGGGAGAAAAGTCAGAGATTCCCATTGACTCAGATACACACTGGCCCTTGAGATGGACCGGGGAGAAAGGTCAGAGGGATTCTCCTTGACTCAGATACACACTGGTCCTGGAGATAGACTGGGGAGAACAGTCAGAGAGTCCCATTGATGCAGATACACGCTGGTCCTGGAGATGTACTGGGGAGAATGGTCAGAGAGAGTCCCATTGACTCTGATACACACTGGTCTTGGAGATGGACTTTGGAGAATGACAGAGAGAGTCACATTGACTCAGATACACACTGGTCCTGGAGATGGACCGGGGAGAAATGTCAGAGAGAGCCCCATTGACTCAGGTACACACTGGTCCAGGAGATGAAGTGGGGAGAAAGCTCAGAGAGAGTCCCATTGACGCAGATACACACTGGTCCTGGAGTTGGACTGGGGTGAATGTTCAGAGAGAGTCCCATTGACACAGATGCACACTGGTCCTGGAGATGGACTGGGGAGAAAGTTCAGAGAGAGTCCCATTGACTCAGATGCACACTGGTCCTGGAGATGGACTGGGGAGAAATGTCAGAGAGAGCCTCATTTACTCAGATACACACTAATCCTGGAGATGGACTGGGGAGAAAGGTCAGAGTGGGTCTCATTGACACAGACACACACTGGTCCTGGAGATGGACTGGGCAGAAATGTCATAGAAAGTCCCATTGACTCAGATACCCACTGGTCCTGGAGATGGACCGGGGAGAAAGGTCCATCTCCAGGAGATTCTAATTGACTCAGATACACACTGTTCCTGGGGATGTACTCGTGAAAACCGTAAGAGTGACTCACATTGACTCAGAGACACACTGGTCCTGGAGATGTACCAGGGAGAAACGTCAGAGAAAGTCGAATTGGCTCAGATACATGCTGGTCCTGGAGATAGACTGGGAGAAATGTCAGAGAGTCCCATTCACTCAGACACACACTGGTCCTGGAGATGGACTGGTGCGAATGCTCACAGAGAGTCCCATTGACTCAGATACACACTGCTCCTGGAGATGGACTGGGGAGAAAGGTCAGAGGGATTCTCCTTGACTCAGATACACACTGGTCCTGGAAATGTACTCGTGAGAACGGTCAGAGTGACTCCCATTGACTCACATACACACTGGTCCTGGAGATGGACCAGGGAGAATCGTCAGACTAAGTCGAATTGACTCAGATACACGCTGGTCCTGGAGATAGACTAGGGAGAAATGTCAGAGAGCCCCATTCACTCAGACACACACTGGTCCTGGAGATGGACTGGTGCGAATGCTCACAGAGAGTCCCATTGACTCAGATACACACTGCTCCTGGAGATGGACTGGGGAGAAAGGTCAGAGACAGTCCCATTGACTCAGGTACTCACTGGTCCTGGAGATGGACTGGAGAGAAAGGTCAGAGAAAGTCTATTGACTCAGATACACACTGGTCCTGGAGATGGACCGGGAAGGAAGTTCAGAGAGATTCCCATTGACTCAGGTACGCTCTGGTCCTGGAGATGAACTGGGGAGAAAGCTCAGAGAGACTCCCATTGACTCAAATACACACTAGTCTTGCAGATGGGCCGGGGAGAATGGTCAGAGTGATTCTCATTGACTCAGATACAAACTGGTCCTGGAGATGGGCTGGGGAAAAATGTCAGAGAGAGACCCATTGACTCAGATACACACTGGTCCTGGAAATGGACTGGGGAGAAAGGTCAGACTCTGTCCCATTGACTCAGATACACATTGGTCGTGGAGATGGACCAGGGAGAAAGGTCAGAGAGAGTCCCATTGACTCAAGTACACATTGGTTCTGGAGATGGACCGGGGAGAAACGTCAGAGTGATGCTCAATGACTCAGATACACACTGGTCCTGGAGATGGAATGGGGAGAAATGTCAGAGAGAGCCCCATTGACTCAGATACACACTGATCCTGGAGATGGACCGGGGAGAAATGTCAGAGAGTGTCCCATTGACTCAGATACACATTGCTCCTGGAGATGTACTCGTGAGAACGGTCAGAGTGACTCCCATTGACTCAGATACGCACTGGTCCTGGAGATAGACTGGGGAGAAAAGTCAGAGATTCCCATTGACTCAGATACACACTGGCCCTTGAGATGGACCGGGGAGAAAGGTCAGAGGGATTCTCCTTGACTCAGATACACACTGGTCCTGGAGATAGACTGGGGAGAACAGTCAGAGAGTCCCATTGATGCAGATACACGCTGGTCCTGGAGATGTACTGGGGAGAATGGTCAGAGAGAGTCCCATTGACTCTGATACACACTGGTCTTGGAGATGGACTTTGGAGAATGACAGAGAGAGTCCCATTGACTCAGATACACACTGGTCCTGGAGATGGACCGGGGAGAAATGTCAGAGAGAGTCCCATTGACTCAGGTACACACTGGTCCAGGAGATGAAGTGGGGAGAAAGCTCAGAGAGAGTCCCATTGACGCAGATACACACTGGTCCTGGAGTTGGACTGGGGTGAATGTTCAGAGAGAGTCCCATTGACACAGATGCACACTGGTCCTGGAGATGGACTGGGGAGAAAGTTCAGAGAGAGTCCCATTGACTCAGATGCACACTGGTCCTGGAGATGGACTGGGGAGAAATGTCAGAGAGAGCCTCATTTACTCAGATACACACTAATCCTGGAGATGGACTGGGGAGAAAGGTCAGAGTGAGTCTCATTGACACAGACACACACTGGTCCTGGAGATGGACTGGGCAGAAATGTCATAGAAAGTCCCATTGACTCAGATACCCACTGGTCCTGGAGATGGACCGGGGAGAAAGGTCCATCTCCAGGAGATTCTAATTGACTCAGATACACACTGTTCCTGGGGATGTACTCGTGAAAACCGTAAGAGTGACTCACATTGACTCAGAGACACACTGGTCCTGGAGATGTACCAGGGAGAAACGTCAGAGAAAGTCGAATTGGCTCAGATACATGCTGGTCCTGGAGATAGACTGGGGAGAAATGTCAGAGAGTCCCATTGACTCAGATACACACTGGTCCTGGGGATGTACTCCTGAGAACGGTCAGAGTGACTCCCATTGACTCAGATACACGCTGGTCCTGGAGATGGACCAGGGAGAAAGGTCAGAGAAAGTCAAATTGACTCAGATACATGCTGGTCCAGGACATAGACTGGGGAGAACGTTCAGAGAGAGTCCCATTCACTCAGACACACACTGGTCCTGGAGATGGAATGGGGAGAAAGGTCAGAGAGAGTCCCATTCACTCAGATACACACTAATCCTGGAGATGGACTGGGGAGAAAGGTCAGAGTGAGTCTCATTGACACAGATACACAATGGTCCTGGAGATGGACTGGGGAGAAAGGTCATAGAAAGTCCCATTGACTCAGATACCCACTGGCCCTGGAGATGGACCGGGGAGAAAGGTCAGAGAAAGTCAAATTGACTCAGATACACGCTGGTCCTGGAGATAGACTGGGGAGAACGTTCAGAGAGAGTCCCATTCATTCAGACACACACTGGTCCTGGAGATGGACTGGGGTGAAAGGTCAGAGAGAGTCCCATTTACTCAGATACAAACTGGTCCTGGAAATGGACTGGGGGGAAAAGTCAATGTGAGTCTCATTTTCTCAGATACACACTGGTCCTGGAGAGGGACTGGGGAGAAAGGTCTGAGAAAGTCCCATTGACTCAGATACACAGTGGTCCTGGAGATTGACCGGGGAGAAAGGTCAGAGAGTGTCCCATTGACTCAGATACACACTGGTCCTGGAGATGGACTGGCGAGAAAGGTCAGAGAGGATCCCATTGACTCAGATAAACAATGGTCCTCGAGATGGACTGCGGAGATAGATCAGAAACGGTCCCATTGACTCAGATACACAATGGTCATGGAGATGGACTGGGGAGAAAGGTCAGAGCATGTCCCATTGACTCAGATACACACTGGTCCTGGAGATGGACTGGCGAGAAAGGTCTGAGAAAGTCCCATTGACTCAGATACACACTGGTCCTGGAGATGGACCGGGGAGAAAGGTCAGAGAGATTCTCATTGTCTCAGATACACACTGGTCCTGGCGATGTACTCCTGAGAACGGTCAGAGTGACTCCCATTGACTCAGATACACACTGGTCCTGGAGATGGACCAGGGAGAAAGGTCAGAGAAAGTCAAATTGACTCAGATACACGCTGGTCCTGGAGATAGGCTGGGGAGAACGTTCAGAGAGAGTCCCATTCACTCAGACACACACTGGTCCTGGAGATGAACTGGGGAGAAAGGTCAGAGAGAATCCCATTTACTCAGATACAAACTGGTCCTGGAAATGGACTGGGGGGAAAAGTCAATGTGAGTCTCATTGTCTCAGATACACACTGATCCTAGAGAGGGACTGGGGAGAAAGGTCTGAGAAAGTCCCATTGACTCAGATACACACTGGTCCTGGAGATTGACCAGGGAGAAAGGTCAGAGAGTGGCCCATTGACTCAGATACACACTGGTCCTGGAGATGGACTGGCGAGAAAGGTCAGAGAGGGTCCCATTGAATCAGATACACAATGGTCCTCGAGATGGACTGCGGAGAAAGATCAGAGAGGGTCCCATTGACTCAGATATACACTGGTCATGGAGGTGGACTGGGGAGAAATGTCAGAGCGTGTCCCATTGACTCACATACACACTGGTCCTGGAGATGGACTGGCGAGAAAGGTCTGAGAAAGTCCCATTGACTCAGATACACACTGGTCCTGTAGATGGACTGGCGAGAAAGGTCTGAGAAAGTCCCATTGACTCAGATACATATTGGTCCTGGAGATGGACTGGGGAGAAAGTTCATAGTGTCCCTTTGACTCAGATACACACTGGTCCTGGAGATGGACTAGGGAGAAAGTTCAGCGAGAATTCCATTGACTCAGATACACACTGGTCCTGGAGATGGACTGGGGAGATAGTTCAGAGAGAGACCCATTGACTCAGATACTCACTGGTCCAGGAGAAGGAGTGGGGAGAATGGTCAGAGAGAGTCCCATTGACTCAGATACACACTGGTCCTGGAGATGGACTGGGGAGAATGGTTAGAGAGAGACCCATTGACTCAGATACACACTGGTCCTGTAGACAGTACACACAGGTTACCAAGTGAGGCAGGAAATGGTGAGAATGAGACTGGGAAAGTCTGACCACCGAGCACGATTATCCAGCATGAGGCCGTGCAATGGGATGTGAAGTGAGATCAGTTTCTGTCTCTAAACACACAGTCGCACTGAATCTTGTGTATGTTTTAAAGTAAAGGGGTTTGATCCAAGAGGTGTCCCTGGAGCAGAGCCCAGCAGATGGACACGTGTCTGTTTGCTAGGTGGGGCTGAACTCACACCGACACCTTCAGATCTCAGTGTTAAAATAGCTCTGATCTGGTGACAAATCAAGGGGAAAGATTGAACAGGGAAACTAATTAAAATCAATTCATTGAACACGATTCAGAGACAAACCTATAGCCTGTGACCAGCAGATATGGAGTATTGTCAGATACTGAATGCTGAGCACAGCATTATTACGTAAGAAGTAGGAGCAGGAGTAGGCCACGCAGCCCCTAGAGCCTGTTCCAACATTCAATAGGATCACGGCTGATCATTGACTTCAACTCCACTCTCCCGCCCGATCTCCATATCCCTTGATTCCCCTAGAGTCCAAAAATCTACCTATCTCAGCCTTGAATGTACTCAATGGCTCAGCATTCACAGCCCTCTGGGGCAGAGAATTCCAAAGAGTCACAACCCTTTGAGTGAAGAAATTCCTCCTCACATCAGTCTTTAATGGCCGACCACTTATCCTGAGACTATGCCCCCTAGTTCTAGATACTCCAGCCAGGGGGAACAACCTCGCAGCATCTACCCTGTCAATCTCCTTCAGAGTTTCAATGTGTTTCAATATGTTTCAATGAGATCACACCTCATTCTTCTAAACTCCAGAGAGTATAAGCCCCTTCTACACAATCTCTCCTCATCGGACAACCCTCTCATCCCAGGAATGAATCTAGTGAACCTTCGTTGCACCGCCTCCAAGGCAAGTATATCTTTCCTTAGAAAAGGAGACCAAAACTGTGCACAGTACTCCAGGCGTGGTCTCACCAAGACCCTGTACAATTGCAGCAAGACTTCCTTACTCTTATACTCCAGGCCCCTTGCAATAAAGGCCAACATACCATTGCCTTCCTTATGCTTGCTCTACCAGCATGCCAGCTTTCTGTGTTTCTTGCATGTGAACACCCAAATCTCTCTGATCACCAACATTTGAAAGTTTCTCACCATTTAAAAAGTATTCTGTTTTTCTATTCTTCCTCACATTTCCCTTCATTATACTGCATCTGCCACCTGACTGCCCACTCAATTAGTCTATCTATATCCCTTTGCAGACTCTGTGTTCCCCTCGCAGCTTACTGTCCCACCTAGATTTGTATCGTCAGCAAACTTGGATACATTACACTCGGTCCCTTCATCTAGGTCATTAATGTAGATTGTAAATAACTGAGGCCCCAACACTGCTCCTTGTGGCACCCCACTAGGTACAGCCTGCCAACTGGAAAAAGGTCCATTTATCCTGACTCTCTTTTCTGTCCGTTAATCAATCCTCTATCCATGCTGCTTTATTACCCCCAACCCTAAGAGCCCTAACCTTTTATGTGGCACCTTATCGAATGCCTTTTGGAAATCCAAATATACTACATCTACTGGTTCCCCTTATTCTACCCTGCTAGTTACATCCTCAAAAAACTCTAATTTGTCAAACATGATTTCCCTTTCATAAAACCATGTTGACTCTGCCTAATCATGTTATGATTTTTAAGTGCCCTGATACAACTTCCTTGACAATGGATTCCAGCATTTTCCCGATGACTGGCCTGTAGTTTCCTGTTTTCTCTCTCCCTCCTTTCTTGAATAGTGGTGTTACATTTGCGACCGTCCAATCTGCTGGGACCGTTCTTGATTCTGGGGAATTTTGGAAGATCGAAACCAATGTATCCACTATCTCTTCAGCCACCTCTTAAAGAACCCTAGGATGTAGGCCGTCAGGTCCAGGGGATTTGTCGGCTTTTAGCCCATTAGTTTCCTCTAGTACATTTTCTCTACTTATATTAATTATATTAAGTTCCTCACCCATGGTTCCCCACCATTTTTGGTATGCTTTTTATGTCTTCTACTGTGAAGACAGATGCAAAGTATTTGTTTAACGTTTCTGCCATTTCCTTATTCCACTTAATAATTTCTCCTGTCTCAGCCTTTCAGAGACCAATGTTTACTTTTACTACTCTCTTCCTTTTTACATACTTGTAGAGGCTCTTACAATCTGCTTTTATATTTCTTGCTAGTTTTCTCTCATTCTATTTTTCCCCTCATCAATGTTTTTGTCAACCTTTGCTGGGTTTTGAATCTCCCCCAATCCACGGGCTTACTATTATTCTTTGCAACATTATAAGCTTCTTCTTTCAATCTAATGCTACCCTAACTTCTTTAGTTAGGGTGGGGGATGGGGGGCTGGGCCCTTGAGTGTGGGGGGTGGAGGCTTGGGCCAGTGTGGGGGGGTGTGGAGTGCGGGGGTGGAGGGGGCGGGTATCTGGGCCAGTGAGGTGGCGGGGTGCTGGGCCAGTGTGGGGGGGTGTGGAGTGATGGGCCGTAGGGGGCGGTGGCCTGGGCCAGTGTGGGGGGGTGGAGTGATGGGCCATAGGGGGTGGCAGCCTGGGCCAGTGTGGGGGGTTTGCAGAGTGCTGGGCCAGAGGGGGCGGGGGGCTGGGCCAGTGAGTGTGGGGGGTGGAGGCCTGGGCCGGAAGGGACAGGTATCTGGGCCGGAGGTGGCGGGTATCTGAGCCAGTGAGGTGGCGATGGTCTGGGCTGGTGGGTGTGGGGGCGGAGGCCTGGGCCAGTGTGGGGTGGTGTGGAGTGCTGGGCCGGAGGGAGCGGGTGTCTGGGCCAGTGAGGTGGCGAGGGGCTGGGCCAGTGGGTGTGGGGGATGGAGGCCTTAGCCAGTGAGGGGGGGTTTGGAGTGCTGGGCAGAAGGGGACGGGGTGGCTGGGCCAGTGAGTGTGGGGGGCCGAGGCCTGGGCCAGTGTGGGGGGGTGTGGAGTGCGGGGGCGGAGGCAGTGCATAACTGGGTCAGTGAGGTGGCGGGGGGCTGGGCCAATGTGGGGGCGTGTGGAGTGCTGGGCCATAGGGGGCGGAGGCCTGGGCCAGTTTGGGGGGGTGCAGAATGCTGGGCCGGAGGAGGTGGGGGGCTGGGCCAGTGAGTGTGGGGGGCGGGTATCTGGGCCAGTGAGGTGGCGAGGGGCTGGGCCAGTGGGTGTGCGGGGCGGAGGCCTGGGCCAATGTGGGGGTGTTTGGAGTGCTGGGCCAGAGGGGGTGGGTATCTGGGCCAGTGAGGTGGCGGGGGGTCGGGTCAGTGGGTGTGGGGAGCGGAGACCTGGGCCAGTGTGGGGGGGGTGTGGAGTGCGGGTGCGGCAGGGGGCTGTGCCAGTGAGGTAGCGGGGACCTGGCCCAGTGAGGTGGCGGGGGGCTGGGTCAGTGGAGGGGGTGGGTATCTGGGCCAGTGAGGTGGCGTGTGTGTGTGCCATTGGGTGTGGGGGGCAGAGGCCTGGGCCAGTGTGGGGTGTGTGTGGAGTGCAGCAGGGGGCTGGGCCAGTGAGGTAGTGGGGACCTGGGCCAATGAGGTGGCGGGGGGCTGGGTCAGTGGAGGGGGCGGGTATCTGGGCCTTTAAGGTAGTAGGTATCTGGGCCAGAGGTGGCAGGTATCTGAGCCAGTGAGGTGGCGGGGGATGGGCCAGTGGGTGTGGGGGGCGGAGGCCTGGGCCAGTGTGGGGGGATGTGGAGTGCTGGGCCGAAGGTGTGGGTATCTGGGCCAGTGAGGTGGCGGGGGGCTAAGCCAGTTTGGGTGAGGGGGCGCTGTGCCCATGGGGGGACAGAGGAACAACATCACTTGAGTTGTACAGGGTCAGTCAGAAGGTAAGTTCCATGTTGCTGAGCCTCACCAAGTAAAATATACATTGAATGAGGTGTTTGATAGAAACATAGAAGATAGGAGCAGGAGTAGGCCATTCGGTGCCTCGAGCCTGCTCCGCCATTCAATGAGATCATGGCTGATCATTCAAATTCAGTACCCTGTCCCTGCTTTCTCCCCATATCCCTTGATCGCTTTAGCCTTAAGAAATATATCTAACTCCTTCTTGAATATATTTAATGAATTGGCCTCAACTGGCTTGTGTGGCAGGGAATTCCACAAGTTCACCACTCTCTGGGTGAAGAAATTCCTCCTCATCTCAGTCCTCAATGGCTTACCCCTTATCCTGAGACTGTGACCCCTGGTTCTGGACTCCACCGCCATCGGAAACACCCTTCCTGCATCTAGTCTGTCTAGTCCTGTTATAAATTTATAAGTTTCAATGTGTCCTCCTTTGTGAAGACAGAACCAAAGTATGTATTTAATTGGTCGGCCATTTCTTTGTTCCCCATTATAAATGCATGAGGGAGAAAGGAATCTCAGGTTATGCTGATGGGGTTAGATGAAGAGTGCTGGCAGCAGGCTCGTGTGGACCATAAAGTGGCACAGACCACTTGGGCTGAATAGCTTGTTTATCTGCTGTTAATTCCATGTAAAGCAGGAGGTGACGATGCCGCATTTTCTGAGACAGTTTGGTATAAAGAGAACATCAGAAGCTTTGCTCTGGGAGATTCCAGTCGCCCAGCCAGAGCACGTGGAATATTCTGTAAAAGTGAAATGAGTTTAACTGTTTCTAAAACACTGAATCACAAATAAGGTTTGTGTATTTCACAGAGGAGGGTTTGATCAGAGACTGGTCCCGTTTGGCATGTGGGTGAAGAGTCAGGCAGGAGCATCTCCATCTCCAGCCTTCCTTTCCTCAATGTTTTGCTGCCTCCAGAATTTCTGCCCATCTTTTTCACAGCCTCATGTTTGAATCTCTCCTATCGGGCTTCTGCTCCTGCCACAGCACTGAAATGGCAGCAACCAAAATCCCAAACGACACATTCTGAGACTGTGACCGTGGTAAGCCATCCCTCCTCATTCTTCTCGACATCTGCCGTCTTTGACACGGTCGAGCACAACATCCTCCAACGCCTCACCCCCATTGTCCAGCTCAGTGGGACTGCAGTCACTTGGTTCCACTTTTACCCATCCAGTCGTAGCCAGAGAATCTCCATCAACGGCTTCTCTTCCCGCTCCCGCACTGTTCCCTCTGGAGTCCCACATGGATCTATCCTTGCCCCCTCCTATTTCTCATCTACGTGCTACCCCTTGGAGACAGCCGAAGACAAGTGGTCAGCTTTCACATGTACCCTGACAACACCCTGCTCCACATCTCCACCAGCTCTCTCGAACCCTCCACTGACTCTGCTTTCTGACGCTGCTTGTCCAACATCCATCTGTGATGAGCTACTCATTTCTCCAATTAAACATTGGGAAGACCAAAGACATGGTCTTTGGCCCCAGCCAGGAATTCTGTTCCCTCCCCGTCCCAATCAGTGTCTCAGATTTAAACATACTGTTTGCACATGATATCAAGAAATGGCTGACTGCACTGGATACAGCAAAGGATATCGGCCCCGACAACATCCCAGCTATCGTGCTGAAGACTTGTGCTCCAGAACTAGTCGCGCCTCTAGCCAAGCTGTTCCAGTACAGCTACAACACTGGCATCTATCCGACAATGTGGAAAAGTGACCAGGTATGTCCTGTCCACAAAAAGCAGGACAAATCCAACATGGCCAATTACCGCTCCATCAGTCTACCCTCAATGATCAGCAAAGTGATGGAAGGTGTCGTCGACAGTGCTACCAAGCGGAACTTACTCACCAATAACCTGCTCAATGATGCCCAGTTTGGGTTCCACCAGGACCACTCGGCTTCCGACCTCATTAGAGCCTTGGTCCAAACATGGACAAAGGAGCTGAATTCCAGAGGTGAGAGTGAATGCCCTTGACAGCAAGGCAGCATTTGACCAACTGTGGCATCAAGGAGCCCTAGTAAAACTGAAGTCAATGGGAATCGGGGGGAACACTCCACTGGCTGGAACCATACCTAACACAAAAGAAGATGGTTGTGGTGGTTGAAGGTCAATCATTGGAGCCCCAGGATATCGAGGCAGGAGTTCCTCAGGGCAGTGTCCTAGGCCCAACCACCTTCAGCTGCTTCAACGTCCTGCCCTCCAGCAGAAGGTCAGAAATGGGGATGTTCGCTGATGACTGCACAGTGTTCAGCGCCATTCGCAACTCCTCAGATAATGAAGCAGCCCATGCCAGCATGCAACAAGACCTGGCCGACGTTCAGGCTTGGGCTTATAAGTGGCAGGTAACATTCGCGCCACAGAAGTGCCAGACAATGAGTATCTCCAACAAGTGAGAGACTAACCGCCTCCCCTTGACATTCAACGGCATTTTCATCACCGAATCCCCCACCATCAACATGCTGGGGCTTACCATTGACCAGAAACTTAACTGGACCAGCCACATAAATACTGTGACAACAAGAGCAGGTCAGAGGCTGGGTATTCTGTGGCGAGTATCTTGCCACCTGACTCCCCAAAGCCTTTCCACCATCTACAAGCCACAAGTAAGGAGTGTGATGGAATATTCTCCACTTGCCTGGATGGGTGCAGCTGCAACAACACTCAAGAAGCTCGACACCGTCCAGGACAAAGCAGCCCACTTGATTGGCACCCCATTCGCCACCTTAAACATTCACTCCCTCCACCACCGGTGTACTATGGCTGCAGTGTGTACCATCTACAAGATGCACTACAGCAACTCGCCAAGGCTTCTTCGGCAGCACCTCCCAAACCCGCGACCTCTTCCACCTAGAAGGACAAGGGCAGCAGGTGCATGGGAACACCACCACCTCCCAAGTTCCCCTCCAAGTCACACACCATCCTGACTTAGAAGTATATCGCCAATCCTTCATCGTTGCTGGGTCTAAATCCTGGAACTCCCTCCCTACCAGCATTCTGGGAGTACCTTCACCACACTGACTGCAGTGGTTCAAGAAGGCGGCTCACCACCACCTTCTCAAGGGCAAGTAGGGGTGGTCAATAAATGCTGGCCTTGCCAGCGACGCCAGGTGCCATTAGCGAATAAAAAAACAGTTTTATGGGATGGACACTGGAGGCCTGGAACATGGAAAAGGATGCCAGATGAGACTATATCGAATGTTGTTGGAAGGTGAATGATGGACAAGGAAGGGTTACACACCATGGTCACAGTCACAGAGATTGTAGTTTGTGACTGTTCAGGGCAAATTAGATTTACTTCGAAACTGCAGCAGAGAAACAGTCCATTCGGCTCAAGTGGTCCATGCTGTGTTTATACTCACGGGAGCCTCCTCCCACTCTAATTACATCTTGACACCGTATCCACATATACGTTCCAGGGCGTTAGACTCGCGACACCAATATTAAATAACATTTAGAACGCCGGAGAACCCGTCCTCCTGGAATGGATTGAGCGAGTTTGTCGCACTCCCCTCACTTCAGGAAAAAATGAGCTCATTCACGTTGGACCTAAAAGGGATAGATCGGAGAATTTTCTAAATGGTTAGAAGTTAGGAACTGTGGATGATCAGAGAGAACTCTGGGTCTACGTAACCTTAACCGCAGAGCAAGGCCGTTCAGGGGTGATGTTGGAAAGCATTTCTTCAGACACAGTGTAGTGGAAATCTGGAACACTCGCCCTCATGAAGCTGTTGAGTCTCGGTCAATTGAAAATGACAAAATTGTCATTGATAGATTTGTGTTAAATAATGGTATTTAGGGTTATGGAACCTAGGCAGGGAGATGGAGTTAAGATACAGCTCAGCCATGATCGAATTGAATGGAGGAACAAGCTGGAGTGAATGAGTGGCCTACTCCTGTTCCGATGTTCCTGTGCCTCTATTTATAAAGCCCATGCTCCCATATACGTTTCTAAAAGCCTTATCATCCTGTCCTGCCACCATCAAAGATTTCTGTATCTATACCCCCAAGTTTTTCTGTTCCTGCAACCCCTTTAAATTGTACCAGTTGTTTTAAATTGCATCGCCTCATTCTTCCTTCCAAAGTGTAGCATTTCACACTTCTCTGCATTAAATTTCACCTGCCATGTGCCTGCCCATTTCACCAGTGTCTCTATTTCCTCCTGAAGTCTTCTGCTATCCTCCTCACGGTTTACGACTTTTCCGAGATTCGTGTCACCGACAAACTTTTAACTTATGCCCTGTATACCTAAGTCCATGTCACTGAAATATATCAAAAAGAGCAGTGGTCCTAATACCGATCCCTGGGGACACTGTACACTTCCCTCCAGTGTGAACAATATCGGTTCACAACTACTGTCTGTTTTCTGTCCCTTCACCAATTTAGTATCCACGCTGCCACTGCTCCTTTAATATCATTGGCTTCAATTTTGTTAACCAGTCTATTATGAGGTACTTTATCAAACGCCTTCTGAAAGTCCATATACAGAACATCAACTTCACTACCTTCATCAACCCTCTCCTATTTCACCCATTAGCTCATTCAAGTCAGCCAGCTTTAATTTGCCTTTACAAAAAATCCATTTTGTATGTCGCTAATTAACCCATGTTCTTCCAAGTGACAGTTAATTTTGTTTCGGAAATGTTGTCCTGAGAAGTTTCCTCAACACCGATGTTAAGCTGAGTCGCCTGTAGTTATTTGGTTCACCACACTCTCCTTTATTGATCAGGGAAGTTACGTTTGCAGCCCTCCCGTCCTCTGGCACCTTTCCCATATCCAAGGATTGGAAGATTGTGGCAGAGCGGATGACATTTCTACTTTGAGCCCTGTCCACCAGTTTAGTACATCGTTCTAATCGATTTATATCCTGTCTAATTTCTCTACCACCTCCTCCTTTACTGTACGATTGGCAGCATCTTCTCCTTTAGTGAATACGGATGCAAAGTGTTAATTTAGTACCTCAGCCATGTCCTCTGCTTCCACAACATGATTGCCTTTTTGGTCCTTAATCGGCCCCACCTTTCCTTGGACTATTCTTTCCCGATTTCTATGTTTATAAAAGGCGTTAGTGTTCCCTATTATGTTGCCACTAATCATTTCTCACACATTCTCCTTGCCCCTCTGTTGCTGTTGTGTGTTTATTCCACTAGTGGCAGCGTTAGTGAAACAGCAACGTACTGAATTTTACAAAATCTGAAACTGGTACTGAACTAACTGAATCGTTTTTACATTTCCACAGTGGGGAAAGGAAAGGCCACTGATTGATAGTTTCAATGGCCGCACGTGTGCGGGCACACACACAAATGGAGAATTATGATTGTAAAACAGCAGTCAAATCCACCAGTTGTATATTCATGGTGTTTTCTGAGATCCCAGAGCTACCAGCTGCTGTACTGATGGGGGAGGAGGGACTTAATATCATGTTAACAAGGCAACGTTCTCCTTCTCATTTTAATATTTCCGTCTAACCCTCCCATTAATATTATATTTGTTACAGAGCATCAGAGCCTGGGAACGCCTGTCACCACCATGGCTGAAGGTCCAGACAGAGGAGAAGATCCAACATCTTCAAGAATGAGAACTGACACAGGTAGGTTCACAAAATACTTTAAAATACAATTTCTGTGCTGACAAATGGTCCAGATCTATTGCCTGAACCTGCAGCTCACACAGGTCGAGGGAACAGGGCAGAGACTGAGTAAATAGAGGGGAGTGAGTGACCATCTAGAAGGACACCGCAGTCGCAGGTGGAGGGAGTCTCTGAGTACTGGAACTGTCCAATAGATAATCCAATAGAAGGAGCAGCGCTCCGAAAGCTTGTGGTTTCAAATAAAGCTGTTGGACTATAACTTGGTGTTGTGTGACTTCTTACATTTGTCCACCCCAGTCCAACTCCGGCATCTCCACACCATGGTATTGGGGACTGTAAGTTAGATAGAGACAGTGACTCAGAGGATCGCAGTCACAGGTGGAGGGAGCCCCTGAGTACTGGAACTGTCCAATAGATACCTGGCCTTGGAGACTGTCAGCTGGAGAGAGACAGTGACTCAGGATTGCAGTCACAGGTGGAGGGAATCCCTGAGTACTGGAACTGTCCAATAGATACCTGGTCATAGAGTTATACAGCACAGAAAGAGGCCCTTCAGCCCATCGCGTCCATGCCGGCCATCAGGCCCTGTCTAATCTAACCCCATTTTCCAGCATTTGGTCTGTAGCCTTGTATGTTATGGCATTTCAAGTGCTCATCCAAATGCTTCTTGAATGCTGTGAGGTTTCCTGCCTCTACCAACCTTTCAGGCAGTGAGTTCCAGATTCCAACTATGCTCTGGGTGAAAAAGTTCTTCCTCAAATCCCCTTTAAACCTCCTGCCCCTTACATTGAATCTATGCCCCCTTGTTATTGACCCCTCTACTAAGGGGAAAAAGTTCCTTTCTATCTACCCTATCTATGCCCCTCATAATTTTGTACACCTCAATCAGGTCCCCCCTCAGCCTTCTCTGCTCTACGGAAAACAACCTCAGCCTGTCCAGTCTTTCATCATAGCTGAAGCGCTCCAGCCCAGGTAACATCCTGGTGAATCTCCTCTGCACCCTCTCCAATGCAATCACATCCTTCCTATAGTGTGGCGATCAGAACTGCACACAGTATTCCAGCTGTGGCCTAACCAGCATTTTGTACAGCTCCATCATAACCTCCCTGCTCTTATATTCTATGCCTCGGCTAATGAAGGCAAGTATCCCATATGCCTTTTTAACCACCTTATCCACCTGTTCTGCTGCCTTCAGGGATCTATGTACATGCACACATAATAAGAACATAAGAAGTAGGAGCAGGAGTAGGCCATACGGCCCCTCGGGCCTGCTCCGCCATTCAATAGGATCATGGCTGATCCGAATCTAGACTCACGTCCACTTCCCTGCCCTCTCCCCGTAACCCCTAATTCCCTTATCTGCTAGGAAACTGTCTATCTCCATTTTAAATTTATTTAATGTTGCAGCTTCCACAGCTCTCTGGGGTAGCAAATTCCATAGATTTACTACCCTCTGAGTGAAGAAGTTTCTCCTCATCTCAGTTTTGAAAGGGCAGCCACTTATTCTAAGATTATGCCCCCTAGTTCTAGGCTCACCCATCAGTGGAAACATCCTCACTGCATCCACCTGATCAAGCCCCCTCACAATCTTCTTTGTTTTGATAAGATTGCCTCTCATTCTTCTGAACTCCAATGAGTAGAGTCCCAACCTACTCAACCTTTCCTCATACGTCAACCCCCTCATCTCCGGAATCAACCGAGTGAACCTTCTCTGAACTGCCTCGAGAGCAAGTATATCTTTTCTTAAATATGGAACCCAAAACTGCACGCAGTATTCCAGGTGTGGCCTCACCAATACCCTGTTTTTATACTCCAACCCCCTTGCAATAAAAGCCAAGATTCCATTGGCCTTCCTGATCACCTGCTGCACCTGCATACTAACTTTTTGTGTTTCATGCACCAGGACCCCCAGATCCCTTTGTACTGTAGCATTTTGCAGTTTCTCTCCATTTAGATAATGGCCCAGAAATTCGGGTCGGGGGCTTCCCGCGGGTGCAAGCCCCCGACCTACACTTACCTAGCGCACCGGCAGTTGAGCTCTTGCCCTGCGTAGAATTCCTCTTCGAGGCCTGTCCCAGAGGCCGGCGCGCTATGCTGGCATGCCCCAGGGGCATAATTAGTGCGATGCGTCCCCTGGGATCACTTGAGCAATAGGTAGCCAATCGGAGAAGGGAATGCTCCATTCATAAGTCTTGACAGAAAGACCTGTCAATGTATAAATGCTGAGGCCTTTAAACAGTACTTAACATTCAAATAAATTTAAAAAAAATCACACTTTGTAAATAAACTATAAATGACATTAAATAACTATTTTAAACAATAATTTAAATTTTTGAAAAAAATAATTTTATAAAAAAAGGGGCTAAAATTAAACTTACCTTGCTTTAATTAAAGTATTTAAAAGTAAAATACCTGTGGAAAAAATGTTTTAATTTTAATTAATTGACCACTTACCTTTGAAAATGCTTACAGCTGGTTTTTACATTTCTAAAATGTAGAGACTTACCCGCACGTTAAAACCTGTTAAAAAAAAGAGGAAGTTCAAAGAGCACGCGCAGACTCCCGCGCGCACGCGTTCGACCTCTGAACCCCTTCGTTCAGAGGATCGGAAGTGCTGGTTTCCCGCGCATGCGTAGTGCATGCAAGAAACCGGCACTTCCATCGGGTCCACGCATGAGTACTCCGTGCATACTCATGCGTTGGGACCCGAATTTCTGGGCCAATAACTTGCTCTTTGATTTTTTCTGCCAAAGTGCATAACCTCACACTTTCCAATATTATATACCATCTGCCAAATCTCTGCCCACTCAATTAGCCTGTCTATGTCCTTTTGCAGTTTTTTTTATGTCCTCCTCACTCACTGCTTTCCCTCCCATCTTTGTATCGTCGGCAAACTTGGATATGTTGCACTCGGTCTCTTCCTCCAAATCGTTAATATAGATTGTAAAGAGTTGGGGTCCCAGCACTGACCCCTGCGGAACACCACTAGTTACTGATTGCCAGCCCAAGAATGAACCATTTATCCCAACTCTTTGTTTTCTGTTAGATAGCCAATCTTCCACCCATGCCAGTATATTACCCCCAATCCCGTGACTTTTTTTCTTGATCAGTAATCTTTTGTGTGGAACCTTGTCAAATGCCTTTTGGAAGTCCAAATACACTACATCCACTGGTTCCCCTTTATGCACCCTGTATGTTGCGTCCTCAAAGAATTCGAGCAAATTTGTCAAACATGACTTCCCCTTCATAAAACCATGCTGACTCTGTCATAATAAATTATGTTTATCCAAATGCTCTGTTACTGATCCATTAATAATGGACTCCAACATTTTGCCAACCACAGATGTTAGGCTAACTGGTCTATAGTTTCCAGCTTTTTGTCTACTTCCCTTCTTAAATAAGGGTATTACATTAGCAGTTTTCCAATCTGCCGGGACCTTTGCTGAATCCAGGGAGTTTTGAAAAATAATCACCAATGCATCCACAATCCCTACCGCCACTTCTCACAAGACCCTAGGATGAAGGCCATCAGGTCCAGGGGATTTATCCGCCTTCAGTCCCATTTTACCGAGTACCATCTCCTTAGTGATTTTAATTGTGTTTAGCTCCTCCCCCCCCCATTGCCCCCTGTTTGTCCAGTGTTGGGATATTTTAAGTGTCCTCTACTGTAAAGACTGATACAAAATATTTGTTCAGCGTCTTTGCCATCTCCATGTTCCCCACCACTAGTTTCCCAGTCTCACCCTCTAAGGGACCAACGTTCACTTTAGCCACCCTTTTTCTTTTTATATAGCTGTAGAACCTCTTGCTATCTGTTTTTATATTTTTTGCTAGTTTTACTTTCATAATCTATCTTCCCTTTCTTAATTAATCTTTTAGTTATTGTTTGCTGGCTTTTAAACGCTTCCCAATCTTCTATTGTCCCACTAGATTTAGCTACTTTATATGCCCTTGTTTTCAGTCGGAGACTATCCTTTGTTACTTTACTAAGCCACGGATGGCTGTCTTATCTTTTACTCCCGTTTTTCCTCAGTGGAATATATTTATCTTGAAAGATGTGAAATATCTCCTTGAATGTAGACCACTGCTCTTGTACCGTCTTACACTTTAATCTGTTTTCCCAGTCCACTTTAGTCAATTCTACTTTCATACCTTCATAGTCTCCTTTATTTAAGCTCAGTACGCTGGTTTGAGATCCAACTCTCTCACCCTCGAACTGAATTTGGAATTAAACCATATTATGGTCACTCATTCCAAGGGGATCCTTTACTAGGACATTTTTTATTAATCCTGCCTCATTACACAGGACCAGATCTAAGATTGCCTGCTCCCTGGTTGGTTCAGTTACATACTGCTCAAGGAACCCGTCCCTAATACACTCTATGAACTCCTCTTCAAGGCTGCCATGCCCAATTTGATTAGTCCAGTCAACATGAAAGTTAAAATCCCCCATGATTATAGCTGTTCCCTTATTACAAGCCCCAACTATTTCCTGATTTATACTCCGACCAACAGAGTTGCAACTGTTAGGAGGCCTGTAGACTACGCCCACGAGCGACTTTTTCCCTTTATTATTCCTTATCTCCACCCAAACTGTTTCACTATCCTGATCCTTTGTCCCAATATCATTTCTGATTATTGGAGTGATTCCATCCTTGATTAACATAGCAACCCCGCCTCCACTTCCTTCCTGTCTGTCCTTCCTAATTGTCAAATACCCTCGTATGTTTAGTTCCCAGTCATGATCATCTTGCAGCCATGTTTCCGTAATGGCCACCAGATCATACCCATGTGTAGTTATTTGTACTGTCAACTCGTCTATTTTGTTACGAACGCTGCGTGCACTCAGATAAAGAACTTTCAAATATGTTTCCTGACAATTTATTCCTGCTTTTACCCCTTTTACTACTTTACCTTTATCATTATACATTCTGTCCCTTCCTGACATGCTCTGGTTTTTAATTCCCCCACTGCTACCTTGCTCTATTGCCTTCTCCGCTGTCATTTTTATTTTTCGCTCTCTTAAAACCTCCCCCCCCTACAATTTCCTCTGATCCTCTGTCTTTCCTAGGGTCTTACCATTCATTGTGTATTCCCTTGCCTTGTTAGTCCCTCCAAACTGCATCACCTCACACTTTTCAGGTTTAAATTCCATTTGCCACTGTTCAGCCCATTTGACCAACCCATCTATATCATCCTGCAGACTGAGGCTACCTTCCTCGCTATTTACTACCCCACCAATTTTCGTGTCATCTGCGAACTTACTGATCATACCTTTTACATTCACATCCAAATCATTAATGTAGACCACAAACAGCAAGGGACCCAGCACCGATCCCTGCGGTACCCCACTGGACACAGGCTTCCAGTCACAAAAACAACCTTCGACCATCACTTTCTGCCACTAAGCCAGTTTTGGATCCAATGTGCCAAGGCACCCTGGATCCCATGGGCTCTTACCTTCTTGACCAGTCTCCTATGCGGGACTTTATCGAAAGCCTTACTGAAATCCATGTATACCACATCCACTGCACTACCCTCATCCACACACCTAGTCACCCCCTCGAAAAATTCAATCAAATTTGTCAGACATGATCTTCCCTTGACAAAGCCATGCTGACTATCCCTGATTAATTCTTGCCTATCCAAGTGGAGACTAATTCTGTCCCTCAGAATTTTTTCCAATAATTTCCCTACCAGCGATGTTCGGCTCACTGGCCTGTAATTCCCTGGTTTATCCCTAATACACTTCTTGAATAATGGTACTACTTTAGCTGTTCTCCAGTCCTCTGGCACATCCCCTGTGGCCAGAGAGGTTCTGAAAATTTGTGTCAGAGCCCCTGCAATCTCCTCCTATGCCTCACACAGCAGCCTGGGATACATCTTGTCCGGGACTATTTCCTGATTAATACGCCGTCCAACAGAGTTGCAACTGTTAGGAGGCCTATAGACTACGCCCACGAGTGTTTTTTCCCCTTATTATTCCTTATCTCACCCCAAACTGTTTCACTATCCTGATCCTTTGACCCAATATCATTTCTCTGTATTACAGTGATTCCTTCCTTTATTAACATAGCCACCCCACCTCCCCTTCCTTCCTGCCTGTCCTTCCTGATTGTTAAATAACCTGGTATGTTTAATTCCCGGTCATAGTCACCCTGCAGCCATGTTTCTGTAATGGCCACAAGATCATACCTATATGTAGTTATTTGTGCCGTTAACTCGTCCATTTTGTTATGAATGCTACGTGCATTCAGATAAAGAACTTTCAAATATGTTTTATGACACTTAGTTCCTGCTTTTTCCTCTTTTACTACTTTACCTTTAGCTCCATACCTTCTGTCCCTTCCTGACACGCTCTGTTTTTTAATTTCCCCACTGCTACCTAAGTCTATGACCTTCTCCGTTGTCATTTTTATTATTTGCTCTCTAGAAACCTCCCCCCCCACTAATTAGTTTAAAGCACTCTCTACAGCCCTAGTTATATGATTCGCCAGGATTCCAGTCCCAGCACTGGCCAAGTGAAGCCCGTCCCAATGGAACAGCTCCCTCCTGTCCCAGTACTGGTGCCAGTGTCCCAAGAAGCAAAACCCATTTCTCCCACATCAGTCTTTGAGCCACGCATTTAACTCTCTAACTTTATTTATCCGAGCCAAATTCGCCCGTGGCTCAGGTAATAATCCAGAGATTATTACCCTTGAGGTTCTGTTTTTTAATTTGACCCCTAGCTGTTCATACTCCTTTAACAGAACCTTCTTCCTTGTCCTATCTACGTCGTTTCTACCAACATGGACCACGACAACTGGATCTTCCCCCTCCCACTCCAAGGTTCTTTCCAGCCCAGAAGAGATGTCCTTAACCCTGGCACCGGGCAGGCAACACAGCCTTCGGGACTCCCACTCTCGACTGCAGAGAACCCTATCTATCCCCCTAACGATACTATCCCCTACCACTACACCATTTCTTTTTACTCCCCCCACTTGAATGGCCCCCTGTTCCATGGTGCTGTGGCTAGGTTGCTCATCCTTCCTGCAGTCCTCGCTCCCGCCCTCACAGGGAGTGAGAACCTCGAACCTGTTTGACGAGAGCAAGGGCTGCGGCTCCTTCAACACTACCTCCTGGATCCCTGTACCTGCCTCACTCATAGTCACACCCTCCTGTCCCTGGCCACGGACTACATCTGGATTAATTAATTTCATAGGTGTGACTACCTCCTGAAACATAGGTCATTTTACGGCTGAGGGCTGGAGCAGAGGGGAAGTGTTCACGTTCTTGGGGCACTAGAGTGTGTTCAGTTCAAAGTGAAGAGATGGCTGCGACCTGTACCGACCAACAATAATGGGTTTTACAGAAAAGATTAATGGAGCAGTGGGAGGGTATCAGGGGATGTGACTGGAGATTGGGAAATATCCGGATCGGACATTAGAGAGCGGAATTAATAAAAATGTGGGAGTTGAAACTGAATATTTAAGAAATATTGAACAATTATTGGCAAGAAAAAGGAAAGAGGATTTGAAGTAGTGAGAGATAAAGTTGTGTTTATAAAAAGTCAACATTCCAAATGTTGGAGCTAGTATTGAGTGTTGTGTGTGAGTGTACAAATCATTCCAAACATTCAGAAACATGAGAGATGTGATCTAGTATCTATAAGACAGGGCCTTGGTTTTCACAGGACTCAGAGGGAGATGTTTCTGGTGATAATATTTTGAGGGAAGAGCAACAAAATTGTGGGCGCCAGTATCAATAAAGCATTCTATGACAACGCAACAACAACAAGAACAAGCTTCACAGGAGTGTTACCAATCAGAATTTGACACCGAGTCACATAAGGAGATATTAGGAGAGGTAAAGTTTAAGGAACGTCTGAAAGGAAGAGAGCGAGAGTGAGAGGCGGAGAGGTTTAGAAGGTAAGGGTGTTCCAGGGAGCAATGCTAAGATGGAATCCATATGTACACAGTTCAGCAATAGGAAGGGAGATAGCACAATTCTCAGTGGGTTTTACAGGTCAGCAAGCTGTGGAGGTGAGATAGAGGTGGGACTGGGGAAAGTAGTTGTGGAGGATGCAATTTTGGGGAGATACAAAATATTTCCTTAACTTTCTAAAAATGATGGTTGAAGTGAGAATGTTGACATACTAGAGGAGGATGTCGGCCCACAGTTAGAGATCACTGTGGAGAAGGATTTGGATCTGAGTGAAATAGCCGAGGTGGAGAAGTCACTGGGCTCAGAGATAGAAACATAGAAACATAGAGATAGGAACAGGAGTAGGCCATTCGGCCCTTCGAGCCTGCTCCGCCATTCAATGAGATCATGGCTGATCTTCGTCTGAGATCATAGCTGATCTTACCAGTTCAGTACCCCGTCCCCGCCTTTTCTCCGTAACCCTTAATCCCCTTAGCCTTCAGAAATATATCCAATTCTCTCTTGAAAATATTTATTGAATTAGCCTTCACAGCCCTCTGTGGCAGGGAATTCCACAGGCTCACCACTCTTTGAGTGAAGAAATTCTTCCTCATCTCTGTTTTAAATGATTTGCCCGCTATTTTTAGACTGTGGCCCCTGGTTCTGTGCTCCCCGGCCATTGGAAACATTCTCTCTGAATTCAGCCTGTCCAGGCCTGCCATAATTTTATATGTTTCGATGAGATCCCCTCTCAATCTTCTAAACTCCAGTGAGTACAAGCCCAAACTATTTAATCTCTCTTCGTAGGTCATTCCCGCCATTCCAGGTATCAGCCTGGTGAATCGCCGTTGCACTCTTTCCATGGCAAGAACATCCTTCCGCAGATGGGGCGACCAAAACTGTACACAATACTCCAGATGCGGTCTCACCAGCACCTTGTACAGCTGTAGTAAGGTATCCCTATTCCTATACTCGAACCCCCTTGATATGAAGGCCAACATACCATTTGCCTTCTTAATCGCCTGTTGCACCTGCATGCTCTCCTTCAGTGACTGGTGCACAAGAACACCCAGGTCCCTCTGCACTTCCCCATCTCCCAATCTATTGCCATTTAGATAATAATCTACCCTCCTGTTTTTACCCCCAAAGTGGATAACCTCACATTTATCCACATTATAGTGCATCTGCCACGTATCCGCCCATTCCCCCAACCTGTCCAAATCGCACTGTAGCCTCCTGACATCCTCATCAGAGCCCACCCCTCCTCCTAGTTTAGTGTCGTCAGCGAATTTGGAAATATTGCATCCAATTCCCTGATCCAGATCATTTATATATATTGTGAACAGCTGGGGTCCCAGGACAGATCCTTGCGGCACCCCGCTGGTCACTGCCTGCCACTCCGAAAACGAGCCGTTTATTCCAACTCTCTGTTTTCTATCCGCCAGCCAGTTCTCTATCCATGTCAATACTTTGCCCCCAATTCCATGAGCCTTAATTTTGCATGATAATCTTTTGTGTGGAACCTTATCGAAGGCTTTCTGGAAGTCAAGGTACACCACATCCACTGGCTCTCCCCCATCTATTTTACCAGTTACTTCCTCAAAAAATTCCAGCAGATTAGTCAAACACGATTTACCCTTTGTAAATCCATGTTGACTCTGTCCGATCCTTTCCCCATTTGTCAAGTGCTCCGCTATTTTATCCTTAATAATGGACTCTAGCATTTTGCCCACAACCGATGTAAGGCTTACTGGTCTATAATTCCCTGCTTTCTCTCTACCCCCCTTTTTAAATATTGGGGTAACATTAGCTACCCTCCAATCCACGGGTACTGTTCCCGAGTCAATGGAGTTCCGGAAGATGATCCTTAGAGCATCTGCTATCTCCAGGGCCACCTCCTTAAGTACCCTAGGATGTAGTTTATCAGGCCCCGGGGATTTGTCGGCCTTCAGTCCCCTCAACTTACCCAACACCATATCCCTAGAGATACTAATTTCTGTCAGCTCCTCCCTCTCATTAGTCCCTATGTTTGCCGATATTCCTGGGAGGTTATTTGTGTCCTCCTTTGTGAATACAGAACCAAAGTATGAGTTTAATTGGTCTGCCATTTCCTTATTCTCCATTATATATTCTCCCGAATCGGACTGCAAGGGACCGACTTGGGATTTTACCAGTCTTTTCCTCCTGATATACCGATAAAAGCTTTTGCAGTCTGTCTTTATGTTTGCTGCAAGTTTACTTTCGTATTCTATTTTCCCCTTCCTGATTAATCCCTTTGTCCTCTTTTGCTGTATCCTGTACTGCCCCCAATCTTCCAGTCTGGTGCTTTTTTTTGCCAGTTGATATGCCCTTTTTTTTGATTTTATGCTGTCCCTAATTTCCCTCGTTATCCACGGTTGAGTCACCTTTTTAGGTTTATTTTTATGCCAAACCGGTATAAACATGTTCTGGAATTCTTCCATTCTATCTTTGAATGCTTGCCATTGTCTATCCACTGTCAATCCCCCCAGAAACACCACCCAATCAATCTTACCCAATTCCCGTCTCATACCCTCGTAATTCCCTTTATTTAAGTTCTGGACCTTAGTCTCTGATTCAATTTCCTCACTCTCCATCTCGACTGAGAGCTTGATCATATTATGATCGCTCTGACCCAAGGGGCCTCGTACAAGAAGATTGCTGATAAGTCCCTTCTCATTGCACAATACCCAGTCTAAAATGGCCTGATCTCGAGTCGGCTCCTCGACATATTGGTCCAGATAACCGTCCCGAAAACATTCCAGGAATTCCTCCTCCTCAGAATTTTTACTAATTTGGGTAGTCCAATCAATATGTAAATTAAAGTCACCCATGATGACAGCTGTGCTCTTATCGCACGCTTCTCTAATTTCCCTTTTTATGCCTTCCCTCACCTCCATATTACTATTTGGAGGCCTATATATCACACCCACTAACGTTTTTCTCCCCTTGCTATTTCTCATTTCTACCCATACAGATTCCGTTTCATCTGAGTTAATATCCTTCCTTTCCATTGCATTAATCCCCTCCTTTACCAGCAATGCTACCCCACCTCCCCTACCTTTTTGCCGATCCTTCCTAAATATTGTATATCCCTGGATGTTAAGTTCCCAGCCTTGCCCACCCTGCAGCCACGTTTCTGTAATCCCAATCAAATCATACTTGTTTACCTCTATTTCCACAACTAATTCATCCACCTTGTTCCTAATGCTTCTAGCATTAAGATACAAAGCCTTCAGGCTTGCTTTTTTCACACTCTCATTATGAATTAGTTTGGCCCTTTGTGTTTCTCTCCTTTGCTTATTGCTTCTCACCTTTCTACCATCTATTTCTGACTTCATATGACTTCCCTCTTTTCCACTACCTAGGTTCCCATCCCCCTGCCAAATTAGTTTAAATCCTCCCGAACCGCCCTAGAAAATATTACCCCGAGGACATCGGCTCCCTCACAGTTCAGGTGTAGACCATCCCCTTGGTACAGGTCACTCCTCCCCAAGAACTGGTTCCAATGCCTCAAGAATTTAAATCCCTCTCCCTTGCACCACTGCTCAAGCCACGTATTTAGCTTATCTATCTTACTCTCTCTAAACTTATTAGCTCGTGGCACTGGTAGCAATCCAGAGATTACTACCTTTGAGGTCCTACTTTTCAATTTAGCTCCTAACTCCCTAAATTCAGCTTGTAGGACCTCCTCCCTCTTTTTACCTACATCGTTGGTACCTACATGTACCATGACAACTGGCTGATCCCCCTCCCCCTTCAGAATGCTCTGCACCCGCTCCGAGACATCCTTGACCCTTGCACCAGGGAGGCAACATACCATCTTGGAGTCTCGGTCTCGGCCACAGAAACTCCTATCTATCCCCTTTACAATTGAATCCCCTATCACTATAGCCCTATCCCTCTTTTTCCCGCCCTTCTGTGCAGATATTGCACCCCAGACTGTTAGAGGAAGTCAGAGAGGAGATAGGAGGGACTGGCCACAGCATTTCAACCCAGGTTTAATATCAGACTGTTAGAGGAAGTCAGAGAGGAGATAGGAGGGAATGACCACAGCATTTCAACCCAGGTTTAATATCAGACTGTTAGAGGAAGTCAGAGAGGAGATTGGAGGGACTGACCACAGCATTTCAACCCAGGTTTAATATCAGACTGTTAGAGGAAGTCAGAGAGGAGATAGGAGGGACTGACCACAGCATTTCAACCCAGGTTTAATATCAGACTGTTAGAGTATCAAAATATATAGGTGGACTGAAGAAGCCCAAGTGATGATTCTGTTCTAATGTGGAGAGAGGATTAACCTGGTAACCAGAGACCATTGTGTAGAAACTCCTCAAATCTGTTAATTCAGGTCGAATTAGTGAGCATTTACTGATAAAAAGGATGATGAGGGGAGGCTGGAACGGATTAGCTGCAGAAAAGTCGTATTTGACAATTTTACAAACAATGATGGACAGGTGAAGACCCTTTGGTCCATCCAGACTTTCCCAGGCAATTGCGATACTTTGTCATACTTTGTTCCAGCTATCCCAAACCAAACCATGGGTGAGGTGAAAAAAACCAGGTAAAAACACAGGCCAATTTGGGGGATTAAAATAGGGGAAATTCCTCTCCGACCCACCTAGGCGATAGAAACTAGTCCAGCAGATCAGTCTTACACTGAATTCCCGGAAGTGCCTTCCTGTTGTAAGAGGTGATGTCCGCACCAAACAGGAACAGGTCCAGCTCTCGCCTGAAGGAATTCATCGAGTCAGTGTCCACCGCTAGAGAAGGTATCCTGTTCCAGAGGTCGACTATTCTCTGGGAAAAGAACCACCTCCTGACATCTAACTTAAATTTGGCCTTGCACAACTTTAAATGGTGACCCCTGGCCCTCTGTAAGCTATGTAATTGGAAAAAACTGTCAAATAGAACACACTCGATCCCCTTCGTCATCTTATAAACCTCAATCAGATCACCACTTAGTCTTTGCTTCTCTAAAGTGTAGAGTCCAAATTCTTAGCCTATCTTGATAACTAAGGTGCTTTATACTGGGAATTAGTCTAATGTCCCTCCTCTGCAACAGGCTCAAAGCCTCAATATCACCCACCTTATGTGGGGACCATAACTGGACACAGTATTCCAAGTGAGGTCTTTACCAAGGTCTTGTGCGAGGACAGAATAGGTCGTCTTATACCCTGCTGTCCTATGAATGCACCCCAATTTTGCCTTTGTTCTAGTTATCGCTTCACGGCATTGGTCCTGTACCTTTCGAGATGTATCCACTAGAATGCCCGGATCTTACTTTCTCCCCTTATTTAATGCCATGAAGGGTGCATGAATGTTGAGCACTCGCACTGCCCACAGGCATAACACGGCAATTATCCAAGCTAAACATCATGTGCTAGTCATGTGCCCAATCCCCTAACACATTAAGATTCAGTTTTGTGGAGACGTGACTATACAAGTTGATGGAATTTTGAACATGCGGTGTATGTGGGTTATCAGAAGGTGATTGATAACTTGGCTCACAGGAAGCTGTAGCTGTTTGGTATACGATGACATGTAGCCACCTGGGTAGAAAGTGGATAATGTGTTTAGTTTTCTCCATTTGTGTTCACAGATCCGAACTCTACAATCACTGAGTTCTTGACAAAGTGCGACGATTACCAGCTGTTCCGGTTCACGAAATTCTACCGGGACAGACTGGAACAGGCGATTGAAAGAGGGGTGGATGGAGTCAGCTTGTTGTTAACATACGAGAGGCATTTCAGTGGACAAGAACATCGGGTAAGTGGGAGGGACACAGAATTAGTCTGGATTATCCAAACATCACAGGACTGACACGATATCAGATCTTAGAATCACAGAATGTTACCGAAGAGAAACAGGTCAAATAGTGAAGAAATAGATAAAACTGAAAATATTGTGAATCTGAAAGAATGATATGAAGAGTTGAAAATACCCAGTGGACCCGTCAGTATCAGTACAAAGGACAGGGGAATGGTTCGGGTATAACTCATTGTGGGCTGAAAACAAAGGGAACAGTTTTAGTGGGACTGGGAAAAGGAGAGGCCAGAGGCAACAGACAGGAATTACAGGGAACATCATGAGTTTACTGAACTGGAAACTACTGAAAGTAAATTAAGGAAACGAGAGATGACAAAAATCATCTGTGGAGTAAAGGAGAGGCTTTTCAAGAACAGAAACAAAATGGTAAAATGGTTAAAATGTATGAGACACGAATAGGAAATCTAACCCCCAAAAAATAAGGATTGAAAACCCGACGCTGTGCAGGTTTTTCCTCCCCCTGCATCACCGGGAGTCAATTCCAACTTCAGCAGAGACTCAATCCTGGCGGTAGAACCTGTCCTGGAGCTTCACTCCCCGGGACAGAACTTCAGGAAATTACTGCAAGCAGCCTGTAATGTTCTGTCAGTTACCTGTAATGGAGTAGAACTAAATGGAAATGATAATCGGGCAGGGTGTATAATGGACGGTCGGCCTGCTACCAACTTTCCCAGTTGATAATCTAGGAAACTTACTCTCATCCCAACCTCCAGCTCACTACCCATTACTGTTAATATCCCACCTAGTCTAATCCCAACCTCCTGCTCACTGCCCATTACCATTAATATCTCACCTAGTCTAATCCCAACCTCCTGCTCACTGCCCATTACCATTAATATCTCACCTAGTCTAATCCCAACCTCCTGCTCACCACCCATTACCGTTAATATCCCACCTGGTCTAATCCCAAGCTCCTGCTCATTACCCATTACCGTTAATATCCCGCCTAGTCTAATCCCATCCTCCTGCTCACTACCCATTACCGTTAATATCCCACCTAGTGTAATCCCATCCTCCTGCTCACTGCCCATTACTGTTAATATCCCAATAATCTAATCCTAACCTCCTATTCACTACCCGTTACCATTAATATCCCAACCAGTGTGATCGGAACCTCCTGCTCGCTATCCATTACCGTTAAAATTCCACCTAGTCTACTCCCAACTTTCTGTTCACTACATATTACTGTTAATATCCCACCTAGTCTAATCACAATCTCCGTCTCAATACCCATTACTGTTAATATCCCACCTAGTCTAATCCCAACCTCCTGCTCACTACCCATTACCGTTAATAAGAACATAAGTGAACATAAAAAAGTGAATTATTTGCAGTAAGTTTACTTCACCTAGTCTAATCCCAACCTCCTGCTCACTACCCATTACCGTTAATATCCTACCATTAATATCCTACCCAGTCTGATCCCAACATCCTGCTCATAACCATTACCGTTAATATCCCACCTAGTCTAATACCAACCTCCTGCTCACTGCCCATTACCGTTAATATCCCACCTAGTCTAATTCCAACCTCCTGCTCACTACCCAGTACCGTTAATAACCCACCTAGTCTAATCCCAACCTCCTGCTCACTGCCCATTACTGTTAATATCCCACCTAGTCTAATCCCAACCTCCTGCTCACTACCCATTACCGTTAATATCCCACCCAGTCTGATCCCAACATCCTGCTCACTACCCATTACCGTTAATATCCCACCTAGTCTAATCCCAACCTCCTGCTCACTACCCATTACCGTTAATATCCCACCCAGTCTGATCCCAACATCCTGCTCATAGCCATTACCATTAATATCCCACCTAGTCTTATCCCAACCTTCTGCTCACTGCCCATTACCGTTAATATCCCACCTAGTCTAATCCCAAACTCCTGCTCACTGCCCATTACTGTTAATATCCCACCTAGTCTAATCCCAACCTCCTACTCAACACCCATTACCGTTATTATCCCACCTAGTCTAATCCCAACCTCCTGCTCACTACCCATTACTGTTAATATCCCTCCTAGTCTAATCCCAACCTCCTGCTCACTACCCATTACTGTTAATATCCCACCGTGTCAAATTCCAAACGCCTATTGACTCATTGGGGGAGAAATTGGGTGAGTAGTGCCACCTGTTAGCGCCTAAAGAGGCAGTCACTGGCTGTAGTGCCAGTGGCTGTGTCTCCCGCGATATTCAGTAGGGGCGCTAATGGTGGCGTTAGGCTTTTGCACTGCGCCGCCACCGATGATGTCATCGGTGTGCGCAGTGCCCCATTCGTGCCCCGTTCGTGATATTTGGTAGCGACCGCCGCAGTTGCGCCACTCGCTACCTGCGCCCGGTTCACAGGGCCTTACTGTGCCGGCAGCGGCGCAATATAAGGTGGAGGTGCGGGGCGGCCGCTTTTTTGGCGGCCGCCTGCCAGCACCTCCGTCCCCGGCCTCCTAACCACCCCCCCCCCCCGCGGCATTGCTGGCTGTTTCCCGAGAGCACGGCACTTCTCCTTGGTGCCGGGCTCATTTGCCAGCACTCGCGAGCAGGGATCGCGCTGTTGCAGGCACCTCCCCCTTAACAGTGGGAGGAAGGCCTGCAGTACCACAGCGTGCCGTGCCGCAGCGTGTGGCGCTGCGGCATGTTGCGCTGTGATAATCAGTTTCAGCGCCCTAAGAGAGACGCAGAGCGCCTCGAGCCTCACCCCGTGTCCCTCGAGTGGCACTGAAACTGAATTTCTGGCGATCGGTATTACTCCGATCGCTGCGCTAAATCCTGCGCTCAGGCGACTTTTGCGCCACTTTGGCGCCCCAACCCAATTTCTAGGCCTTTATGGTTAGCATCCCCATTAGTCCAGGTGCAATCTTCTGTTGACTCCCCATACTCCAGCATTCCTTTCTATCCACGCAGCAATAGAAATAGATTTTAGCAAATAAGTGTCCACTTGCTTCTACCATAACTTGTGAGATTGAATTCTGCTTTCTAACCACCTCGTGTGTAATTCACTTTGTCAACCTTCACCCCGAATTCTTTGAATTATCCTAAATATGTGCCCTCTGGGCAATCAGATCAGTAACGATTTATTGGATCATAACTCTTCAGAATCTGAAAACTTGCAGCAACTCCTCACTTAATCTGTTCACCTCTAGTGGAATGAGTCCAACGTTCTCAAATCGCACTTCTCCAGTGGGAACATGAGGAAATTGTGATTTCTCAGTCTGTAATTACCTGCCCCTGTGCTCTTGGTGTGGGACATCACTCCCCAGGGGGAACATGAGGAAATTGAGATTTCTCAGTCTATAATTACCTGCCCCTGTGCTCTTGGTGCGGGAAGTCACTTCCCAGGGGTAACATGAGGAAATTGAGATTTCTCAGTCTGTAATTACCTGCCCCTGTGCTCTTGGTGTGGGACGTCACTCCCCAGGGTGAACATGAGGAAATTGAGATTTCTCAGTCTGTAATTACCTGCCCCTGTGCTCTTGGTGTGTGACGTCACTCCCCAGGGGGAACATGAGGGAATTGAGATTTCTCAGTCTGTATTTACCAGCCCCTGTCCTCTTGGTGTGGGACGTCACTCCCCAGGGGGAGCATGAGGAAATTGAGATTTCTCAGACTGTAATTACCTGCCCCTCTGCTCTTGGTGTGGGACGTCACTCCCCAGGGGGGAACATGAGGAAATTGAGATTTCTCAGTCTGCAATTACCTGCCCCTGTGCTCTTGGTGTGGGACGTCACTCCCCAGGGGGAACATGAGGAAATTGAGATTTCTCAGTCTGTAATTACCTGCCCCTCTGCTCTTGGTGTGGGACGTCACTCCCCAGGGGGGAACATGAGGAAATTGAGATTTCTCAGTCTGTAATTACCTGCCCCTGTGCTCTTGGTGTGGGACGTCACTCCCCAGGGGGAACATGAGGAAATTGAGATTTCTCAGTCTGTAATTAACTGCCCCTGTGCTCTTGGTGTGGGATGTCTCTCCCCAGGGGGAACATGAGGAAATTGAGATTTCTCAGTCTGTAATTACCTGCCCCTGTGCTCCTGGTGTGGGACATCACGCCCCAGGGGGGAACATGAGGAAATTGAGATTACTCAGTCTGTAATTACCTGCCCCTGTGCTCTTGGTGTGGGACGTCTCTCCCCAGGGGGAACATGAGGAAATTGAGATTTCTCAGTCTGTATTTGTGGTAAACCACTGTTTGCATTCCACTGTGTACATGCCTGGACATGCCTCGGCTGACTCCTCCCACAAGTCCTAGTATAAAGGTGACTGCTCCCCAGCCCTTTGTATTTCTGGACCGGTCGACCACTCGAGGCAGACCTTCATTCTTTTGTTAATAAAAGCCTTTAGTTACTCTCTTAACTCTCAGGGCTAGATTTTCAGTATAGACAGTTTTGGGGCGCTAACCTTAGCGCCCGCCCGAAGTTAGCGCCCGCCCCAAAGTAGCGCCCCGTTGCCGGAAATTCAGTGGCTTCGCCCTAAGAGGTTGGTGGAGCGCTAAAAGAGGCGTTCTACTACTATCTTTAGGCGCTAAGCCGGCGGTGCAGAGCGCAACACCCGAGCTCGGGCGCAGCGCACGGTAGACACTTTGGTGCCAGTGAGCTCTTAAAGGGGAAGGGTGCATGTGTTTTTTTCAAAGGCAGAGTCTGGGGGGGAAAACAGGAGGAGGAGGAGGAGGAGGAGGAGGAGGCCGGAAACATAAATACACCGTTCACAACAACACACTGGATCCTTCCACACAACACATGCAGACTGCCATTTATAGTGCAGGAGGAGTGCCCTTTAATTTGCGCTCCCCAGGGTGTGTTGCGTTCCATTTTACAAACGCTCTGGACGCCAGCCGCACAATGGGGCGGTCCGACTGAAGTTTGGATTCGGGGCGGCCAAAGGGCGTTGCACGAGGATGTGACGTCATTTTCTGCGCGCGCATCCGGACGGCCGCTAAACTTTGCACCGGCGCTAACGGGCAACTTAATTTGGGGCGGAGCGCAAACTGCGCTGCGCCCGGGCGCTACACGCATAGTGCCCGAAAATCACTTCTCTTAAGGCGCTAACTGCTGGCGCAAGCAACTGAAAATCTAGCCCTAGGGTCCTGAATATAAATAAAGGAAACTACCATGGTATGAGGCACGATTTGGCTAGGATGGATTGGGGAACGTTACTTAAAGGGCTGATGGTGGAGAGACAATGGCAAACATTTAAAGATCGCATGTGTGAACTACAGAATTTGTTCATCCTTGTTTGGCATAAAAAGAAAACAAATAAGGTGACTCAACCGTGGCTAACAAGGGAAATTAGGGATAGCATAAGATCCAAGGAGAGGACATATAATTTCACCAGAAAAAGTAGCAAACCTGAGGATTGGGAGCAGTTTAGGATTCAGCAAAGGAGGACAAAGGGATTAATTAAGAGGGGGGACATTGAATTGGAGAGTAAGCTTTCAGGGAACATAAAAACTGATTGTAAAAGTTTCTATAGATATGTGAAGAGAAAAAGATTGGTGAATCCATGCGTAGGCCCCTTGCAGTCAGAATAAGGGGAATGTATAATGGGGGACAAAGAAATGGATGACCAATACATACTTTGGTGCTGTTTTCACAAAGCAGGACACAAATAACCTCACAGAGATGTCTCCCAGGGGAACATAGGGTCTAATGAGAGGGAGAAACGGAATGAAATCAGTATTTGTAGGGAAATTGATGGGATTGAAGGCCGATAAATCCCCAGGGCCTGATAATCTACATCCTAGTGTAGTTAAGGAAGTGGCCCTAGAAATAGCAGATGCATTGCTGGTCATTTTCCAAAATTCTATAGACTCTGGAACAGTTCCCATTTTTGGAGGATAGTTAATGTAACCCCACTATTTAAGAAGGGTGGCAGAGAGAAAACGGGGAATTAGAGACTGGTGAGTCTGTCATCGGTTGTGCAGAAAATGCTAGAGTCCATTATAAAAGATGTAATAGCAGCGCACTTGGAAAACAGTGGCAGGATCAGACAAAGTCAACATGGATTTACAAAAGGTAAATCATGCTGGCTAATCTACTGGAATTTTTTGAGGATGTAACTGGTAGAATAGATAAGGGAAACCAGTGGATGTGGTGTATTTGGACTTTCAGAAGGCTTTCGATAAGGTCCTGCATAAGAGACTAGCATGTAAAGTTAAAGCACATGGGATTGGGGCAAGGTACTGACTTGGACAGAGAACTGGTTGGCAGACAGGAAGCAAAGAGCTGGAATAAGCAGATCTTTTTATATATATATATGTATATGTATATATATATATATGATCTAGACGAGGGAACTAGATGTAATATCTCCAAGTTTGCAAACGACACAAAGCTGGGTGGGCGTGTGTGCTGTGAGGAGGATGCAGAGAAACTCCAATATGATTTGGACAGCTTGGGTGATTATACTGCATTTGCCATGCATCTGCCCAATGTGGATAAATGCTGTTAGCCCCACCGTTATTTCTACCACAAAATCTGGCTTATTACAAAAATATAAAACTACCACTATTCATCCCCCAGTCACTCACTCCGTGAGCAAAATGGTGCAGAAACCAAACTATTAAAGTGAGCGGACAGATAATGCCCAACTGAGTAATGACAATTTCCTCATGTTCCCCCCTGGGCAGTGACGTTCCACGCCAAGAGCACAGGGGCAGGTAATTACATACTGAGAAATCTCAATTTCCTCATCTTCCCCCTGGGGAGTGACGTCCCACACCAAGAGCCAGGGGCTGGTAATTACAGACCGAGAAATCTCAATTTCCTCATGTTCCCCCCTGGGAGTGACGTCCCACACCAAGAGCACTGGGGCAGGTAATTTACCCAGATGTGTACAAGTTTGGACACTCCATTTATAGGATGTAAAAGCAATGGAAAAACTGGGGTGCAATTGCACTAGGATGTTACCAGGGATGTGGAGTTACCGTTAGAGAGTGTGATTTGAGAATGTTGAGCTCATTCCACTAGAGGTGAGCAGATTAAGCGAGGAGTTGCTGCAAGTCTTCAGATTCTGAAGAGTTATTGATCCAATAAATCGTTACTGATCTGATTGCCCAGAGGGCACATATTTAGGCTAATTCGAAGAATTCGGGGTGAAGGTTGATTAAGTGAATTACACACGAGGTGGTTCAAATGCAGAATTCATGCAATGGTAGAAGCAAGTGGACATTTATTTGCTAAAATCTATTTCTATTGCTGCGTGGATAGAAAGGAATGCTGGAGTATGGGGAGTGAACAGAAGATTGCACCTGGACTAATTGGGATACTAACCATAATGAGTCAACAGGAGTTTGGAATTTGACAAGGTGGGATATTAACAGTAATGGGTAGTGAGCAGAAGGTTGGGATTAGACTAGGTGGGATATTAACGGTAATGGGCAGTGAGCAGGAGGTTGGGATTAGACTAGGTGGGACATTAACGGTAATGGGCAGTGAGCAGGAGGTTGGGATTAGACTAGGTGGGATATTAACGGTAATGTTGCAATGAGCAGGAGGTTGGGATTAGACTAGATGGGATATTAACAGTAATGGGTAGTGAGCAGGAGGTTAGGATTAGACTAGGAGGGATATTAACAGTAATGGGTAGTGAGCAGGAGGTTGGGATTAGACTAGGTGGGATATTAATGGTAATGGGTAGTGAGCAGGAGGTTGGGATTGGACTAGGTGGGATAATAACGGTAATGGGTGCTGATTAGGAGGTTGGGATTAGACTAGGTGGGATATTAACGGTAATGGGCAGTGAGCAGGATGTTGGGATTAGACTAGGTGGGATATTAACGGTAATGGGTAGTGAGCAGGAGGTTGGGATTAGACTAGGTGGGATATTAACAGTAATGGGTAGTGAGCAGGAGGTTGGGATTAGACTAGGTGGGATATTAACAGTAATGGGTAGTGAGCAGGATGTTGGGATTAGACTAGGTGGGATATTAACAGTAATGGGTAGTGAGCAGGAGGTTGGGATTAGACTAGGTGGGATATTAACAGTAATGGGTAGTGAGCAGGAGGTTGGGATTAGACTAGGTGGGATATTAACAATAATGGGTAGTGAGCAGGATGTTGGGATTAGACTAGGTGGGATATTAACAGTAATATGTAGTGAACAGAAAGTTGGGAGTGGACTTGGTGGGTTTTTAACGGTAATGGATAGCGAGCAGGAGGTTCCGATCACACTAGTTGGGATATTAACGGTAACGGGTAGTGAGTAGGAGGTTGGGATTAGATTGTTGGGATATTAACAGTATTGGGCAGTGAGCAGGAGGTTGGGATTAGACTAGGTGGGATATTAACAGTAATGGGTAGTGAGCTGGAAGTTGGGGTGAGTGTAAATTTCCTAGATTATCAACTGGGAAAGTTGGTAGCAGGTCGACCGTTCATTATATACCCTGCCCGATTATCGTTTCCATTTACTTCTATTCTATTACAGGTAACTGACAGAACAGTACAGGCTGCTTGCTGTAATTTCCTCAAGTGCTGTCCCGGGGAGTGACGCTCCACGACAGTTTCTACCGCCAGTATTGGGTCTCTGTTGAAGTTGGAATTGACTCCCGGTGATGTAGGGGGAGGAAAAACCTGCACAGCATCGGGTTTTCAATCCTCATTTTTTGGGGGTTAGTTTTCCTATTCGTGTCTCATACATTTTAACCATTTTACCATTTTGTTTTTGTTCTTGAAAAGCCTCTCATTTACTCCACAGATGATTTTTGTCATCTCTCGGTTCCTGAATTTACTTTAAGTAGTTTCCAGGTCAGTAAACTCATGACGTTCACTGTAATTCCTGTCTGTTGCCTCTTGTCTCTCCTTTTCCCAGTCCCACTAAAACTGTTCCCTTTGTTTTCAGTCCACAAAGAGTTATACCCGAACCGTTCCCCTGTCCTTTGTACAGATACTGACGGAGCCGCTGGGTATTTTCCCCTCTTCATATCATTGTTTCAGATTCACAATATTTTCAGTTTATCTATTTATTTCCTATTTGACCCGTTTCTCTTCGGTAACATTCTGTGATTCTAATATCTGATACCCTGTCACTCCTGTGATATTTGGATAATCCAGACTCATTCTGTGTCCCTCCCACTTACCCGATGTTCTTGTCCACTGAAATGCCTCTCGTCTGTTAACAACAAGCTGACTCCATCCACCCCTCTTTCAATCGCCTGTTCCAGTCTGTCCCGGTAGAATTTCGTGAACCGGAACAGCTGGTAATTGTCGCACTTTGTCAAGAACTCAGTGATTGTAAAGTTCGGATCTGTGAACACAAATCGAGAAAACTAAACACAGTATCCACTTTCTACCCAGGTGGCTACATGTCATCGTATACCAAACAGCTACAGCTTCCTGTGATCCACATTATCAAACACCTTCTGATAACCCACATACACCGCATGTGCAAAATTCTATCAACTTGTATAGTCACGTCTCCACAAAACTGCATCTTAATGTGTTAGGAGATTGGGCACATGACTGGCACATGATGTTTAGCTTGGATAATTGCCGTGTTATGCCCGTGGGCAGTGCGAGTGCTCAACATTCATACACCCTTCATGGCATTAAATAAGGGGAGAAAGGAAGATCTGGGTATTCTAGTGGATACATCTCTAAAAGGTACAGGACCAATGCCGTGAAGCAATAGCTAGAACAAAGAGTATTTTGTGGTGCATTCATAGGACAGTAGGGTATAAGACGACCTATTCTGTCCTAGTACAAGACCTTGTAAAGGCCTCACTTGGAATACTGTGTCCAGTTATAGACCCCACATAAGGTGGGTGATATTGAAGCTTTGAAACTGTTGCAGAGGAGGGACATTAGACTAATTTCCAGTATAAATCACCTTAGTTATCAAGTTGGATAACAATTTGGACTCTACGCTTTAGAGAAGCAAAGACTTGGCGGTGATCTGATTGAGGTTTATAAGATGATGAAGGGAATCGATTGTGTTCCATTTCACAGTTTGTTCTAATTACATAGCTTACAGAGGGCCAAGGGTCACCATTTTAAGTTGTGCAAGGCCAGATTTAAGTTAGATGTCAGGAGGTGGTTCTTTTCCCAGAAAATAGTCGACCTCTGGAACAGGATACCTTCTCTAGCGGTGGACACTGACTCGGTGAATTCCTTCAGGCGAGAGCTGCACCTGTTCCTGTTTGGTGCGGGCATCACCTCTTACAACAGGAAGACACTTCCTGGAATTCAGTGTAAGATTGATCTGCTGGACTAGTTTCAATCGTCTAGATGGGTCGGAGAGGAATTTCCCCTATTTTAATGCCCCAAATTGGCCTGTGTTTTTACCTGTTTTTTTTTTCCACCTCACCCATGGTTTGGTTTGGGATAGCTAGAACAAAGTATGACAAAGTATCGCAATTGCCTGGGAATGTCTGGATGGACCAAAGTGTCTTCACCTGTCGGTCATTGTTCGTAAAATTTTCAAATACAACTTTTCTACATCTAATCCGTTCCAGCCTCCCCTCATCATCCTCTTTCTCGCTAAATGCTCACTAATTCGACCTGGATTAACAGATTTGGTGGAGTTTGTATACAATGGTCTCTGGTTACCAGGTTGATTCTCTCTCCACATTAGAACAGAATCATCACTTGGGCTCCTTCAGTCCACCTGTATATTTTTGATATTAAACGTGGGTTGAAATGCTGTGGTCAGTCCCTCCTATCTCCTCTGACTTCCTCTAACATTCTGGGGTGTATTATCTCTGAGCCCAGTGACTTCTCCACCTCGGCTACTTTACTCAGATCCAAACCCTTCTCTACAGTGATCTCTAACTGTGGACCCACATCCTCCTCTAGTACATCAAAACTTCACTTCCACCATCATTTTTAGAAAGTAAAGGAAATATTTTGTATCTCCCGAAAATTGAATCCGTAAGAACTAGTTTACCCAGCCACCCCTCTATCTCAACTCAACTGCTGACTGGCCTGTAAAATCCACTGAGAATTGTGCTATCTCCCTTCCTATTGCTGAACTGTGTACATATGGATTCCATCTTAGCATTGCTCCCTGGAACACCCTTACCTTCTAAACCTCTCCGCCTCTCTCTCTCTCGCTCTCCTCCTTTCAGACGTTCCTTAAACTATACCTGTCCGAATATCTCATGTGACTCGGTATCAAATTTTGATTGATAACACGCCTGTGAAGCACCTCGAGAGGTTATTCAACGTTAAAGGCGCTATATAAATGCCAGTGTGTTCTTGTTGTTGTTGCGTTGTCATAGAATGCTTTATTGATACTGGCGGCCACAAATTTGTTGCTCTTCCCTCAAAATGTTATCACCAGAAACATCTCCCTCTGAGTCCTGTAAAAACCAAGGCCCTGTCTTATAGATACTAGATCACATCTCTCATGTTTCTGAATGTTTGGAATGATTTGTACACTCACACAACACTCAATACTAGCTCCAACACTGGGAATGTTGACTTGTCCCCGTTTCTTCTATAGATACTAGATCACATCTCTCATATTTCTGAATGTTTGGAATGATTTGTACACTCACACAACACTCAATACTAGCTCCAACACTTGGAATGTTGACTTGTCCCCGTTTCTTCTATAGATACTAGATCACATCTCTCATATTTCTGAATGTTTGGAATGATTTGTACACTCACACAACACTCAATACTAGCTCCAACACTTGGAATGTTGACTTGTCCCCGTTTCTTCTTTTTATAAACACAACTTTGTCTCTCATTACTTCAAACCCTCTTTCCTGCCAATAACTGTTCAATATTTCTTAAATCTTCTATTTCAGCTCCAAAATTTTTATTAATTCCGCTCTCTAGTCTGAGATCCGGATATTTCCCAATCTCCAGTCACATCCCCTGATACCCTCCCACTGCTCCATTCATCTTTTCTGCAAAACCATTATTGTTGGTCGGTACAGGTCGCAGCCGTCACTTCCCTTCCAACTGAACTCACTCTAGTGCCCCACGAACGTTAACACTTCCCTCCTGCTCCTGCTCTCAGCCACACAGTTGACCAGACCCATATTACCCTCCTTAAGCAGCGCAGTGCAAACAATCCGGAGCTCAACAGCTTGAGGCCTGGTTTCTTAGTTTAGTGCCTCAGTCTCAATAGTCCCTCTATAAACGTATTTCTATCTGTGTTACTGGCTCCGACCATGGCTATTTTCTGCTCTCCTTTCCTGCCCAGAGGTGGTCCCACCGGTCAAGGATGTTCTTCCCTCTGGCACCAGGGAGGCAACTAACCATTCAGGACCTGCTCAGGGCTACAGAAGACGTTGTTTATTCCCCTGACTATACAATCTGACACCAGTCGCGCTCTCCTATTCCTGGGCCCCACCTGCCTCTCACTCTCGCCCTGCTGGGTGGCCTCTTGCTCTCTGGGGCCACACTGTTTGCTCAAGAATACGATCCTGAGTCACTGTCTCTCTCCACCTTACAGTCCCCAATACCAGGTATCTATTGGACAGTCCCAGTACTCAGGGGCTCCCTCCACCTGTGACTGCGATCCTCTGAGTCACTGTCTCTCTCCACCTTACAGTCTCCAATACCAGGTATCTATTGGACAGTTCCAGTACTCAGGGGCTCCCTCCACCTGTGACTGTGATCCTCTGAGTCACTGTCTCTATCCACCTTACAGTCTCCAATACCAGGTATCTATTGGACAGTTCCAGTACTCAGGGGCTCCCTCCACCTGCGACTGCGATCCTCTGAGTCACTGTCTCTATCCACCTTACAGTCTCCAATACCAGGTATCTATTGCAAAGTTCCAGTACTCAGGGGCTCCCTCCGCCAGTGACTTCGATCCTCTGAGTCACTGTCTCTATCCACCTTACAGTCCTCAATACCAGGTATCTATTGGACAGTTCCAGTACTCAGGGGCTCCCTCCACCTGTGACTCTGAGTCACTGTCACTCTCCACCTTACAGTCTCCAATACCAGGTATCTATTGGACAGTTCCAGTGCTCAGGGGATTCCTCCACCTGTGACTGTGATCCTCTGAGTCACTGTCTCTCTCCACTTTACAGTCCCCAATACCAGGTATCTATTGGACAGTTCCAGTACTCAGGGGCTCCCTACACCTGTGACTGTGATCCTCTGAGTCACTGTCTCTATCCACCTTACAGTCTCCAATACCAGGTATCTATTGGACAGTTCCAGTACTCAGGGGCTTCCTCCACCTGTGACTGTGATCCTCTGAGTCACTGTCTCTATCCACCTTACATGCCCCAATACCAGGTATCTATTGGACAGTTCCAGTACTCAGGGGCTTCCTCCACCTGTGACTGTGATCCTCTGAGTCACTGTCTCTATCCACCTTACATGCCCCAATACCAGGTATCCATTGGACAGTTCCAGTACTCAGGGGCTTGCTCCACCTGTGACTGGAGTGTCTGTCTAGATGGTCACTCACTCCCCTCTATTTATTCAGTCTCTGCCCTGTTCCCTCGACCTGTGAGAGCTGCAGGTTCAGGCAATAGATCTGGACCTTTTGTCGCGGCAGAAATTGTATTTTAAAATATTTTCTGAACCTACCTGTGTCCATTCTCATTCTTTTTGAAGATGTTGGATCTTCTCCCCTGTGTGGACCTTCAGCCATGGTGGTGACAGGCGTTCCCAGGCTCTGATGCTCTGTAACAAATATAATATTAATGGAGGGCTCGAGGGAAATATTAAAATGAGAAGGAGAACGTTGCCTTGTTAACATGATATCAAGTCCCTCCTCCCCCATCAGTACAGCAGCTGGAAGCTCTGGGTTCTCAGAAAACAACATGAATATACAACTGGTGGATGTGACTGCTGCTTTACAATCATGATTCTCCATTTGTGTGTCAGCCCGCGCACGTGCGTCCATTGAAACTATCAATCAGCGGCCTTTCCTTTCCCCACTGTGGAAATGTAAAAGCGATTCAGTTAATTCAGTACCAGTTTGAGACTTTGTAAATTTCAGTAAGTTGCTGTTTCACTAACGCTGCCCCTAGTGGAATAAACACACAACAGCAACAGAGGGGCAGGGAGAATGTGTGAGAAATGATTAGTGGTAACATAATAGGGAACACTAACACCTTTTATAAACTTAAAAATCGGGAAAGATTAGTCCAAGGAAAGGTGGGGCCGATTAAGGACCAAAAAGGCAATCATCTTGTGGAAGCAGAGGACACGGCTGAGGTACTAAATTAACACTTTGCCTCCGTATTCACTAAAGGAGAGGATGCTGCCAATCGTACAGTAAAGGAGGAGGTGGTAGAGAAATTGGACAGGATATAAATCGATTAGGACGATGTACTAAAACGGTCGACAGGGCTCAAAGTAGAAATGTCACCCGCTCTGCCACAATCTTCCCATCCTTGGATATGGGAAAGGCGCCAGAGGACGGGAGGGCTGCAAACGTTACTTCCCTCTTCAAAAAAGGAGAGAGTGATGAACCAAATAACTACAGGTGACTCAGCTTAACATCGGTGTTGAGGAAACTCCTTGGGACAACATTTCCGAAACAAAATTAACTGTCACTTGGAAGAACATGGGTTAATTAGCGACAGACAAATCAAACCTGGCTGACTTGATTGAGCTAATGGATGAAATAGGAGAGGGTTGATGAAGGTAGTGCAGTTGATGTTCTGTATATGGACTTTCAGAAGGCGTTTGATAAAGTACCTCATAATAGACTGGTGAACAAAATTGAAGGAGCAGTGGCAGCGTGGATACTAAATTGGTGAAGGGACAGAAAACAGACAGTAGTTGTGAACCGATATTGTTCACACTGGAGGGAAGTTTACAGTGTTCTCATGGGTCGGTATTAGGACCACTGCTCTTTTTGATTTATTTTAGTGACATGGACTTAGGTATACAGGGCATAAGTTAAAAGTTTGTCGATGACACGAATCTCGGAAAAGTCGTAAACCGTGAGGAGGACAGCAGAATACTTCAGGAGGAAATAGAGACACTGGTGAAATGGGCAGACACATGGCAGGTGAAATTTAATGCAGAGAAGTGTGAAATGCTGCATTTCGGAAGGAAGAATGAGGCGATGCAATTTAAACCAACTGGTACAATTTAAAGTGGTTACAGGAACAGTAAAACTTGGGGGTATAGATACAGAAATCTTTGACGGTGGCAGGACAGGACAATCAGGCTTTTAGAAACGTATATGGGAGCATTGGCTTTATAAATTGAGGCACAGGAACATAGGAACAGGAGTAGGCCACTCATTCGTTCCAGCTTGTTCCTCCATTCAATTCGATCATGGCTGAGCTGTATCTTAACTCCATCTCCCCGCCTTGGTTCCATAACCCTAAATACCATTGCCTAACACAAATCTATCAATCACAGTTTTGTCATTTTCAATTGACCGAACCTCAACAGCTTCTTGAGGGCAAGTGTTCCAGATTTCCACTACACTGTGTCTGAAGAAATGCTTTCTAACATCACCCCTGAGCGGCCTCGCTCTGTGGTTAAGGTTATGCCCACTTTTTCTGGACTGGTCCACCAAAGGACGTAGTTTAACTCTTTCTGCCCTAGCAATTCCTTTGATCATCTTAAACACCTCAATTAGATCACCACTTAATCTTGTATAATCAAGGGAATAAAAGCTTCGTCTGTGCAATCTACCCTCATAACTTAAAGCTTTTAGCCCCAGTATTGTTCTGGTGAATCTGAGCTGCACCACCTCCAAAGCCAAGATATTGTTGCCGAGGTGTGGTTCTCTAAGTGGGTCTAACCAGAGCTCTGTACAGCTGGAACAGAACTTCTACCCCTTTGTATTCCAGCCCGCGAGATAAAGCCCAACATTCCTTTAGAGTTTTACTTATTTTTGGTACCCATCAACTAGCTTCTAGTGATTTCTGTACTTGGATCCAGAGTTCTCTCTGCTCATCCACAGTTCCTAACGTCTAACCATTTAGAACATTCTCTGATCATTCCTTTTTAGCTCCAACGTGAATGAGCTGATTTTTTCCTGAAGTGAGGGGAGTGCGACAAACTCGCTCAATCCATTCCAGGAGGACGGGTTCTCCGGCGTTCTGAATGTTATTTAATATTGGTGTCGCGAGTCTAACGCTCGCGAACGTATATGTGGATATGGTGTCAAGAGGTAATTAGAGTGGGAAGAGGCTCCCGTGGAGTATAAACACAGCATAGACCACTAGAGCCGAATGGACTGTTTCTCTGCTGCAGTTTCTATGTAGATCTAATCTGCCCCGAACAGTCACAATCTACAATCTCTGTGACTGTGACCATGGTGTGTAACCCTTCCTTGTCCATCATTCACCTTCCAACAGCATTCGATATAGTCTCATCTGGTATTCTTTTCCATGTCATGGCCTCCATTGTCCATCCCATAAAACTGATCCTCGTGTGCTTCCTGTCCTAGCTCTCTGATGGCAGATCGCAAATGTCCAGCAATGGGTTAACTTTCCTCTTTCTATCCACACCTACATTGTAGGCCAATATTGAACTGATGATGCTGCTTCTGCTGCACAGCAACCGATTACTGTAGCGCCGGAGGCAGATTGGATTGTTTCAATACCTGCTTCTTGGGATTTGCCGGTGGATTGAAATCTCGGTGCTGAGATCGCCTCATCAGGCACCTCCATTGACTAGGCGAGGCTGCATCATAGACCCATAATACGATACAGCACAGAAGGAGGTCATTCGGCCCGTCATGCCTGTGCTGACTCTTTGGAAGTGCTATCCCATTAGCACCATTGTCCCTCTCTTTCCCCATAGCCCTGTAAATGTTTTCCCTTCAAATATTTATCCAATTCTCTTTTGAATGTTAACAGAATCTGCTTCCTCCACCCTTTCGGGCAATGCATTCTAGATCACACTGACTCGCTGTGTAACAGAATGTTTCCTCACCTCGCCTGTGGCTCTCTTTCCACTCACTTTAAATCTGCGTCGTCTGGTTACCGACCCTTCCGCCAATGGAAACAGTTTCTCCTTATTTACTCATCAAAACCAGGCATGATTTTCAACAGCTCTATAAAATCTTCGTTTAACCAACTCTGCTCTAAAGAGAACAAACCAGTCTCTCCCCAGAACTGAAGTCCCTCATCCTTGGTACAATTCTCTCAAATCTCTTCTGCACCGTCTCCAAGACCTTGATATCCTTCCTAAAGTGTGGTGCCCAGAATTGAAAACCATACTCTAGCTGAGGTCTAACCAGTCTTTTATAACAGTTTAACATAACTTCCTTGTCTTTATTTGCTATTCCTCTTGTAATAAAGCCGAGGACATCCCTCATGGTGTCAGCACTTGACTAATGAGCACTATCGGAGGTGAGGACATTCATCACTGCTCCACTAATACTAACACAGTTGTGTAACTTTAAGCAGATTGGTGACGCAATATCTTTAGGGGTCTTACAATATCTGGAAACGTCTTAAATACATGTCTGGTTCGATCTGACTGCTGTTTTACAATTATAATTCTCCACGTGTGCGCGTGTCTCGCTGTGTGTGTGTCCACACACGTCCGTCTAACAAACTCTCAGTCAGTGTCCTTTCCTTTCCCCACTGGGGAAATGTTAAAGCGATTCAGTCCCAGATCAGTAATTTCTACAAATTTAAGTTGATGTTATTCGCCGGCATTAAGTAATAACCAAATTTGAGACCTTGTAAGATGGAGTTTTCTGCTGTTTCACACACGCAGACACTTGTATAATAAACACACGACAACAACAGCAGCACCGTAGGGAATCAAGCTGAATACAGAAAGAACTGAGGAGAAATCAAAAACAAACTAAGAGGGGCACGGAAAAACTGAGAATAGATTAGTGGGAATATAATAGGGAACATTAAAACCTTTCTTAACCATAAAGAGCCTAAAGGACAGTCAACGCAAAGGTGCGATGATTAAGGACCAAAAGGGCATTCTTCTGGTGGATGCAGTGGGCATGGCTGAGGTACTAAATGAGTACATTGCATCTGCTTTCACTAAAGAGGAGGATGCTGCCAATGTTACAGTAAAGGAGACGGTGGTAGTGAAATTGGACAGGATATAAATAGACCACGAGGATGTAGTGAAACAGTGGACAGCGCTCACAGTGGAAAAGTCACTGGTCTGGATGGGATGCATCCTGGGCTGCTGAGAGAAGCAAGGATCTGGCCACAATTTTTGAATCCTCCTTGGATAGGGGAGTGGTGCCACAGGACTGGGGATTTGCAAATGTTACCCCCTTGTTTAAAAATGGGGCATGTGGTAAACCAATGATCGACAGGCGAATCAGTCTAGTGCAGGAAACTTCTGGAGATAAATCACTGAGACAATAGTAAGAGACAAAATGACTTGTCACTTGGAAGAACATGGGTTAATAAACGACATCCAGAACACATTGGTTAAAAGCAAATCGAGTCGGACTTGTTTCATTTCTTCGATGAAATAAGGGAGCGGACTGTTGAAGGTTGTACAGTTGATGTTGTGTATATGGAACGTTAGAAGAACTTTGACAAAATGCCTCATAATAGACTTGTTTGCAAAATTGAAGCCAATGACATTAAAGCTGCAATGTTAGCGTGGATACTAAATTAGGGAAGGGACAGAAAGCAGAAGGTTGTGGTGAAGTGAGGGTTTTCAGACTGGAGAGAAGTTAGTGGTATCCCCAGGGGTCGGGATTACGAGCATTGCTCTTTTTAATATGTATTAATGTCCTGGACTTGGGTGTACAAGGCATCATTTCATACTTTGCAGATAACCCAAAACTCGGAAAAGTCGTAAACCCTGAGGAGGATAATGGAAGAAGTCAGGAGGACATAAACCGTCTGGTGAAATGCAAAGGCATATGGCAGGTGAAATTTAATGCAGAGAAGTGTGAAGTGATGCATTTTGGAAGAAAGAATGAGGAGATGCAATATAAAATAAATAGCACAAGAATAAAGGGGGTGCAAGAACAGACAAACATGGGGGCTTACATCCAGAAATCATTGAAGGTGGCAGGACAAGTTCATAAAACTTTTAGAAAAGCATAAGAGATCACTGGTTTTATAAATAGAGACATAGGAATATAGGAACGTAGGAACAGTAGGCTATTCATTGGCTCGAGCCTGTTCTGCCATTCAATTCAATCACGGCTGACCTTTATCTTGACTCCATTTACCCGCCTTGGTTCCACAAGCCTAAATACCATTGCCTAACACAAATCTATCAATCACAGTTATGAAATGTTCAATTTTCCCCCAGCCTCAACAGCTGTTGAGTGCGAGTGTTCTAGATTTCCACTACCCTGTGTGTGAAGAAATGCTTTCTAACATCACCACTGAACGGCATAGCTCTGCTTTTAAGGTTATGTCCCCTTGTACTGGACTCCACCATCAGAAGAAACAGTTTCTCTCTTTATCTTATCAATTCCTTTGATCATCTAAAACACCTCAATTAGATCACCCCTTAACACTTGATATTCAAGGGAATACAAGCTTCGTCTATGCAATCAGTCCTCATAATTTAACCCTTAACTCTGAGCTGCACCACCACCAAAGCCAAGATATCCTTCCTGAGGTGCAGTGTCCAGAACGTAATACAATGCTCGAAATTGGTTCTAACCAGAGCTCTGTACAGCTGTACCATAACTTCTGTATTCCAGCCGTTCCGAGATAAAGCCTAACATTTCATTAGCCTTTTAACTTATTCCACTAGCTTCTAGTAATATCTATACTTGGGCCTCTAATTCTCTGCTCATCCACGGTTTCTGGCTTCTCATTATTAAGAAACTACTCTGATCTCACTTTAAGATCCAAAGTGAATTACCTCACACTTTCCCACATTGAACTCCATCTGCCACAGTTTTGCCCAACGATATTATGCTCAGCCATCATCAAACCCTGGTTAGGCCTCAGCTGGAGCAGTGTGTCCAATTCTGGGCACCGCACTTTAGGAAGGTTTTCAAGGCGTTGGAGAGGGTGGAGAGGAGATTCAAAAGAATGGTAACAGAGATGAGGGCCTTCAGCTACATGGAGACACTAGAGGAGCTGGAATTAGAGTCATAGTCATAGAGTTATACAGCACAGAAAGAGGCCCTTCGGCCCATCGTGTCCACACCGGCCATCAAGCCCTGTCGATTTTAATCCCATTGTCCACACTTGGTCCGTAGCCTTGTATGCTATGGCATTTCAAGTGCTCATCTAAATGCTTCTTGAATGTTGTGAGGGTTCCTGCCTCTACCACCCTTTCAGGCAGTGAGTTCCAGATTCCAACCACCCTCTGGGTGAAAAAGTTGTTCCTCAAATCCCCTCTAAACCTCTTGCCCCTTACCTTGAAACTATGCCCCCTGGTTATTGACCCCTCTATTAAGGGGAAAAGTTCCATTCTATCTACCCCCATCAGAATTTTGTACACCTCAATCAGGTCCCCCCTCGGCCTTCTCTGCTCTAAAGAAAACAACGCCAGCCTGTCCAGTCTCTCTTCATAGCTGAAGCGCACCAGCCCAGGTAACATCCTGCTGAATCTCCTCTGCACCCTCTCAAATGCAATCACATCCTTCCTATAGTGTGGCGACCAGAACTGCACACAGTATTCCAGCTGTGGCCTAACTAGCGTTTTGTACAGCTCCATCATAACCTCCCTGCTCTTATATTCTATGCCTCGGCTAATGAAGGCAAGTATCCCATATGCTTTTTTAACCACCTTATCCACCTGTTCTGCTGCCTTCAGGGATCTATGTACATGCACACCACGATCCCTCTGATCCTCTCTCTTTCCTAGGGTCCTACCATTCATTGTTTATCCCCTTGCCTTGTTAATCCTCCCAAAATGCATCACCTCACACTGTTCAGGGTTAAATTCAATTTGCCTCTGTTCTGCCCATCTGACCAACCCGTCTATATCGTCCTGTAGCCTGAGGCTTCCCTCCTCACTATTTATCACTCCACCAATTTTCGTGTCATCTGCGAACTTACTGATCATACTCTTATGTTCATTAATAACTAGACATTCTTATTATGAACACAGCGAGCCTTTGCTCGACACTTTTATTGAGCACATGTGGACTAGGTACAGTATCTGTAGAGGCATCCATCTTGACTGCTGCCTTGTGGGTAGCCTAGTGCCTCATAGGCAATGTAGTCTTAATATACATACAGCTGGGTAGTGTAGTCTTATACATACAACTATATACAGCTCTACACAGCTCTACGGCTCCACCTAGTGTCCACTATATAATGACATGTTATTGATCATTACACATACCTCCTACATTCATATCTAAATCATTTATGTAAACTACAAACAGCAAAGGACCCAGCACCGATCCCTGCGGTACACCACTGGACACAGGCTTCCAGTCACAAAAACAATCTTCAACCATCACCCTCTGCCTCCTGCCACTAAGCCAATTTTGGATCCAGTGTGCCAAGTTGCCCTGGATTCCATGGGCTCTTATCTTCTTGACCAGTCTCCCATGCAGGACTTTGTCAAAAGCCTTACTGAAGTCCATGTAGACTACATCAACTGCACTACCCTCATCCACACACCTAGTCACCCCCTTGAAAAATTCAATCAAATTGGTCAGCCATGATCTCCTCCTGACAAAGCCATGCTGACTATCCTCGATTAATCCTTGCCTCTCCGAGTGGAGACTAATTCTGTCCCTCAGAATGTTTTCCAATAATTTCCCTACCACTGATGTTAGGCTCACTGGCCTGTAATTCCTTGGTTTATCCCTACTACCCTTCTTGAATAATGGTACTACGTTGGCCGTCCTCCAGTCCTCTGGCACCTTCCCTGTGGCCAGAGAGGTTCTGAAAATTTGTGTCAGAGCCCCTGCAATCTCCTCCCTTGCCTCACACAGCAGCCTGCGATACATCTCGCCTGGGCCTGTATCCACTTTTAAGCCCGCTAAACCTGCTAGTACCCCCTCCCTCTCAATACTAATTTGTTGAAGTATATCACAACCCCCCTGCCTGATTTCTATGCCTACATCGTCCTTCTCCATAGTGAACACAGATACAAAATATTCATTTAAAACCTCACCTGCATATTCCGGCTCTACATACAGCTTGCCACATAGGTCCCTAATGGGCCCTACTCTTTCCCTAGTTATCCTCTTGCCCTTAATATACTTATAAAACATCTTGGGATTTTCCTTTATTTTGCCGCCAGTGTTTTTTCATGCCCCCTCTTTGCTCTGCTAATTTCTTTTTTAAGTACCCCCTGCACTTTCTATACTCCTCTAGGGCTTCCACTGTTTTTAGTCCATTGTATCTGCCAAAAGCATCCCTTTTTTTCCTAATCCATTCTCGTATATCCCTTGACAGCCAGGGTTCCCTTGGCTTGTTGGTCACACCCTTGATCTTTACAGGAACATATTGGCGTTGTACTCACTATTTCCTTTCTGAAAGACTCCCACTGCTCTGATGTGGATTTTCCTAAAGTAGCTGATCCCAGTCCACTTTAGCCAGATCCTGCCTTATCATATTAAAATCGGCCTTCCCCAATTTAGAACATTTATTTCTGGTCCATCTTTGTCGTTTTCCATGACTACCTTAAATTTCACCGAATTATGATCACGGTCACCAAAATGCTCTCCTACTGACACTTCTACCACTTGCCCGGCTTCATTCCCTAGAATTAGATCCAGTACCACCCCCTCTCTTGTAGGACTTTCTACGTGCTGGCTCAAAAAGCTCTCCTGGATGCACTTTAAGAATTCCACACCCTCTAAGCCTTTCACACACTGACTATCCCAGATAATATTGGGGAAGTTGAAATCTCCTACTATTATTACTACACTTCTGAGATTTGCCTACATATCAGTTCCTCCATCCATCTCCCCCTGACTGTTTGGGGGCCTATAGTACACTCCCAACAAAGTGCTTGTCCCCTTTTTGTTTTTAAGTTCTACCCATATGGCCTCCTTAGAGGAACCTGCTGAGATATCATCCCTCCTTACAGCAGTAATTGACTCCTTCATTAATATTGCAACACCCCCTCCTCTGTTACACCCCCTCTGCCTCACCTGAAGATTCTATGCCCCGGAATATTGAGCTGCCAGGCCTGCCCCTCCCTCAACCATGTCTGTGATAGCAACAATATCGTACTCCCAATGTTCATCAACACCTTCAATTCATCTGCCTTACTCGCAAAACTCCTTGCATTAAAATAAATGCCATCCAGCCTTGCCATACTCCCTTGTGCCGTTACATATTTGCTCTGCCTTCCAGGCTGACTTGCTTTTTCCTCTATATTTGGCTGTGCATCACCCCCTACTATAGCTCCACTCTGTATCCCATCCCCCTGCCAAGTTAGTTTAAACACACCCCAACAGTACTAGGAAACCTCCCCACATGAATGTTGGTCCTGTTCTGGTTCAGGTGCAGCCCATCTGACTTGTACAGGTCCCACCTTCCCCAGAAGCAGATCCATTGATCCAGGAAACTAAAGCCCTCCCTCCTGCACCAACTCTTTAGCCACTCATTCATCTGCTCTATCCTCCTATTCCTATACTCACTCGCACATGGTACCGGGAGTAATCCAGAGATGACAACCTTTGAGGTCCTGCTTCTTAATCTGCTACCTTGCTCCCATAATTCTTGTTGCAGGACCTCATCCCTCTTTCTACCCATGTCATTGGTACCAATGTGAGCCACGATCTGACTGTTCGCCCTCCCCTTTCAGAATTCCCTGCAGCTGTTCAGTGACATCCTTGACTCTAGCACCAGGGAGGCAACATACCATCCTGGAGTCATGTCTGCGGCCACAGAAACATTTATGCGTTCCCCTTACGATAGAATCCCCTATCACTATTGCTCTCCCACTCTTTTTCCTCCCCTCCTGTGCAGCTGAGCCACTCGTAGTGCCACGGACATGGCTCTTGCTGCATTCACCTGAGAAACCATCTCCCCCAACGGAAAATCTGTTGGAGAGGGAGATGGACCCAGTGGACTCCTGCACTAACTTCCTAGTTCTTTTACTCTGGCTGGCGGTCACCCATTTCCTGTTTTCCTGTGCACTCTTTACCTGCGGTGTGACCACCTTGTTAAACGTGCTATCCACAAAGATCTCAGCTTTGCGGATGCTCCACAGTGACTCCAGCTGCAGCTCCAGCTCCGAAAGGCGGATTGAGTAGCTGCAGCTGGAGACACTTCCTGCACACGTGTTTGCCCTGGACACCGAAAGTGTCCCTGACTTCCCACATAGCACAGGAGGAGCACTCCATGCAGCCGAGCTGCCCTGCCATGCCCTACCCTTAATTTAGTTCCTTTAAATTAAAGAATATTAAACTCACCAAGTACCTTACTTCACTTTAAACACCACTTATTCTAAACTAGAGACCTTACTTTTATTTTAACGACTGGACTGTAGAAATACTCACCAGGTCCTACTTAGCAATCAGCTCCTTCCCTGGTTGTGATGTCATTAGCGGTTTTGCAGTTGTTGCTTGACTGCTCCCGCTCCCTGACTCTCTCCTGCAGCCCTGTGACGTCTCTCCTTGATTTTGCTGTACTTTTGGAATTCGCCGGACTTGTATCGGCCTCTTTGCTGCTGCTGCCGACTCCTCGCATGTCCACGCTGTCCTTGGCCTCCTGCTGTATTTATGCCTCCTCACTGCTGCTGCTGACTCCTCGCAGGTCTGCGCTAACCTCGGCCTCCCGCTGTATTTATACCTACTCGCTGCTGCTGAGAACTCCTCGCAGGTCCGTGCTGTCCTCGGCCTCCCGCTGTATTTATTCCTCCTCGCTGCTGCCGACTCCTCGCAGGTCCGCGCTGTCCTCGGCCTCCCACTGTATTTATGCCTCCTCGCTGCTGCTGCCGACTCCTCGCAGGTCCGCGCTGTCCTCGGCCTCCCGCTGTATTTATGCCTCCTCGCTGCTGCTGCCGCCGACTCCTCGCTGGTTCTCTTTAGAGCAGAAAATGTTAATTGGGAGATTTAATGGAGGTGTTCAAAATCATGAAGGTGTTTCCATAGAGTAAATAAGGAGCAACTGTACCCACTGACAGAAGGGTCGGTAAACAGAGGACACAGATTTAATATAATTGACAAAAGAGCCAGAGGTGAGATGAGGAGATTGGTTTTAGGCATCGTGTTATTATGATCTGGAATGCAATGTCTGAATGAGTGATGGGAGCAGAGGCAATAGTAACTTTTAAAGCTGAATTAGTTAAATACACGAAGGGGAGAACATTAGCAGTGCTCTGGGCACAGAGCAGGGGAGTGGGACACATTGGCCTGCTCTTTCAAAGAGCCGGTACAGGCACGTTGTGCCCAATGGCCTCATTCTGTGCTTTCTGGTCCCAAGTTTCTATGGTATCAACCTCTAACTGTTCCTAAGTGTATAATAAACGATAAATGTACTTGAATGCTATTTACAGAAGCAGACCTTTAGCATGTGAAATTGCATTTGGAAGTTTAATTCTGTTAACCAGCAAATGATGACCAAAAATTGATTAAAAGGGAGCAAATCGAATGAGAGTATACTAGCAAGAAACATTAAAACATTGCAGGAGCTTCTAAAAGTAAGTAAACATGAAGAGTAGCAAAAGTAAGCATTGGTCCCTTAGAGGTTGAGACAGGAGTAATTATAATGGGGAATAAGGAAATGGCAGAGATTATAAACAAATATTTTGTATCTGTCTTCATAGTAGAAAACACAAATAGCCTACCAAAAATAGCAGGGAACCAAGGGACTAATGAAAGTACTGATATCAATTACTTTAAGTTCCTTAGAGGAAAAAAGTACTTGAGAAACTCAATGGGACTAAAAGCTGACAAATCCCCTGGACCGGACGGCCTACATGCTATGGTTCTAAAAGAGGTGGCTGAAGAGATAGTGGGTGCATTGGTTGTGATCTTCCAAAATTCCCTAGATTCTAGAACGGTTCCATGGATTAGAAGGTAGAAAAAGTAACCCCACTATTCTAGAAAGGGGGAAGAGAGAAAGCAGGGAACTACAGGCCAGTGAGCCTGGCGTCAGGAAAATGCTGGAATCCATTATTAAGGGAGGGGTAAGAAGGCACTTAGAAAATCATAATATGATCAGGCTGAGTCAACGTGGTTTAATGAAAGAGAAATCATGCTTAACCAATTTATAAGTGTTTTTTGAGGATGCAACTAGCTGGATAGATAATGGTGAACTGCTGGATGTAATATATTTGGATTGTCAAAAATAAATCAAAAAAGGTGACTCAACCGTGGCTAACAAGGGAAATTAGGGAAAGCATAAGATCCAAGGAGAAGACATAAATTGGCCAGAAAAAGCAGTAAACTTGAGGATTGGGAGCAGTTTAGGATTCAGCAAAGGAGGACAAAGGGATTAATTAAGAGGGGGAAAATAGAGTGTGAGAGTAAGCTTGTACGGAGCATAAAAACTGACCGTAAAAGCTTTTATAGCTATTCACATATATAAATGATCTAGACATGGGAACTAGATGTAATATCTCCAAGTTTGCAGACGACACAAAGCTGGGTGGGCGTGTGTGCTGTGAGGAGGATGCCAAGAAACTCCAGGATGATTTGGACAGGTTGGACGATTGGGCAAAAGCATGGCAGATGAAGTACAATGTGGATAAATGTGAGGTTATCCACTTTGGTGGTGAAAGCAGATTATATGAATGGCAATAGATTGGGAGAAGGGGAAGTGCAATGAGACCTGAGTGTCCTTGTGCACCAGTCGCTGAAGGTAAGCATGCAGGTGCAGCAGGCGGTTAAGGCGGCAAACGGTATGTTGGCCTTCGTAGCGAGAGGGTTCGAGTACAAGAACAAGGATGTCCTGCTCCAGTTGTACAGGGCCTTGGTTAGACCAAACCTTGAGTATCGTGTGCTGTTTTGGTCACCTTATCTGAGGAAAGATGTTCTTGCCATGGAGGGAGTGCAGCGAAGATTCACCAGACTGCTACCTGGGATGGCAGGAATGACGTATGAGGAGAGATTGGGTCGATTGGGCTTATACTCGCTGGAGTTTAGAAGAATGAGAGGGGATCTCATTGAAACCTATAAAATTCTAACAGGACTGGACAGACTGGATGCAGGGAGGATGTTCCCGATGGCGGGGGCGTCCAGAACCAGGGGTCACAGTCTAAGGAAAAGGGGTAGGCCATTTAGGACAGAGATGGGGAGGAATTTCTTCACCCAGAGTGGTGAACCTGTGGAATTCTCTACCACAGAAGGCAGTGGAGGCCAATTCATTAAATATATTCAAGAAGGAGTTGGATACATTTCTTAAGGCTAAAGGGATCAAGGGATATTGGGAGAAGGCAGGGACAGGGTACTTAATTTGGATGATCAGCCATCGGACTGAAGGCCGATAAATCCCCAGGGCCTGATGGTCTACATCCCAGGGTATTAAGGAAGTGGCCCTAGAGATAGTAGATGCATTGCTGGTCATCTTCCAGAACTCGATAGACTCTGGAACAGTACCCATGGATTGGAGGGTAGCTAATGTTACCCCACTATTCAAAAAAGGTGGTAGAGAAAAAGCGGGGAATTGTAGACCGGTAAGCCTGACATCGGTAGTGGGGAAAATGCTGGAGTCTATTATAAAAGATGTAATAGCAGAGCACTTGGAAAGCAGTGACAGGATCGGACAAAGTCAACATGGATTTAGAAAAGGTAAATCATGCTTGACTAATCTACTGGAATTTTTTGAGGATGTAACTGGTAAAATAGATAAGGGAGAACCAGTGGATGTGGTGTATTTGGACTTTCAGAAGGCTTTCAATAAGGTCCCACATAAGAGATTAGCGGGCAAAATTAAGGCACATGCGATTGGGGGCAATGTATTGACTTGGATAGAGAACTGGTTGGCAGACAGAAAGCAAAGAGTTGGAATAAATGGGTCATTTTCCGAGTGGCAGGCAGTGACTAGTGGGGTACCGCAAGGATCGGTCCTAGGACCCCAGCTGTTCACAATATATATTAATGATCTGAACGAGGGAATTGGATGTAATATCTCCAAATTTACAGACGACACAAAGCTGGGTGGGAGGGTAAGCTGTGAGGAGGATGTCGTGAAACTCCAGTACGAATTGGACAGGTTGGGTGATTGGGCAGAAAAATGGCAAATGCACTATAATGTGGATAAATGTGAGGTTATCCACTTTGGTGGCAAAAACAGGAAGGCAGATTATTATTTGAATGGCAATAGATTAGGAGAAGGGGAAGTGCAAAGAGACCTGGGTGTTATTGTGCACCAGTCGCTGAAGGTAAGCATGCAGGTGCAGCAGGTGGTTAAGAAGGCAAATGGTATGTTGGCCTTCGTAGCAAGAGGGTTCAAGTACAGGAACAAGGATGTCTTGCTACAGCTGTACAGGGCCTTGGTGAGACCACACCTTGAGTATTGCGTGCAGTTTTGGTCACCTTACCGGGGGAAGGACGTTCTTGCCATGAAAGGAGTGCAGCAAAGATTCACCAGGCTGATACCTGGGATGGCAGGAATGACGTATGAGGAGAGATTGTGTCGATTGGGCTTAGGCTCACTGGAGTTTAGAAGATTGAGAGGGGATCTCATCAAAACCTATAAAATTCTTTCAGGTCTGGACAGACTAGATGCAGGAAGGATGTTTATGATGGCTGGGGAGTCCAGAACCAGGGTTAATAGTCTAAGGATAAGGGGTAAGCCATTTAGGACTGAAATGAGGAGGAACTTCTTCACCCAGAGTGGTGAACCTGTGGAATTCTCTGCCACAGAGGGTGGTGGTGGCAAGTTCATTAAATATATTCAAGAAAGAGTTGGATATATTTCTTGAGGCTAAAGGGATCAAGGGATATGGGGAGAAGGCATGGACAGGGTACTGAATTTGGATGATCAGCCATGATCTCATTGAATGGCGGAGCAGGCTCGAAGGGCCGAATGGCCTGCTCCTGCTCCTATCTTCTATGTTTCTATGTTTCTATGATCTCATTGAATGGCGGAGCAGGCTCGAGGGGCCGAATGGCCTACTCCTGCTCCTATCTTCTATGTTTCTAAAAGGCATTTGATAAGGTGCCACATAAAAGGTTGCTATGCAAGATAAGGACTCATGGGGTTGAGGGTAATATATTAATTACAAGGACAGGTTGGAGAAGCTGGATTTGTTTTCATTAGAGCAAAGGAAGTTGAGCGGTGATTTGATAGAGGTGTACAAGATTATGACGGGTTTGGATAGGCTAGACAGGGAAAGGCTGTTCCCACTAATGGATGGTACAAGGACTAGGGGACACAGATATAAGGTTTTGGGCAAGAGGTACAGGGGGCGAATGTGAGTAAAAACATTTTTATGCAGCGAGTGGCGAGGACCTGGAACTCGATGCCAATGGAAGTGGTCGAAGTGGAGACACTCATTATTTTCAACCAGAGAATGGGTAGGCACTTGAGAGAAATAAACTTGCAGGGCAACAGGGATAGAGCGGGGGAATGGGACTGACTGGATTGCTCTACAGAGAGCTGGCGTGGACTCGATGGGCCGAAAGGCCTCCTTCTGTGCCGTTATGACTCTATTAGCATTGATAGATGATTGGTTAACTGACAGAAAACAGAGAGTAGGGATAAACAGGACATTTTCAGCTTGGCAGGCTAGTGGGGTGCCACAAAGATCAGTGCTTGGGCCTCTGCTATTTACAATCTATATTACTGACTTAGATGAAGGGACCGAGTGTAATGTATCCAAGTTTGCTGCTGATACAAAGCTAGGTGGGAAAGTAAGCTATGGGGACACAAAGAGCCTGCAAAAGGGATATGGGCAGTCTAAGTGTGCGGGCAGTAAGGTGACAGATGGAACATAATGTGGGGAAATGTGTGCATATTCACTTTAGTAGGAAGAGTAGAAAAACAGAACCTTTTTTAAATGGTGAAAAATGATTAAATGTTAGTGTTCAGAGAGATTTAGGTGTTCTCGTACAGGAAACAAAGTTAGCGTGCAGGTACTGCGAGCAATTGGGCAGGCGGATGGCATGTTGGCCTTTATTACAAGGGGTTGGAATACAACAGTGAGGAAGTCTTGCTACAATTGGACAGAGCTTTGGTCAGACAACACCGGAGTACCGCGCAGAGTTTTGGTCTCATATCGATAAAGGATGGGATAAAGACAGTAGGGAGAAATTATCTTACCTCCAAAAATAAAGTAAAAAAATCAGTTTAGGTGGAGCCAAGAAACAGCAAGGGGCAGAAAACATTGGTTGGAGGTGTTTATAGGCCCCCAAACTGTAGTTGTAATGTAGGGCGGCGTATAATTCAGGGAACTAGAGGTGCATGTAGCAAGGGTAATAGCTTATCATGGGGGATTTTAAGCTATGTATAGATTGGGGAAACCAAATCTGCAGTAATAGTGTGGGGACATCATCTGAGTCAATGGGACTCTCTCTGACCTTTCTCCCCAGTCCATCTCCAGACCAGTGTGTATCTGAGTCAATGGGACTCTCTCTGACCTTTCTCCCCAGCCCATCTCCAGGACCAGTGTGTATCTGAGTCAATGGGACACTCTCTGACCTTTCTCCCCAGTCCATCTCCAGGACCAGTGTGTATCTGAGTCAATGGGACACTCTCTGACCTTTCTCCCCAGTCCATCTCCAGGACCAGTGTGTATCTGAGTCAATGGGACTTCTTCTTACCTTTTTCCCCAGTCGATCTCTGGAAGCTCTTTGATCGGAAGGGTTCTCTGGTTGGTGCTCTCACAATCCTGTGTTGGTTCACCTGCTGTCGTTCCTCAGTCTACAATCCGTTTACTCTCAGCTGTGAACCTTTCTCAATCACTCAGTCTTTCACCGGGAGATCTAATTATGGCAGGACTGAAAATAACAACATGAATATTATGAAGTAATGTAATGTAGACTTTTCTTCTGCTTAATAAAAATAAAAGTTTGGGTCCGAGTGCTTCTGTCAGATTTTTGTCCCTTTTCTCAGATCCCCGCCATGCCCGCAAGGGCTTCCAGCATATCACACTGCCTGATCTCACTGGGCCCATCCCTCCCCGGGTTACACACTGTCTGATCTCACTGGGCCCATCCTCCCCGGGTTACACACTGTCTGATCTCACTGGGCCCATCCTCCCGGGTTACACACTCTGATCTCACTGGGCCCATCCTCCCCGGGTTACACACTGTTTCATCTCACTGGGCGCATCCTCCCTGGGTTACACACTGTCTGATCTCACTGGGCCCATCCTCCCCGGGTTACACACTGTCTGATCTCACGGGGCCCATCCTCCCCGGGTTACACACTGTCTGATCTCACTGGGCCCATCCTCCCGGGGTTACACACTGTCTGATCTCACTGGGCCCATCCTCCCCAGGTAACACTGTCTGATCTCACTGGGCCCATCCTCCCCGGGTTACACACTGTCTGATCTCACTGGGCCCATCCTCCCCGGGTTACACACTGTCAGATCTCACTGGGCCCATCCTCCCCGGGTTACACACTGTCTGATCTCACTGGGCCCATCCTCCCGGGTTACACACTGTCTGATCTCACTGGGCCCATCCTCCCCAGGTTACACACTGTCTGATCTCACTGGGCCCATCCTCCCCGGGTTACACACTGTCTGATCTCACTGGGCCATCCTCCCCGGGTTACACACTGTCTGATCTCACTGGGCCCATCCTCCCCAGGTTACACACTGTCTGATCTCACTGGGCCCGTCCTCCCGGGTTACACACTGTCTGATCTCACTGGGCCATCCTCCCCGGGTTACACACTGTCTGATCTCACTGGGCCCATCCTCCCCAGGTTACACACAGTCTGATCTCACTGGGCCCATCCTCCCCGGGTTACACAATCATAGATATTTACAGCACAGGAAGGGGACATTCGGCCCATCTTGTCCGAGCCGGCTGACCAAGATCTATCCACTCAAATTCCACTTTCCCGCACTTGGTCTGTAGCCGTGTAGCTTACGGCACTTCAAGCAGTTTTTAAACGTGATGAGTGCCTCTGCCTCGACCACCCTTTCAGGCAGTGAGTTCCAGACCTCCACCACCCTCTGGGTGTAAAAATCTTCTCCTCAAAACCCCTCTAATCCTTTGACCATCTGCTTTAAATCTATGCCCCCTGGCTATTGACCTCTCCACTGATGGAAATAGGTCCTTCCTATCCACTCAATCTACGCCCTTAATAAATTGATGCACCTCAATCGAGTCTCCCGCTTGGCCTTCTCTGTTCCAAAGAAAACAACCCCAGCCTATCCATTTGTTCCACATAGCAAAAATTCCCTAGCCCAGGCAAAATCCCTGTAAATCTCCTCTGTACCCCCTCTAGTGCAATCACATCCTTCCTGTAATGTGTTGACCAGACCAGCACGCAGTATTCTAGCTGAGGCCTAGTGTTTTATACAGTTCACGCATTACGTCCCAGCTCTTGTATTCTTCGACCCAAACACTCCCCCGCCGGCCCGCCCCTCCGACGCTAACAGCCCCACCCCCCGGCCCGCCCCTCCGACGCTAACACCCCCCCTCCGGCCAGCCACTCCGACCCAAACACCCCCCCCCCGGCCCGCCCCTCCGACCCAAACATCCCCCCCAGCCCACCCCTCCAACCCAAACACCGCCCCCCCAGCCCGCCCCTCCGACCCAAACACCCCCCACCGGCCCGCTCCTCTGACCCAAACCCCCCCCCACCCCGGCCCAACCCTCTGACACAAACACAATCCCCCCCCGCACCGCCCCTCTGACCCAAACACCACCCACCCCCTCTGACCCAAACACCCCCCCCCACCGGCCCGTCCCTCCGACCCAAACACACCCCGCCCCCGGCCCGCCCCTGCGACCCAAACACCCTCCCCACCCCCGGCCCACCCCTCCAAACCAAACAAACCCCACCGCGGCCTGCCCCTCTGACCAAACACCACCCCCCCACCGGCCCGCCCCTCCGACCCAAACACCCCACCCCGGCCCGCCCCTCCAATCCTAACACCCCCCCCCGGCCCGCCACTCTGAACCAAACACTCCCACCCCCCCCCCGCCCCAGCCCGCTCCTCCGACCCAAACAGCAGCCCCCCCCGGCCCGCCCCTCTGACCCTAACACCCCCCCCGACCGGCCCAGCCCCCCGACCCAAACCCCACCCCCCCACCCCTGCCCGCCCCTCCGACCCAAACACCCCCACCCCCCGGCCCGCCCCTCCGACCCAAACAGCCCCCCCCGCCGGCCCACCCCTCCGACCCAAACACACCCCTCCCCCCAGCCCGCCCCTCCGACCAAAACACCCCCCACCGCGGCCTGCCCCTCTGACCCAAACACCCACCCCCCCCCGGCCCGCCCCTCTGACCGAAACACCCCGGCCTGCACCACTGACCCAAACACTACCTCCCCCGGCCCGCCCCTCTGAGGCATACACCACACCCCCGGCCCGCCGCTCTGACCCAAACACCACCCCCCCCCGGCCCGCCCCTCTGACGCAACCACCCACCCCCCGCCGGCCCGGCCCTCTGACCCAACCACCCCCCCCCACCCGGCCCGCCCCTCTGACCCAAACAGCCCCCCCAGCCCGCCCCTCTGACCCAAAGGTCACACCCCCGGCCCGCCCTTCCGACCCAAACACCCCCCCCGCCCGCCCCTCTGCCCAAAACACCCCCCCCCAGCCCGCCCCTCTGACCCAAACACCCCCCGCACAGACCCGCCCCTCTGACCCAAACACCCCCACCAGACCGCCCCTCTGACCCAAACAGCACCCCCCCACAGCACGCCCCTCTGACACAAACACCCCCGCCAGCCTGCCCCTCTGACACAAACAGCCCGCCCCTCTGACCCAAACACTCCCCCCAACCCCCCGGCTGCACACACGCTAATTAAAGTCCTTCAGAGTCCGGCTCTTCTGTTGGCTGTGGCTCGAGAATTGACAGCCGGCTCCACCAATCACAGCCCGGAATGCCTCGGGATCCCGCCCACTGTTCTGAAAGACTGGCTCCGGATCCACGTGGCTCCTGATCTGAACCCGCCCCCCGAATCGCCGTGCACTAGCCGCGCGCGCTGACGTCATAACCCCGCCCACATAGGGGCGGGGCCACAGTGAACAATGGTGTTAAAGGTTCTAAAATCACCACAGACAATGCTGCAAAACTCAGCAGGCCAGGCAGGCCTCTCCATGGCCACAGAAAACAATGGTGTTAAAGGGTCTAAAATCACCACAGACAATGCTGCAAAACTCAGCAGGCCAGGCAGGCCTCTGCATGGCCACAGAAAACAATGGTGTTAAAGGGTCTAAAATCACCACAGACAATGCTGCAAAACTCAGCAGGCCAGGCAGGCCTCTCCATGGCCACAGTGAACAATGGTGTTAAAGGTTCTAAAATCACCACAGGCAATGCTGGGAAACTCAGCAGGCCAGGCACGCCTCTCCATGGCCACAGTGAACAATGGTGTTAAAGGGTCTAAAATCACCACAGACAATGCTGCAAAACTCAGCAGGCCAGGCAGGCCTCTCCATGGCCACAGAAAACAATGGTGTTAAAGGGTCTAAAATCACCACAGACAATGCTGCAAAACTCAGCAGGCCAGGCAGGCCTCTCCATGGCCACAGAAAAGAATGGTGTTAAAGGGTCTAAAATGACCACAGAAAATGCTGCAAAACCCAGCAGGCCAGGCAGGCCTCTCCATGGCCACAGTGAACAATGGTGTTAAAGTGTCTAAAATCACCACAGACAAAGCTGCAAAACTCTGCAGGCCATGCAGACCTCTCCATGGCCAGAGAAAACAATGGTTTTAAAGGGTCTAAAATCACCACAGACAATGCTGCAAAACTCAGCAGGCCATACAGGCCTCTCCATGGCCACAGTGAACAATGGTGTTAAAGGGTCTAAAATCACCACAGACAATGCTGGGAAACTCACCAGGTCAGGCAGGCCTCTCCATGGCCACAGTGAACAATGATGTTAAAGGGTGTAAAATCACCACAGACAATGCTGCAAAACTCAGCAGGCCAGGCAGGCCTCTCCATGGCCACAGTGAACAATGGTGTTAAAGGGTCTAAAATCACCACAGACAATGCTGCAAAACTCAGCAGGCCAGGCAGGCCTCTCCATGGCCACAGAAAACAATGGTGTTAAAGGGTCTAAAATCACCACAGACAATGCTGCAAAACTCAGCAGGCCAGGCAGGCCTCTCCATGGCCACAGTGCACAATGGTGTTAAAGGGACTAAAATCACCACAGACAATGCTGCAAAACTCAGCAGGCCAGGCAGGCCTCTCCATGGCCACAGTGAACAATGGTGTTAAAGGGTTTAAAATCACCACAGACAATGCTGCAAAACTCAGCAGGCCAGGCAAGCCTCTCCATGGCCAAAGTGAACGATGGTGTTAAAGGTTCTAAAATCACCACGGACAATGCTGCAAAACTCAGCAGGCCAGGCAGGCCTCTCCATGGCCACAGTGAACAATGGTGTTAAAGGGTCTAAAATCACCACAGACAATGCTGCAAAACTCAGCAGGCCAGGCAGGCCTCTCCATGGCCACAGTGAACAATGGTGTTAAAGGGTCTTAAATCACCACAGACAATGCTGGGGAACTCAGCAGGCCAGGCAGGCCTCTCCATGGCCACAGTGAACAATAGTGTTAAAGGTGTTGAGTCTGAGTGTTCCAGATATGCTTAATATAATTCACTGGACACAGACAACAAGAATAACTAAAACAGGTCTTTACTAATCGAAGGTCAGGGCTGAACTGCTTAGCAAATTACTACACAGAGATTATATACCGGTGTGGTCACCACCGGTACTACAATATACAGTAGCCAAGAGAAAGTAGTCCATCTCTTAAGGTAGTCTCTTAAGGTGATACAGGTTACATACACAACAATTCCTCCCTTTTTAGCTTAACAGTATACATCCCAATTTAAACATAACCTGGATAACATATATACAACTTCATGCAAATCTGTTCAATGGTTCAGTCGCTGAGGAGGCGGATAACATATATACAACTTCATGCAAATCTGTTCAAAGATTCAGTCTCTGAGGAGGCCTCCTGATCCGAGTTGGATAACGCCTTTCAGGGGTCTGTGGTTCTCGTTGCTGGGGTGACTCCTCTAGTTGATCTCTTATGGATTGGACATCATCAGATACATTGGCGTCTGAGGTAAATGCTTCAGGTTCACTAACTTCTTCCACTGGTGTCTCTGTCGTAGTCATGGGTTCGACCCTTGTTCTCGATTCTACAAGTTGGTCAGCATGACGTCGTATTACGTTTTCACCAATATCTACCGTGTACATCAGGGGTCCTTGTCTGGCACGAATTTTTCCAGATTGACATTTCTCATTCTTATAGTCCCGGGCTAAAACTGGTTGTCCTATTTCGAAACTCCGAGTGGTCTTGTTATTTATATGCTGGAACTGTTTGTTTTCTACTTCCCTCCGCACATTTGGTTTTAACAAGTCCAACCTGGACCGCAACCTCCTGTTATAGAACATCATGGCAGGGCTTTGATTTGTCACTGCATGAGTGGCATTTCGATATGCCATTAGGAAATTATCCACCTTGTGTTGTAGTGGAATCTGGTCTTCGCTCATGGCATTTATCGCCTTTTTGAACGTTTGTACAAATCTCTCGGCCAACCCATTTGTAGCCAGATGATATGGGGCAGAGGTATAATGTTTCACCCCATTCTTCTTCATGAATTTCTGGAATTCATCTGACATGAACTGCGGTCCGTTGTCTGAACATATTTGTTCTGGCAATCCATTTCTTGCGAATATCGTTCTTAGCACTGCGATCGTCTTTTCCGAGGTAGTGGTCGCCATCTTAATCACTTCTGGCCATTTAGAATGTGCGTCTACCGCAATTAAAAACATGGAGTCCATGAATGGACCTGCGAAGTCAATATGTACACGTTGTCATGGGGTTGAAGGCCATTCCCATGGATGCAGCGGTGCAATTGGAGGTGCATTTTGAACTTTTTGGCACCCTGAGCAGCTTTTAGTCAGATCCTCTATTTGTTGGTCGATGCCTGGCCACCACACATAAGCCCTAGCAAGGCTTTTCATCTTGACTCCCCCCAGATGACCTTCATGCAGTTCCTTTAGAACTCTCTCCCTTAATTTAGGAGGAATAATCACCCGTGTTCCATACATCAATGTTCCTTGACAAACGGACAGCTGTTCTCGTCTGGCTGAGAATGCCGGTAACAGTGGTTCACCATGAGCTGGCCATCCTTTCACTATCAATTCGTAGACCCGAGACAGTGTCGGGTCATTCCTGGTTTCTCTCTCAATACTTGCATTGGTGACTGGTAAACATTCAATGATGGTCGAGTGAAATAGCTCAACAGGGTCAACTGTCGGTGCCTCTTCCGCTGTAGGTAGTGGCAGGCGCGACAGCCCATCAGCATTACCATGTTGCTTTGTACCTTTGAATTCGATCTGATATTGATGTGCCCCTAGGAAAAGGGACCATCTTTGGAGCCTCTGCGCTGTCATCACCGAAACACCCTTCTTAGGGTTAAAAATGGAAACCAACGGCTGGTGGTCTGTCAGCAGCGTAAACTTTTGCCCTTGCAGGTAATGATTAATTTTTTTTACACCCCACACAAGGCTGAGAGCCTCCCTATCTATCTGAGCATAGTTGCGCTCAGCGGAGGTCAATGATCTGGATGCGAATGCGACTGATCTTTCCAAGCCATTTGGCAACTTATGCGAGAGCACTGCCCCAATACCATATGGAGAAGCATCACAAGCTAACCGAATAGGCAGCGTTGGGTTAAAGTGAGCCAACACTTCCTTAGAGGTGATCAATGCCTTGCCTTTGTGAAAGGCCCACTTACAGTCCTCGCTCCACTTCCATGGCACTCCCTTCTGCAAAAGAGCATTCAGCGGGTGTAGCGCCGTGGATAAATTTGGCAGAAACTTATGGTAATAGTTAATCAACCCTAGGAACGACCTCAACTGGGATACATTCTCCGGAGCGGGAGCCTTCACAACTGCTTCGATCTTATCAGGCGACTTGTGAAGCCCCTCCTGGTCAATGACGCGACCACAGTACGAGATGTGCTTCTGAAAGAACTCACATTTCTGGTGATTAACTCGAAGTCCATATTCTTTCAATCTGTTGAGCACCTGTTCCAAATTTGCAAGGTGTTCCTCATCATCATTTCCTGTAATCAGAATGTCGTCCAGGTAACATTGTGTGCCTGGAATTCCCTGTAATACCTGCTCCATGGCCCTTTGCCAAATCGCTGGAGCCGATGCCACTCCAAAAACCAGTCTATTATACCGATATAAGCCCTTATGCGTGTTGATCGTGAGATACTGACGTGACGCTTCATCAACTTCCATCTGTAAATACGCCTGCACCAGGTCTATCGTGGTGAAGTGTTTCCCGCCAGCCAACGAAGCGACGATATCCTCAATCCGTGGAAGCGGATATTGCACCATGTGAAGCACCGGATTAACAGTGATCTTGAAATCGCCACAGATGCGAACCTTCCCCGGTTCCCCCGGTTTGTTACTCGATGAACGCTTCATGACGGGACCAATGGGCGTGGCCCATTCACTCCAGTCCACCTTTGACAGTACTCCGGACCATTCTAGTCCTTCCAGCTCAGCTTCCACAGCAGGTCGTATCGCATAAGGTACCGGTCTGGCTTTGAAAAATTTTGTGTTTGCATATTCTTCAACTTTGATGTTTGCCGTAATTCCTTTCAGTGTTCCCAGTCCCTGCTGGAACACCTCTTTAGCATTGTCCAATATTCTGGACAGTCGTTTAGGTTTGACATCTTCCTTTTTGCCGGAATCTACAGTTAGTGCTTTTAAGGAATGCCAGTCCATATTTATTCTCCTGATCCATTCCCGTCCCAGTAATGGTGGACCTCCCTCAGGTAACACATATAAGTCCATTCCTCGGCTTTCTTTATCCTTGTGGGCCACCATTACCTTTATCTTTCCAATGGGGTATACTCTTTGCCCCATGTATGTTTTCAAAACAATCTCCGTATCCCTTAAGGGAATGTGTGGAAATAACCTTTTGTAATCTTGCTTATTCATGACTGTCAATGCCGATCCAGTGTCCAATTCCATCTTCACTTGGACTCCTGCTATCTGAAGTGTGACCCAGATAGTTTGGTGGTCTGCTGTGTTACCCACATTATGTATTCTTAGACAACCCAGGTCCTCACTGCTGGAGTCTGAATCCGTCTTCTGTTCATCCGAACTGTTCTCTGTCACCTTGTGTACCTTTTTGCACTTTTCCTGTGGTGACTTTTTGCTGCTGGTCTTCTTACCTGACCGGCATACTTTAGCTATGTGACCGAGCTTGCCACATTTTCTGCATTCCTGATTTTTGAACCAGCACTGATTCTGATCGTGCGTTGTCCTTCCGCAATGATAACACTTTACTGCACCCAATGCCATTTGATTGGTGCTGAGTTCCGATGACCTTAGTTGCATTTCCCCGGTGCCTCTTGCTGCGGCCTCGTGCGATGCTGCAATGGTGATAGCTTTCTCAAGCGTAAGGTCCTTTTCTTCTAGCAGACGCTTTTGTGTTCCTTCTTTTAATAATCCACACACGAATTTATCTCTCAGAGCATCTGCTAGTCCTGTACCAAACTGATAGTACTTTGATAGCTTACGCAGTTCAATTAAGAATTCAGCGTTGCTTTCCTCTTTCAGCTGCATTCTGCTGTAAAATTTAAATTGTTCCGCTATCATCAGCGGTGTGGGGTTTAAATGTTCTTGCAGGATCGTAACAATTTTCACGGAAGTCTGATCCGCCGGTTTATCTGGTGTTATCAGATGCTTCAATAACCCATACATCTTCGCCCCCATTGAGTTTAATAATGTTATTGCTTTCTTATCATCTGGTACTTCATTTGCTGTACAATAAACTCCAATGCGTTCTACATACGTGGTCCAATCTTCAACATCACTATCAAAAGCAGTGATGTTACCGTGTTTAGGCATCCTTGAGATTTTCTTTAACTGTTTTATTTTCCCAAAATGGCGGCTTCCCGCGCTTGTCTTCTTCTCCAGCCTACTAAAATGGCGGCTTCCCGCGCTTGGCAGCTTTTCCCGTGCTTGTCTTCTTCCCCCGCCGACTACAATGGCGATGATCGCGCTGTTGCCGTTCTCGCCTCCCAGCGGTTCTTATTTTTCCCCGACGCTGCTTTTGCTCCACCGCGGTTCTCGTGGGCATCAACGCTTCCCTCGTTGCTGCATCTCTCAGCCCCGATTGCAGCCCGGCCCTTTACACCGGCTGCGGTCAAGTTCTCCGTGGTTCTCGTGGCCTTAACACTGCCCTTGTCGCTGCGCCTCTCGGCCCCGATTGCAGCCCGGCCCTTTTCACCGGCTGCGGTCGAGTTCTCCGCCCTTTTCCTCCGGATTCCCTCCCCTTCTCCACTGACAACGCGGCTGACTTTCTGCCCGTGGCGCTAGATCGGCTTACCCACCACCGTGGTAGAAGGATGATCACTGCCTGTCGCTGATGGAGGACTTCGTGGTCAATAATTTCCCCGGGTTCTCGATGCCTCCCGTTCGAATGCGGTGCTCAGCAGGATGATGAGGGCGGATGCCTCTTCTCGATGCCCGTTCTGGGGACGAAGCTGCCTTGGATGCAAACTGCCGTAGGGTAAGATCGGACTCGTCGCCACTGTTGAGTCTGAGTGTTCCAGATATGCTTAATATAAATCACTGGACACAGACAACAAGAATAACTAAAACAGGTCTTTACTAATCGAAGGTCAGGGCTGAACTGCTTAGCAAATTACTACACAGAGTTTACATACCGGTGTGGTCACCACCGGTACTACAATATACAGTAGCCAAGAGAAAGTAGTCCATCTCTTAAGGTAGTCTCATAAGGTGGTACAGGTTACATACACAACAAAAGGGTCTAAAATCACCACAGACAATGCTGCAAAACTCAGCAGGCCAGGCAGGCCTCTCCATGGCCACAGTGAACAATGGTTTTAAAGGGTCTAAAATCACCACAGACAATGCTGCAAAACTCAGCAGGCCAGGCTGGCCTCTCCATGGCCACAGTGAACAATGGTGTTAAAGGGTCTAAAATCACCACAGACAATGCTGGGAAACTCAGCAGGCCAGGCAGGCCTCTCCATGGCCACAGTGAACAATGGTTTTAAAGGGTCTAAAATCACCACAGACAATGCTGCAAAACTCAGCAGGCCAGGAAGGCCTCTCCATGGCCACAGTGAACAATGGTTTTAAAGGGTCTAAAATCACCACAGACAATGCTGCAAAACTCAGCAGGCCAGGCTGGCCTCTCCATGGCCACAGTGAACAATGGTGTTAAAGGGTCTAAAATCACCACAGACAATGCTGGGAAACTCAGCAGGCCAGGCAGGCCTCTCCATGGCCACAGTGAACAATGATGTTAAAGGGTCTAAAATCACATAAGAACATAAGAACATAAGAAATAGGAGCAGGAGTAGGCCAATCGGCCCCTCGAGCCTGCTCCGCCATTCATTAAGATCATGGCTGATCTGATCCTAACCGCCAATCCACTATCACAGAACCATCTCCTGAATCTAACAGAATTAGACACACGAAATAGGAGCAGGATCAGGCTACACGGCCCCTGGGCCCGCTCCACTGCCCACAGGGCCATGACCAATCCGAACCTAGACTCATGTCCAAATTCCTGCCCGCTCCCCGTAACCCTTAATTCCCTTTACTTCTAGGAAACTGTCTATTTCTGTTTTAAATTTATGTAATGATGTAGCTTCTACAGCTTTTTGGGGCAGCATATTCCATGGACCTACCACCCTCTGAGTGAAGTAGTTCCTCCTCATCTCAGTTTTGAAAGAGCAGCCCCTTATTCAAAGACTATGCCCCCTAGTTCTAGTTTCACACATCATCGGGAACATCTTCCCCGCATCCACCCAATCCGACCCCTTCACAATCTTATATGTTTCAATAAGATCGCCTCTCATTCTTCTGAACTCCAATGAGTAGAGTCCCAATCTACTCAAGCTCTCCTCATATGTCCATCCCCTCATCCCTGGGATTAACTGAGTGAACCTTCTTTGTACTGACTTGAGAGCAAGTATGTCCTTTCTTAAGTATGGACACCAAAACTGTACGCAGTATTCCAAGTGCGGTCTCACCAATACCTTGTACAACTGAAGCAATACCTCCCTATTTTTATATTCTATCCCCCTAGCAATGAAAGCCAACATTCCATTGGCCTTCTTAATCACTTGCTGCACCTGCATATTAACTTTTTGAGCTTCGTGTACCAGGACCCCCAGATCCCTTTGTACTTCAGTACTTTCAAGTTTCTTGCCGTTAAGATAATAACTTGCTCTACGATTTTTCCTGCCAAAGTGCATAACCTCACATTTTCCAGTATTGTATTCCATCTGCCAAATCTCTGCCCACTTACTTAGCCTGTCGATGTCCCCTTGCAGGTTTTTTATGTCCTCCTCACTCACTACTTTCCCTCCCATCTTAGTATCATCTGCAATCTTTGATATGTTACACTCGGTCCCCTCCTCCAAATCGTTAATATAGATTGTAAAGAGTTGGGGACCCAGCACTGACCCCTGCGGAACACCACTAGTTACTGATTGCCAGTCTGAGAATGAACCATTTATCCCAACTCTCTGCCTTCTGTTAGATAGCCAATCCTCTATCCATGCCAGAATATTACCCCCAATCCCGAGATTTTTTATCTTGAGCAATAATCTTTTGTGTGGCACCTTGTCAAATGCCTTTTGGAAGTCTAAATACACTATGTCCTCTGGTTCCCCTTTATCCACCCTATACGTTACTTCCTCAAAGAACTCCAGCAAATTTGGCAGACATGACTTCCCCTTCATAAAACCATGCTGACTTTGTCCTATTAAATTATGATTATCCAAATGTCCTGTTACTGTCTCCTTAATAATGGACTCCAAAATTTTACCTATCACAGATGTTAGGCTAACCGGTCTATAGCTTCCAGCCTTCTGTCTACTGCCCTTTTTAAATAATCGTGTTACATTAGCAGTGTTCCAGTCTGCCGGGACCTTTGCCGAGTCCAGGGAGTTTTGGATAATTATTACCAATGCATCCACAATCCGTACCGCCACTTCCCTCAAGACCCTAGGATGTAAGCCATCAGGTCCAGGTGATTTATCCACCACAGACAGTGCTGCAAAACTCAGCAGGCCAGGCAGGCCTCTCCATGGCCACAGTGAACAATGATGTTAAAGGGTCTAAAATCACCACAGACAATGCTGCAAAACTCAGCAGGCCAGGCAGGCCTCTCCATGGCCACAGTGAACAATGGTGTTAAAGGGTCTAAAATCACCACAAACAATGCTGCAAAACTCAGCAGGCCAGGCAGGCCTCTCCATGGCCACAGTGAACAATGGTGTTAAAGGGTCTAAAATCACCACAGACAAAGCTGCAAAACTCAGCAGGCCAGGCAACATCCGTGCAGGGAAATTAGAGTCATTGTTTCAGGTCAAAACCCTTTATCAAGACTAAAGAGGCACAGGGAATGAAATAGATTGAAAGGCCAGGCTGGGAGAGAACCAAAGAGAAGAGACATTAAGAGGTATTCAAAACCAGCCGAGATGGTGATAGGACTCCCACCCCGCATCCTGCAAGGACTCTATTCCATTCTCCCAGTTTCTCCGTCTCCACCGTATCTGCTCCGACGATGCCACCTTCCACACTAGTGCTTCCGACATGTCTTCCTTATTCCTCAACCGAGGTTTCCCCTCTACCGTGGTTGACATGGCCCTTGACCGGGTTCATTCTATTTCCCGCACTTCTGCCCTCACCTCTGCCTCTCCCTCCCGAAACCACGATAGGGTTCCCCTTGTCCTCACCTTTCACCCCACCAGCCTCAACATTCAACGGATCATCCTCCGCTATTTCCGCCACCTCCATTGTGATCCCACCACCAAATGCATCTTCCCCTCCCCATTCAGCATTCCGTAGGGACCGCTCCCTCCGAGACACCCTAGTCCACTCCTCTATCACCCCCAACAACCCTTCCCCTTCTCCTGGCACCTTCCCGTGCAAGCGCAGGAGGCATAACACCTGCCCATACCTCCCCCCTTCCCACTGTCCAGGGCCCCAAACACCCCTTCCAGGTGAAACAGCGATTTACTTGTACTTCTTGCAATCTAGTATACTGTATTCGCTGCTCACAATGCGGTCTCCTCTACATTGGGAAGACCAAACGCAGATTGGGTGACTGCTTTGCGGAACACCTCCGTTCAGTCCGTAAGGGTGACCCCGAGCTTCCGGTCACCTGTCATTTTAATTCACCACCCCATTCCCACTCAGACCTCACTGTACTCGGGCTCTTGCATTGTTCCACGGAAGCTCAACGTAAACTCGAGGAACAGCACCTCATCTTCCGATTAGGCACTTTACAGCCTTCCGGACTCAATATCGAGTTCAACAATTTCAGATCATAACCTCAGCCCCTATTACATTTTTACTTATATTTTTTATCCAAACCTTTGTTTTGGTTTTTCCCTCCCCCCCTTTTCTTTTTTTTCTCTCTCCCACATGGCAGCTGTCTCCCATTCTGCCAGTGCATTTCACACCTAATCTAGAGCTGTCTTTTGTCTCCACTAGTCCTATCACCATCTTGTCTCGTTTTGAATACATCTTCTCTTTTGTTCTCTCCCAGCCGGCATCTTAATCTATTTCATTCCCTGTGCCTCTTTAGTTTTGATAAAGGGTTTTGACCTGAAACGTCGACTCTAATTTCTCTCCACGGATGTTGCCTGGCCTGCTGAGTTTTTCCAGCATTTTCTGTTGTTATTTTGGATTTCCAGCATCTGCAGTATTTTGCTATCGTACATCATGCTAAAAGGTCTAAGTGTGTTAAAAAAAACAAGCCTGTAGGCTTTGTGTCTTAATGCGAGGAGCATTCGTAATAAGGTGGATGAATTAGCTGTGCAAATAGAGGTAAACGAATATGATTTGATTGGGATTACGGAAACATGGCTCCAGGGTGGCCAAGGCTGGGAAGTCAACATCCAGGGGTATTCAATATTCAGGAAAGACAGACAAAAAGGAAAGGGAGGTGGGGTAGCATTGCTGGCTAAAGAGGGGATTAACACAATGGTAAGGAAGGATATTAGCTCTGATGATGTGGAATCTGTATGGGTAGAGCTGAGAAATACCAAGGGGCAGAAAACGTTAGTGGGAGTGGTATATAGACCTCCAAACAGTAATGCAGAGGTTGGAGATGGCATTAAATGGGAAATTAGAGAAGCGTGCAATAAGGGCACAGCAGCTATCATGGGTGACTTTAATCTACATATAGATTGGGCTAACCCAATTAGTAACAATACTGTGGAGGAGGAATTCCTAGAGTGTTTATGGGATGGATTGCTGGACCAATATATTGAGGAACCAACCAGAGATCCGGCCATCTTAGACTGGGTATTATATAACGAGAAAGGATTAATGAGCAATCTTGTTGTACGAGGCCCCTTGGGTTGGAGCGATCATAATATCATCGAATTCTTCATTAAATGGAAAATGAAGTAGTTGACTCAGAGACTGGGGTCCTGAATTTAAATAAAGGAAACTACGATGGTCTGAGGCGCGAGTTGGGTAGAATTGATTGGGGAGTGTCACTCAAAGGGTTAATGGTGGATAGGCAATGGCAAACATTCAAAGACCGCATGAATGAACTACAGAATTTGTTCATCCCAGTTTGGCATAAATTTTTTTTAAAAAGGTGACTCAACCGTGGCTAACAAGGGAAATTAGGGATAGCATAAGATCCAAGGAGAGGACATATAAATTGGCCAGAAAAATCAATAATCCTGAGGATTGGGAGCAGTTTAAGATTCAACAAAGGAGGAAAAAGGGATTAATTAAGAAGGGGAAAATAGAATATGAGAGTAAGCTTGCAGGGAACATAAAAACTGACTGTAAAAGCTTTTATAGATATGTGAAGAGAAAAAGTTGGTGAAGTCAAATATAGGTCCCTTGCAGTCAGAATCAGGGGAATTTATAATGGGGAACAAAGAAATGGCATACCAACTAAATACATATTTTGGTTCGGTCTTCACAAAGGAGGACACAAATAACCTCCCAGAGATGCCGGGGAACATAGGTTGTGATGAAAGGGTGGAACTGAAAGAAATCAGTATTTGTAGGGAAATGGTGTTAGGGAAATTGATGGGACTGAAGGCTGATAAATCCCCAGGGCCTGATAATCTACATCCTAGGGTACTTAAGGAAGTGGCCCTAGAAATAGTAGATGCATTGCTGATCATCTTCCAACATTCGATGGAATCTGGAACAGTACCCATGGATTGGAGTGTAGCTAATGTTACCCCTGATGCGCTATCGATTCTAATAAAAGGCTGAGTAGAGTTCAGAACAACAGGCTTTTATTAACTACTGAATGCAACTACAAACAGATCAGGACTATGCCTCTAGTGGACGACCGAATGGCAGAGAGTTGCCGTGCAGCCGTCCTTATACCAGGTAGCCAAGGGTGGAGTCAGCTGAGGCATAGTCAGGTATAACAGTGAAACAAGAGTGAACGACAACAACAACAATAGTGAACACCGTGAACGACAGTGGTTTACCACATTCACCCCTCGTTTAAAATTAAGTCCGGCGGGGTGAAGTGTATCAAAAGTTCGAGTAGGTGAGTCTGTCGGGCGGCCTCGTTTGCCGTCGAGATCTTCGTGGTGATGGTTGAGATGGTACAGCTTCCAACGACGCGTCTTGAATGGGATCGAGCACTGGCGTATCATCCCCTTTGGTGTTGGGTGGGCGAGTGGACTCCGGCGGGTCCTGGGGTCGCGGCATGCCTTCTACTTGGGTGGAATGGACAGGGGTGAGAATTGGGTCTACTGAATTTTCGGCCGTGTCGAAGGGGGTCGTGGTGGATGGCAATGGTGATGGGTCAGTGGACCCCGAGGGTGCCAGATCTCTAATGGAGACTGTATCCTCCCGCCCGTCTGAGTATGCCACGTAGGCCTACTGGGGGTTGGCATGGAGGAGGTGAACCTTCTCTACCAGGGGAGCCGTTTTGTGGGACCTTACATGCTTCCTCAGCAGGACGGGCCCTGGGGACGTCAGCCAGTGCGGTAGTGAGGTACCGGATGTGGACCTCTGGGGAAAAATGAACATTCGCTCATGGGGGGTGGCGTTGGTGGCAGTACACAGCAGTGACCGGATGGAGTGGAGTGCATCAGGTAGGACATCCTGCCAACGGGAGGTCGGAAGGCCCCTAGATTTTAAGGCTAGGAGGGCCACCTTCCAGACCGTCGCGTTCTCTCTTTCAACCTGTCCGTTCCCCCGGGGGCTGTAGCTGGTGGTCCGGCTTGAGGCAATACCTTTCATGAGCAGGTACTGACGGAGTTCGTCGCTCATGAAGGACGAGCCCCGGTCGCTATGAATATAGCTGGGAAAACCGAACAAAGCAAAGAGGTTGTGCAGGCATTTATTGACCGTAGCGGTGGTCATGTCCAGGCAGGGGATGGCGAAAGGGAAACGGGAGTACTCATCAACTATGTTGAGGAAGTACACATTATGGTCAGAGGAGGGGAGGGGCCCTTTAAAGTCAACACTCAGGCGCTCAAAGGGGCGGGTGGCCTTGATCAGGTTTGCTCTGTCAGGCATATAGAAGCGCAGCTTGCATTCTGCACAGGCTGGGCAGCTCCTGGTCATGGTCCTGACCTCCTCGATGGAGTAAGGCAGGTTGCGGGCCTTGATGAAGTGGAAGAACCTGGTGACCCCCGGGTGGCAGAGGTCGTTGTGGAGGCCCCGTAGTCTATCGATCTGCGCGGTGGTGCAGGTGCCTCGCGATAGAGCATCTGAGGGTTCGTTGAGTTTCCCGGGCCGGTACAAGATGTCGTAATTGTAGGTGGAAAGTTCAATTCTCCACCTCAAAATCTTGTCATTTTTGATTTTGCCCCTCTGCTTATTATTGAACATAAAAGCAACTGAACGCTGGTCAGTAAGCAGGGTAAATCGTTTTCCAGCCAGGTAATGCCGCCAGTGGCGCACCGCCTCCACAATGGCCTGGGCCTCCTTTTCCACAGAGGAATGTCTGAGTTCGGAGCCCTGGAGGGTTCGTGAAAAGAAGGCCACGGGTCTTCCCGCCTGGTTAAGGGTAGCGGCCAGGGCAAAGTCGGATGCATCGCTCTCCACCTGGAAGGGGATGGACTCGTCCACCGAATGCATGGTGGCCTTGGCAATGTCATCTTTTATACGGTGAAAGACTGAGCAGGCCTCCGCCGTCAGGGGAAAGGAAGTGGACTTGATAAGTGGACGGGCTTTGTCCGCATAATGAGGGACCCACTGGGCGTAATAGGAAAAGAAGCCCAGGCACCTTTTCAGGGCCTTGAGACAGTGGGGCAGGGGAAGATCCATCAGGGGGCGCATCCGGTCAGGGTCAGGACTGATGACTCCGTGTTCCACCATGCAGCCAAGGATAGCGAGGCGGGTTGTGCGGAATATGCACTTTTCCTTGTTGTACGTGAGGTTTAGGAGTTGGGCCGTGCGAAGGAACTTATCAAGGTTGGCGTCATGGTCCTGCAGGTCATGGCCGCAGATGGTCACGTTGTCCAGGTAGGGAAACGTGGCCTGTAACGCATTCTCGTCGGCCATCCGGTCCATCTCCCTCTGGAAGACGAAGACACTGTTGGTGACGCCGAAAGGAACCCTGAGGAAGTGAAAAAGACGGCCGTTTGCCTCGAAAGCTGTGTACTGGCGGTCCTCAGGGCGGATAGGGATTTGGTGGTATGCTGCCTTGAGGCCAGTGGTCGAGAAAACGCGATATTGCGCTATCTTATTAACCATGTCGGCTATGAGTGGACCTGAGGCCCGCAACGAGGGCATCCCGGATGAGCTCCTCCGTATGTTCCGTGGCTGATACTTGCTTGCATTCGCAGGCTCGGCCGAGTTCCTTCAGCGCCCGTATGTATGCTTCAGTAGGTTCCCCGGGCTGTTGTTTGCGGGACCCCAGGAGATGTCTTGCGTAAACATAGTTGACCGGGCGTGCATATTGTTCCTTTAAAATGTCGATAGCCCCCTGGTAGCTTGCAGCATCCCGGATAGGGGCAAAAGCTTGGTGGTTTACTTTCGAATTCAGCACCCTGAGCTTGTCGGCGTCGGTGGTGACGGTCTCGCCGGATGCAGCCAGAAAAGACACAAAACAGTTCAACCAGTGTGAGAACTTAGCAGGCGAGTTCGGTTCTTGCGGGTCGAGTTCCAGGCACTTGATCTTAAGTATCTGCAGCATCGTTATTTTTTTTTTTTGTCAGTAGTTAATAAAAGCCTGTTGTTCTGAACTCTACTCAGCCTTTTATTAGAATCGATAGCGCATCAACCGTGAACGACAGTGGTTTACCACAACCCCACTATTCAAAAAAGGTGGTAGAGAGAAAACGGGGAATTGCAGACCGGTAAGCCTGACATCGGTAGTGGGGAAAATGCTAAAGTCCATTATAAAAGATGTAATAGCAGAGCACTTGGAAAACAGTGACAGGATCGGACAAAGTCAACATGGATTCACAAAAGGTAAATCGTGCTTGACTAATCTGGAATTTTTTGAGGATGTAACTGGTAAAATAGATAAGAGAGAACCAGTGGATGTGGTGTAACTGGACTTTCAGGGGACCTTTCATAAGGTCCCGCATAAGAGATTGGCGTGTAAAGTTGGGGCATATGGGATCGGGGGCAAGGTATTGACTTGGATAGAGAACTGGTTGGCAGACAGAAAGCAAAGAGTTGGAATAAACAGGTCTTTTTCCAAATGGCAGTCAGTGACTGGTGGGGTACCGCAGGGATCGGTCCTTGGACCCCAGCTATTCACAATATATATAAATGATCTGGACAAGGGAACCAGATGTAATATCTCCAAATTTGCAGACAACACAAAGCTGGGTGGGCGTGTGTGCTGTGAGGAGGATGTCGAGAAACTCCAGGATGATTTGGACATGTTGGGTGATTGGGCAGAAACATGGCAGATGCAATATAACGTGGATAAATGTGAGGTTATCCACTTCGGTGGCAAAAACAGGAAGGCAGATTATTATCTAAATGGCAATAGATTGGGAGAAGGGGAAGTGCAACGAGATCTGGGTGTCCTTGTGCACCAGTCACTGAAGGTAAGCATGCAGGTGCAGCAGGCGGTTAAGAAGGCAAATGGTATGTTGGTCTTCGTAGTGAGAGGGTTTGAGTACAGGAACAAGGATGTCTTGCTGCAGTTGTACAGGGCCTTGGTGAGACCACATCTTGAGTATTGTGTGCAGTTTTGGTCGCCTTATCTGAGGAAGGATGTTCTTGCCATGGAAGGAGTTCAGCGAAGATTCACCAGGCTGATACCTGGGATGGCAGGAATGACGTATGAGGAGAGATTGGGTCAATTGGATTTGTACTCGCTGGAGTTTAGAAGAATGAGAGGTGATCTCATTGAAACTTATAAAATTCTGACAGGATTGGACAGACTAGATGCAGGAAGGATGTTCCTGATGGTCGGGGAGTCCAGAACCAGGGGGCATAGTCTAAGGATAAAGGGTAGGCCATTTAGGACAGAAATTAGGAGGAATTTCTTCACCCAGAGAGTGGTGAACCTGTGGAACTCTCTACCACAGAGGGCGGTGGAGGCCAGTTCATTAAATATGTTCAAGAAGGAGTTGCATATATTTCTTAAGGCTAAAGGGATCAAGGGGTATGGGGAGAAGGCAGGGACCGGGTACTGAATTTGGATGATCGGCCATGGTCGCATTGAGTGGCGGAGCAGGCTCGAGGGGCCGAATGGCCTACTCCTGCTCCTATCTTCTATGTTTCTCTGAACAATTATCCAATAGCGATCATAACATGATCGAGTTCAAAGTACTGTTTGAAAGGGAGAAACGCGAAACAGCTACTAAGATTCCAGATTTAGGTAAGGCCGACTTCAATGCAATGAGACAGAGACTGTCCACAGTAAACTGGGCAAATCTGTTAACGTGTAAAATGACAAGATCAGTGGGAGGTGTTCAAAAAATAATTGAATGTGATACAGCAGCAGTTTATACCCCTAAGGGGAAAGAGCTCGACTTGCCAAAAAACAGCCAGGGACGACTGAAGAGGCAAGAGACAGCATAAAACTAAAAGAAAAAGAAAAAAGTGGCACGGCTCCTGGCGAATGGGAAAGATACAAAGATCAGCAAAGGGTGTCAAAACAGATAGTAAGAGCTACAGAAAGAGAGAAAGAAAGAAAGAACTTGCATTCATATAGCGCCTTTCACCACCTCAGGATGTCCCAAAGCGCTTTACAGCCAACAAAGTACTTTTGAAGGGTGGTCACTGTTGTAATGTGGGAAACGCGGCAGCCAGTTTGTGCACAGCAACCTCCCACTAACAGCAATGCGAGAATGATCTGATAATCTGCTTTGGTGATGTTGGTTGAGGGATAAATATTGGCCCCAGTACACTCCTGTTCTTCTTTGATAGTGCCATGGGATCTTTAACGTCCACTTGAAAGGGCAGACGGGGCCTCGGTTTAGCGTCTCATCCGAAAGACGGCTGAAAAGCAGAACGATAGAGTTTAGTCTCAATGAGCTGCTGAGAATCAGGGATTTCTATCAATCCCATTAAAATGGGACCAGCAGGAATAATGATCACAAACGGCTCGAGTAATAAGTAGTTCAAAACTTTCAGTCTAAGAGGAAGATAAAATATATATAAAGAAAAAAAGATCCTTCAAAGACTATGAAAAGAAGCTTGCAAAGGATATCAAAATCAACGCATTTTTTTTACAATTTTGATGGCCTCCAGTTTTGCTCTTCCCCACAAGTGGAAACACTCTGGCCTAGAAATTCAGTATAGCCGCGTTTGGGGCGCTACAGCCGGGCGTTCACTAAATTTAGCGCCCGGCGCAACTTAGCGCCACCTTCGCCGATATTCAGTTGCTTCGCCCCAAGAGGTTGCTGCGGCGCTAAAGCAGGCGATGCACGACTATCATAAGGCGCTAAACTGGCGAGCCGAGGCGCTAACACCGAGTGCGGGCGCAGCGCAGGTGTGGCGAGTTGCTGATTGACGGCAGACACGGCGGCGCCGGTCAGCTCTTAAAGGGGGAGGGTCGACTTGTTTGGCTGCCACGCCCTGCACACTGCAGCCCTCAAGCAAGGCCTGAGCATTGGTGATTCATCAGCTCTACACCCCCCAAGACACTGGAGAAGGCTCGTGAGCGAGCGGAGCGCTTTAGTGAGGATGCCCAGAGGCTTCTGGTTGGTGCTGTGGAGCGCAGGTGCCCTGCCCATTTCCCTGACGGTGGGAGGAGGCCACTTCCAAGCGAATACCGAAAAGCCTGGAGGGAGGTTGCATACAGCGTCACCACCAACAGCTTGGCTGCCAGGACTCCACTTCAGTGCAGGAAAAAGTTCAACGACCTCACTCGGGTTGTCAGGGTGAGTACTCTTTCCACTATCCTCTTCATCCCTGCATGTGCACCTCAGTTTCTGGCCGAATGGACCTGAAAGCCCCAATGCCCAGCCCACATCCAGGAGCTATGGGGCTCTCATGAAAACCACTTGCACATTCATCACTTTACACACTGTCAGGGCTATTCCACCATGGGAGGCAGTGCAGGCAAGATCAGGACTTCACACTGTCAGGGCTATTCCACCATGGGAGGCAGTGCAGGCAAGATCAGGGCTTCACACTGTCAGGGCTATTCCACCATGGGAGGCAGTGCAGGCAAGATCAGGGTTTCACACTGCACTTAGAGGCCGTCCTTTCTCTTGCAGGGCAAGCTGGCCTACAACCGCAGGCAGCAGCTACAGACCGGGAGAGGCCGTCCTGACCTGAAAGAGCTCAGCGACCTGGAGCAGCGTGTGGAGTACATTATTTCAGGCCGACTGATTGGCCCCGTCGCCAGTGGAGATGCTGACCCTGTTCTGGACAGCGATGGTAAGGTCATCAATTTTTGGACCTCTCTCTATCCACTTGTGCCTCACACCAGCATCCTTTGCCACTATCGAACCAATGCAGTGCATAGCAGCACTCATGCCTCCCTTGCTGCTGCCCTGTCCTCACTCTAAAGCAACTCTTGTGCCTCCCTGCTTTCAGATGCTGAATCGCCAGGTGAGGAGGCGGCCCCTCAAGCTGCCACTGTCAATGAATTGGAAGGCGAGGAGGAGGAAGAGGAAGCCGGCCCATCAGAGCTACCCTCATCTGAGGCAGCCCATTGCCATGATGGGGGCACATCTTTCCTGGAGGGGAGAAGGGGCGAGGTGTCTGAGGAGAATGAAGCTCTGGGGCCCAGCAGGCTGCAGCAATGCAAGAGGGGTGGGGAAGCTCGGCGGCCTTCTCCCCGGAGGATGAGTGCGGCCTCCAGTCCTGCTACGGTGAGCGCAGAGGAGGTGCGGCTACTTGCGGAAATGGGCGCCTAGGCTGAGCGCAGGCCCACTGAGCTCATGGCTGTAGTGGCAAGGATGCCTGACTCCATAGAGTCACTGGCAAGGAGTGTACAGGAATTCGGGGCAACACAGGCCAGGAGTCTGCAAGAATTCAGTGCAGCACAGGCAAGGAGTCTGCAGGACTTCGCGGCAGCACAGGCGGCTTCTAGCCAAATGCTCAGTCATGCCGTGCATTCACTGGCTGGTCAGATGCAGACACAGATCAGGGCCACATGGGCACTTACTGCTGCCACCCTCGCTGGATCGGCCAGGCATCGCCGGGGACCTCGCCGCACCGCAACAGCCCAGCAGTCTGTTCTTCAGCAGGTTGCTGCACCTGCTGCAGTGCTGGCCCCTTCGAGTGCCAGTGTATCAGCCGACCAGGGAGTGCCTGTGCTCTGTCAGGTTGGCAGCATTCCTGCAGCCAACACTGTCACTCCTCCACTGCAGCTGCCACCACCCGTAGGACAGACTGCTGCCGCCCAAGCAGAGTTGGAGCAGTCCGCAGCCGGGCCCTCCAGGCCCAGAGCTGGTCCAGGCCGCTCCCAAGGGCATCTGCCGTCTCACCATCTGACCCTCAGCAGCCTTCCCCCAGCCTTGCTGCAGCCACTGGGGTCCCATTGAGGAGGAGCTGCAGGGCGGGAAGGGGACAATCGTGGAAGCGAGGCGGATCACCCTTACAGTGGAAAAAGTAGGCGGTGTGGCCAAATGTTTCTTTTAAATATGAAGGCCGAGACTGGTGTGTTTGTTTTTTATGAAGGCCGAAACTGGTGTGTTTGTATTTATGAAGTCCGAGACTGGTGTGTTTGTGTATTATGAAGGCCGAGACTGGTGTGATTGATTTTATGAAGGCTGAGACTGGTGTGTTTGTTTTTATGAAGGCCGAGACTGGTGTGTTTGTGTTTTTCATGAAGGCCGAGACTGGTGTGTGTGTGTTTTATGAAGGCCGAGACTGGTGTGTTTGTTTTTATGAAGGCCGAGACTGGTGTGTTTGTGTTTTTTATGAAGGCCGAGACTGGTGTGTTTGTTTTTTATGAAGGCCGAGACTGGTGTGTTTGTGTTTTATGAAGGCCGAGACTGGTGTGTGTGTTTTTTATGAAGGCCGAGACTGGTGTGTTTGTGTTTAATGAAGGCCGAGACTGGTGTGTTTGTGTTTTATGAAGGCCGAGACTGGTGTGTTTGTTTTTTATGAAGGCCGAGACTGGTGTGTTTGTGTTTTTTATGAAGGCCGAGACTGGTGTGTTTGTGTTTTTTAGGAAGGCCGAGACTGGTGTGTTTGTTTTAGTTTGTTTGTGTTTGACATTTTTCCACATTGTCGGATAGATGCCAGTTTTGAAACTGTACTGGAACAGCTTGGCATGAGGCACGGCTAGTTCTGGAGCACAAGTCTTCAGCACGATAGCCAGGATGTTGTCGGGGGCCATAGCCTTTGCTATATCCAATGTGCTCATTGTATTGTGGATAAAGGGAACAATGTTATCATTTGGTAAGTCTTCTTTATTGGGATTTGGAATCCATTGTGCTCCTTTATAAAGGGGACCATTATGATTTGAGGGTTTAAGTGCTTCCATTTAAGGATTAATCATAATTGATTAACTCAGTTGTCTACACCCACCAGACTCCTGGGCCTCCAGGGGGCGCTAATTCAAGGAGTCTCCTTTAAGTTCTGATGTTGCTCAATCTGTCGAAAGACCCCAGCCCCTATTGGATCCTAAAATGATTTTGACATCTGTACATTAATTGTAATTGGAAACAAAATTAAATGATTCTGTCAGTTTAGTTCATTTGTATTTTTCTTGTGGGGTTTGGGTGGGTTGACGAGAAGGGAAACCAGGTCAGGCAACTGATTAGCCTCCTCAGCCAAGTGGTGTATAAAAGGCCCAGCCGGCCTCTTTCCTTGATTGGAGAGGGGATTGGGAGAATGCAAGGGGCTGTGTGAGGGAAAGGCTGGAACTGAGGCAGCCAGAACATGATAAGCCTGCACAAAGGTTTAAGAGTGCTTACTGGGTTGGGGAGAGATGTGAATTCTCCTAATGCAAAGCAGTTGAATTTGAGAATGGAACCTCTCTGGTCATTGAGATGTGAAATTGGGAGTTTCTTTGATCTCTTAGAAAGCTATGAGGAGACTTAAAATTGCAGTAATTGCAAAGATCCTTTTTTTGGAAAGTCCATGTTGTGACTGCAACTCTTCTAGTTTCACACCTGGTTTATGCTCTGCTTTTAATGCTTTTGAAGCTGGAGTTATAGTGGGTTCACTTGTTAGCTGGTGTACAAAGCAGCTTGAATGCTCAGTATGGGCTGATTATAAGCCTATTTAAATTTCTCTATAAAAGAGAGTTGAGGGGTTTCCCAATGGATTGATGAAGCTCAGCTTAAACGTGGCTCAATAGCAGTATGCTTTGCCTCAAAGGCAGAGTGTTAGGGGTTCAAGCCCCACTCCAAGACTTGAGTACATAATCTAGGCTGACTCCCTGGTGTCATATTGGAGTGCTGGATTGTCGAGTTGCTGCCTCTGATGAGATGACTAATATAAAACTAACTTGTGTTTAGGAACACTTGAGAAGTGAGACTGAACTAATGAGTTCATGGATTGGCCTTGTTCAGACTGATCTTCAATGGGAATGGTACAATCCAGTTTAATCTTGTTAACAAGCAGTTGGGATTTGACTACCTTTACAACCAATCATGTCTGATGCTGCAACTAATTGGGCTGACAAGGCAGGAGACCAATTTAAACTTTATTGACTCCCTTCAAACTTCTATAAAGTGGGGCAGGTTTCTCAATTGGAGACCAGTGTTTACCAGGAGTATTAAGTAGTTAATGGAATGGACTGGGGTTAGGATTGAAAATTGGATTAGTAATCACCAATTGATCCAGTTCAAGACACTGCTGGTAATTGGACAGGTGCTGTGATCAGGGGGAGTGTTTCTGAGCACTTGGTTAACAGCAAGCTATTGCTCAGACTTTTAAATAGCAAAAGTTATTCAGTGGGAAGAACATGCTGAAATGCTATAAGGGTTTGTGGTTTGGGGGGGGGAAGCATTTCTCAATACAAAACAGATTGATTGAGTGGGCCTTTACTTAGGGATTATTGATGGGCAGTTTTTCTGTTCTCCATATCTTTCTGGGAGAGACTTCATTTCAGCTCTGCAGGAATTTCAGAGAACCATTTTTTTTAAAGAAAAAGTTATCCATATCACCAACTTCCAATTGTACACCTGGTTTACACTACTTTAATCCCTTTTGAAACTGAGCTTTTGAAACCCAGATTCTGAATGGTGTACACCTGACATTCATGATTGAGCAGGAATGGGTTTTTCTGTAAAGATACAGGAGCAAGCATGATACCAAATCTTGAGCTGTTGGGAGGTCACCCATCGGGACAGGAGGAGGCTATTCATCCCCTTGAACCTGCTATTCTATTAAATCATGGCTGATGTGAGCCTCATTCTATTTACCTTCTTTTGCTCCACATCTCTACTTCACCCAACAACAACAATCTATTGATCTGTCTTGAATTTCAATTGACTGCAGCCTTTGGGGGAAAGTTGCAGATTTCCACTAACGTGCTTCCTGAGTTCACTGTTAAATGACTTCGCTTGAAGATTATGGCCTCGTTCTGGATTCCCCACCTGTAGAAATTTAGTTTTTCTCTCTACCTATACAAATCCTTCATTTTTTAAACAACTATTTAGATCAACCTCCTAAACTCTAGAATGCATAAGTCTGTGCAACCTGTCCTCCATAATTGAACTCTTTAAACCCGGTATCATTCTGGTGAATCTGCACTCCTACCCCCTCAGAGGCTGATATATATTTTCCTGTGGTGTGGGGCCCAGGACTGAACGCAGTGTCCAGATAGGGTCTGACGAAGACTCTGTGCAACCAAAATCTCTCTTCCTCACTCTTGAATTCCAAACTTCAAGCTAAAGGCCAACATTCCATTAGCCTTTCTGAACCAGACCACCAGCTTTGTGATTTGAGCATTTGCTGCTACCTGACCTCAATGTGCTGAGTTATTGTAAGTAATTTGGCTTTTTGATGAAATGGAGATCCATTTGAGGCAACTGGACCATATTTTGAGATGGCATTTTAGTCTTGAATTCCGATGAATCCTAGACTCTGAGCACTCCTGCCCCTAAACCATCATGCACTTGCTGAAACCAGTTCCTGGAGACCAATTCTTGTGCTGCAGTTTTGAAAAATAAAGCTGGCTTTTAATTTTAACAGGAATGAACCATTGGGTTTTTACAACAATCTCTTAACTTCCATCCAGCCCATTCAAATTCAATTTGCCATGATCAGATGAGAACTCGAGTACTGGTTTGCTAGTCCAGTACCAGAACCACTAGGCCACCATACCATCAGCAAAATTCACCTTGGTCAAGCTTCATGTGGCCTCTTGCCCATTTTACCCAGTGCTGTTAATTTCCTGTCTCTGTTTGTATAATTCTAGCAAGTTCTCTACATTTTGGAATCATTGGAATTGGAAGGGTTTTTAGATCATCTAGTAAAGAATCTTTTTCAGCATGTCTCGGGTGCTTATACAGGCAGCCAATTTATGCATAGCAAGGTCCCACCAACAGCAATAAGATAATGAGCAGATCATTGTTTTATAATGAACTGAGGGATAAATATTGGCCAGAACACCAGGGAGAACTCCCCTGCTCTCCAAAATAGTGCCATGGGATCTTTGTGGCTGGTTAACTATTGTGTGCACCACTTTTGCTCTACTCTTTGGGTTTGCAGAGAAGCAACAAGGACACAAGAATTTTTAGGAACAGGAAAAGGCCATTAGGCCCAACAAGTCTGTTTCTCTCTTGGCCCCACCTTCTCGCCATATCCCTCAAGCCAAGGATCTTGCTGCCTCTACTGTCTGTCAATGACTCTTCCTGGGAACTGATTGCAGCAAAGCCCTGAGGAAAGCTAGGATCAGCTTTTTGTTCAGGATGTGGGTGTCGCTGACCAACTTGGCATTTATTGCCCATCCCTAGTTGTCCTGAAGGTGGTGGGCTACCTTGAACAGCTGTGGTCTTTGTGGCAATGGTGTTGGGTCGAGGAATTCCAACTCTTTGAGCTGATTAATGAAGGAAGAGTGTTATTTCACCAAGTGAGGATGGTGTGTGACCTTGGAGGTGATGGTCGCACAACATTTGCTTCTCTTGTCCTTGCTGGTAGAGGTCACGGAGGGCAGTAACCTTGCTTGAGGGATATGGCGAGAAGGTGGGGCCAAGAGAGAAACAGGCTTGTTGGGTCTAATGGCCTTTTCCTGCTCCCAGTGGGTTGGACATACAGCAGCCACACAGCACTACTAGTAGAGGGTGGATAGTGAGTCTAGTGTCAGGACTGCTGACTAGGTGAACTGCTCTGTCCTGGGTGGTGATGGTGAGCTTCCTGAGGGATGAACAGGGAATGGGAATCTTCATCTCATGTACGACTATGCAACACTAAATTGGAAACCAGATACAAAGTGTGACTCAAGGGGAAGGTGTCCACTACATGAGAATTAATACAACCTTCTATCGGATTCTCCATCTGCTCACTATCATTGTGAGGGAATGGGTTCTTGGTTAATGGGTTGGGAAGATGTCCAATAACTCCACTGCTCTTAAGTAGTCTTTTCCACAATACTTCCTGACTCACTGTGCTGGCCATTGCTGACTCTCTGAAACCAGTTCCTTCACTCAACCCCAGCGAGGGAAGTTGCCAAGTTGAAGACTTGATTGAGGGGGGTCTATGCACCCTGAAATGCTGCTGTTCATGGTTGTCAAGTGATTAATGTACATTCGTGCCATATATTGCTAGTCTGAGGGGTTACCTCAACTTGTTTTTTTTTAATCTAGTTGTAGATTTAGGGTTATATATATGCTCGGCAATTGCGGCCACGCCAGAACTGGAGCCCATAATCCAGGCTGACACTCCCAGTGCAGTGCTGAGGGAGTGTTGCACTGTCGGAGGTGCCTTCTTTCAGATAAGCTGTTAAACAGAGGCTCCCATCTGTCCTCTGGTGGGTGTAAAAGATCTCAACACTATATTTCTAAGAGCAGGGGGAGTTCTCCCCTGTGTCCTGAGCCAATATTGTCCCTCAACCAACATCACTGGAAATAGATCAGCTGGCTTTCTAACTGCTGTTTCTGGGATCTTGCTGTGTGTGAATTGGCTGCTGTTTCCTCAGTTACAGCAGTGACTGGACTCCAAAAGTAACTCATTCATTGGCTGTGAGGTTGTGAAAGGCGCTATATAAATGCAAGTGCTTTTTAGTTTGCTGTTTAGGCATTCTCAACAACTGAAACACCCACCACACTCCGTATCTCCACCCCCCCCCCCCCAACTCACCCACACCTCGTATCTCCGACGTGGTACAGGGATCTTAAGTGTTGTCGGGTCAGTTGGTGGAGGTGGATTCAGTCTGTTCCTGTGTGCAGCCATGTCTCTGCTGGTAGCAGCTCAGGAACTATTTTCCTCTTTATTGGTACCTTCCTGTCTTCCCCCACCCCACCAGTTTGCTGATTTATTCCACTTTGCTGCAAAGAAGCATCCACTGCCCCCTGGAGTGGAGGGCCGAAGTCTGAGGGAGCTCTGGAGATATTCATGTAATGCAGCCATTCAAGCCCGAACTATAAATGGGGTCTGGCACCCAACAGTAGGGGTCTGTGCAGGTGATTGGAGGCGGGTTGGGTGGGAAATTTGTAAAGTTGCAGCAGGTCAGGAACTTGCCATCACACGGGCACCAACCTTTCCCTAGGGTGCGTTGCTGGTGCAGCAGGAACCAGACAGGCAGAGGTGGGCGACCTAATTAAAATCATTAACGGGCAGTTGTCAGACCCTTGAGCACCTTTTTTAGACTACCTTTCTAATTTCCCTGGCTGCCTGCGGGATTCACACAGCTTGGGAACCACATCTGTCGGACTGAGGCAGGAGTTGAGTGGCCATTGATCCAGCTGATTCGATGATGGCATGAAATGTACTATAAAAGCTCCCACCTCACAGCTGATCACTTTCCTCGGGCAGAAGCTGTTGTGACTGCATTCCCAGCACAGACTTAGCTTTTTACAGGTGGCAAGTGTTTCCAGCAAAGTCGCCATCTAGTCTCACCTCATTGGTAGAACCAATCGCAGCATTGACAGCTTGCTCCTCTGATCTCTACCTGAACTGCCATCTATTCCATAAACATGGGTGCCGTTTATACTGTCACCTTGGTCCTCTGAAATCGGGCCATGATGAGCCCCAACACCAACCGATGCCCTCTTTGCCATCGCACACAATCACATCCATTTCACCAAGGGTCAAGCAAGTGTCACGGCACGTGGGGTTGGATTAAATAATCTGGAAGGCTTTCCAAGGATGCAGGGCGTCATTGAATGCACATGTGGCCCTTAAGGCACCCCATCGCAATCCAGGTATTTTTGTCAACCGCAAGGGCTTCCACACCCTTAAAATTCAGCTGGTGTGTGACCACAAGAAGGACATTTTGCATGTTTGTGTCAAGTATCCTGGCAGTTGCCATGACTCCTTCATACAGCGCCAGTCGAGTGTGCCTCCGCTAATCAGTCCACCAGACCTACTTAATGGATGGCTACTTGGAGACAAGGGGTATCCCCTGAGGACAAGGGTAATGACGCCATTGAAAAGCCCATCCAATGAAGTAGAGGAGCGCTACAACTCCAGCCAAATGTCCACCAGAGCCATAATCGAGCAAACCATCGGTTTGCTGAAGATACGTTTCAGATGCCTGGATAGATCGGGTGGAGCCCTGCACTACTCAGCAGCCAGGGTCTCCAGAATCATCGTGGTTTGCTGTGCACATCTGGTCCGGTCCCCCTCAGTGCCTGCAAGTAGCTGGAGAGCACCTTGCACATCAGGGGGGCCATGGGGACATGTATCTGCACTGGCAGTCCTACTCAGGACTTCCATGAAGGTCTGGTTTCTCTGTTCAACAGATGACCATCGCTCCTCCAGAGATGTCATTCTATTCAGAACACTCACCATGTTTTCTGCACTCTGGCGACTTATCACGTCCATGGAGGTTGCCACTTTTTCCATGGTGATGCGTTCATGCGCCAATTAATCCGCAAAGGCTCTGCTCATGTTTGCAATGGACTCCTCTATTTGCTCCACACTTGCAGCGACCCTGGAGACAAAACCTGCCAGAGACTCCTGCATCTGTTCCTGGAGTTCCAGCACTGCTGATCTTATGGATGGACCCAGAGGCAGAGGGTCGACATGCAGCTGAGCCGAGCTGGCAGAGTCCTGCGCCCTCCGACTAAAACTCTCCACTGCTGTCCCTGTCTCCACAATCTGCTGATTCTCATTTGTGAGCTGTGATACACCAGGTGACAACACTACTGTATCTCGCGATGTTCCCTCCGAGGTGTGCGTGTCTGTGCTGGGTGCGGTGAATTCTGCTGACGCTGCGCCCTCAGAGGTTGCAGCTTCCTCCTGAGGAGTCTTGAGGCTCATGCTCTTCCTCCTGGCTAGTGGGATGGATGCTTGCGATGGTCCTGTGGGGCAGTAAAGGAAAGATTCAGATGAGGCCAAGGTTACATGCATATTGCAGATGATCATACGTCCACCTGTCAGAGCTTCAGAATCATTATCAGCGACTCATGCAATGTCATTGAGAGAGATGGCAAAATATTGTTTCACCAGCTTGCTGTATTGCGCCTGTCTGTCCGTGTCTCCCCACCCCCCCCCCTTGGGAAACTTCCTCCACTCCCACGATCTACAGGACCGCTGCCTCCCAGGGCCCAGGGGGTGAGCTGGGCTACTGAGGGTGGCCCTCCTCCTGTCCTTGCTCTTTCCCTCTTATTGTGAGCTCTCTCTTCCTGCAATGAGGGAGACAAGTGGCGTTTGAGTGAGAATGAAAATGAGTGTAGAGACTCCATAGCATAGATGCTTAGAAGGAGACAAAAATGGAGTGAGGTGGCAAGCCCAAGGGCCCTCCCTGTGTGTTGTAAGTTGTAATAGCATCAGTGATAGGGAGTGTGAGGGCTGCACAGTCGATTAGTTAGGTGAATGTGACCATAGAGAGTGAATGGGTAAGGGTGCATGAATGTCAGTTTCAAGTGGGAATTGGAGGAAGAGATTGCTGAAGCTGAGTGCTGGTGAGGAAAGGCAATGGGGATCAGATTGAGGGTGATGGAAAATTCATACTCACTTTTTTCCAGTGCGCAGAAGGTCATGAAATCTCTTCCTGAACTGAACCCAGCTTCTGTGGTTATTGACACAGTTGACCTCCTCTGCCACCTGGATCCACACAGCCTTGGTCTGCTGGGGAGGCTTCTTCCTTCCTGAAGAAGGGAAGAGCACCTCTTTATTTGCTCTTGCTCCCTCTACTAAAGCCTGCAAGGCAACATCAAAGTGGGGTGCAGACCTAGGTCTCTGGTTGGCCATTATTCCTGCAGGTGCCTCTAACATGCAAGGGCAAGAGCTTGGCAGTCTGCAGAAGAAGCAAGGCTTGTTGCAGACCTTAAATGCAGCAGCAATGATGACATGATCAGTGGCGACTTTCGAATTGGTAATCTCCTTGGCTGTAGGTTCCCACACGTTGGAACTCAATTGGCCAATTAAGTTAAAATGGCATCATTTTCCCACATCGAATTAGAATCGGGTGGCTAACACGAAATGATGATTACACGACCGCAGCCCGCCCCATAACAAAATCCAGCCCATTGCTTCTGTCAGGATGGCCAAGCTTCCCATCATGCCTTGTAATTATGGTGGCAGCCTAATACATGGCTTCCAACATAGCTACAGCATGTTACAACAACATTCCCATTAACCCTGTGCTTCCCACATCAATCTAAGAATAAGGGGCTGCCCTTTCTAAACTGAGATGAGGAGAAACTTCTTCACTCAGAGGGTAGTAAATCTATGGAATTTGCTACCCCAGAGAGCTGTGGAAGCTGCAACATTAAATACATTTAAAATGGAGATAGACAGTTTCCTAGCAGATAAAGGAATTAGGGGTTACGGGGAGAGGGCAGGGAAGTGGACATGAGTCTAGATTCGGATCAGCCATGATCCTATTGAATGGCGGAGCAGGCCCGAGGGGCCGTATGGCTTACTCCTGCTCCTACTTCTTATGTTCTTATGTTATGTAATCCCTCCTGTAATCCCTCCTGTTGGCCCTACTCAATACTTTCCCTCCCCAACAGCCACACCCGGATGTTCTACCTAATGCCTTTATATCCAGGGATCCTCTGGACAGCCACAGGTGTCGCATCCCAACTATTGAAGCTCTTATGGTGTCACCTGTGTCCTAGTGACCTGGCTATGCCTGGGTTTAAACCACCACTCATCATCGGCGACCAATCGAATTCGAGTATGGTATGTCCTTCATCAGTCATCTACTTGTGGGTCTTCAGGTGGCTGTGGAGGCCAATCCGAGATCCACAGACTCTACGACAGTGTGGGCATGTAAGACTATTGGTAGTGACTGGAGTATGGGTCGTCTTAAGTTGTTGTCTCTCCTTACGGTGCTGGCATTTATCCTTGGCGGCACGCTGGAGATTATTTTAATGTAGTGCGGCACCGTTGTGGATACATTTTCTCCAATTGTCTGTTCAGTGTGATTTCCTCCCAGGTATTAATATCGAGATGGAACGTTTTAAGAATTGCTTTGACGTTATCTTTGTAACGCTTCTTTTGACCACCAGGAGACCTCTGCCCTTCATTTCAACTGGGATTACAGAACCTGTTTTGGGAGACATGAGTCTGACATGCGAATGACATGTCCAATCCATCGGAGTTGATGCTGCATGATGAACATAGTGATGCTTTAGATATTGGCCTCTTCAAGTATACTCCAGTTTGTACGCTTGTCATCCCAGCTGACCCTCAAGATTTTGCGTAGAGAGCGTTGGTGTTATTGCTCTAAGGCTTTGAGATGTCTACTGTACGTAGTCCAGGTTTCAGCTCCAAATAAAAGGGTGGGAAGGATGATGGCTTTGTATACAAGGATTTTAGTTTGGACTTGGAGGTCATGATTTTCAAAGACGACACTCCTCAGTTTAGAAAAGGCTGCACTTGCACAACTCAAGCGGTGATGGATTTCAGAATCAATGTCAACTTTGGAGGATAAATGGCTACCAAGATATGGAAAAGTGTTATTATCAATCTATAGAAGGAGGAGTTGCAAGCTGATTAGGTGATGGCTGGTGGAGCACCTGGGTTTTCTTTATATTCATGGTGAGGCCCCGAAGTTTGTAGGCTCTGGAAAAAGCATTCAAGGTGTTTTGTAGATCATGCTCGGAAAGAGCTGTGATGGCGTTATCATCTGCATACTGTAACTCCATAATGGTAATTGATGTGCCTTCAATAACCACAAAACTAGAATTATAGACTTTAACAAGTTGGCTTTTAATCACTAAGATCAGAGCTAACATCTCAACACACTGACTGGCTCACAAGAATGAGTCGGAGAAGTCAGGGAAGAGGAAGTGAAACCATACACCGTGTGGGGGAGGGTAATATACATGAGTGCAAAACGAATACAGGCAAGACAAGCAGATTTCATTACATTCAACCCTTCTTTAGATTTAGTCCATCGGGGTGATGTTTCTTAAAAGTTGGTATAAGTGAGTCTGTCGGGAGGTTTTGCGGTTCTCCGTGATCGGGGCAAAGCCAGTTGGGGTGCCTCTAGGGGAGTGGGTTCTGGTTCCTCTGCTGTCCGGGCCTCCGCAGTGTCTTCCAGGTTATCTGCAGTGTCCTCCAGGTTAAAGTTGGGTATTGATACCTCTGGGCGTCCTGTCTCTTTTTGGTGTAGGTCTTCCTTAGGTAGTCTATCATCGTTCTCTCCACTCCCCGAGGGAGCGAGGTCTTTTATGGAAACAGTGTCCTCTCGCCCGTCAGAGTATTCGATATAGGCGTACTGAGGGTTTGCATGGAGGAGCTGTACCTTTTCCACAAGGGGGTCCATTTTATGGCCTCTTGCGTGCTTCCGCAATAGTACTGTCCCCGGAGACGTCAGCCACACGGGTAGAGATATGCCCAAGGTGGATTTCCGGGGGAAAACTAACATCTTTTCGTGAGGGGTAGCGTTAGTGGCTGTACATAAGAGACCTTATGGAGTGGAGCACGTCTGGGAGGACTTCCTGCCAGCGGGAGGTCGGAAGGCCTTTTGACTTTAAGGCTAACGTGACAGCCTTCCAAACAGTAGCACTCTCCCTTTCCACTTGCCCATTACCCCGGGGGTTGTAGCTTGTGGTTCTGCTAGTGGCTATCCCCTTTGAGAGCAAGAACTGGCGCAGTTAGTCACTCATAAATGACGTCCCCCTATCGCTGTGTATGTAGTTCGGCATGCCAAACATGCAGAATAGATTACAGAGACACTTGATGACCGTGGCGCTGGTCATGTCTGGGCAGGGAATGGCGAAGGGGAAGCGGGAATATTCATCGATGATATTGAGGAAGTATACGTTACGGTCGGCAGAGGGAAGGGGTCCCTTGAAGTCCAGACTTAGGCGCTCGAATGGCCGTGTGGCTTTGATAAGGTGTGCACGGTCAGGCCTGTAGAAACGAGGCTTGCATTCCGCACAGGTGCGGCAGGCTCTGGTCATTGCCCTGACCTCCTCGATGGAGTGGGGCAGATTGCGGGACTTTATAAAATGGTATAGTCGGGTGACCCCTGGGTGACACAGGTCGTTGTGGAGTCCCTATAATTTGTCCGTATGAATGCTGGCACACATTCCCCGTGATAGGGCGTCTGGGGGTTCATTTAAGGGCTCCCGGCCTGTACATAATATCATAGTCGAACGTGGATAGTTCGATCCTCCACCTGAGTATTTTGTCATTCTTGATTTTCCCCCTTTGTTATTAAACATGAAAGCCACCGACCGCTGGTCAGTGAGCAGGGTGAAACGTTTGCCGGCTAGGTAGTGTCTCCAGTGCCGCACTGCCTCCACTATAGCCTGTGCCTCCTTCTCGAGAGAAGAGTGCCTGATTTCAGGTCCCTGTAGGGTTCGGGAGAAGAAGGCCACAGGTCTCCCAGCCTGATTGAGGGTCGCAGCTAAGGCAAAGTCTGACGCATCGCTTTCGACTTGAAAGGGAATGCTTTCGTCGACTGCACACAGTGCAGCCCTTTCAATGTCCTGTTTGATACTGGTGAAAGCCTCCCGAGCTTCAGCTGATAGTGGGAAAGACGTCGATTTAAAGAGGGGTCGGGCCTTATCAGAGTAATTGGGCACCCATTGGGCATAATACGAAAAAAATCCCAGGCACCTTTTTTAAAGCTTTGGGATTGTGTGGCAGGGGCAGTTCCTTTTTAGGGGGCATAATCAGTCAGGGTCCGGTCCAATTACCCCATCTTCCACCACACAGCTGAGGATACAGAGACGGGTTGTGTTGAAGACACATATTTGTCTTCGTTGTAGGTTAGATTCAGCTTTAGAGCAGTTTTTAAAAATCTCGCAAGATTTAGACCGTGGTCTTGCTGGTTGTGCCCGCAGATAGTGACATTGTTCAGATAGGGGTAGGTAGCTTGTAGTTTATTCTCGTCAACCATGCGGTCCATCTCACGTTGGAAGACCGAGACCCCATTTGTTACCCCGAAGGGCACTGAGAAAATGGTAGAGGCGTCCGTTCGCTTCAAAGGCGGTGTATGGGCGGTCCTCCGTTTTAATGGGGAGCTGGTGATACGCGGATTTGAGGTCGATAGTCGAGAAGACTCGGTATTGCGCAATCTGGTTGACCATTTCTGATATGCGGGGTAAAGGGTAGGCGTCCAGCTGGGTATAAATATTAACAGTCTGGCTGTAGTCAATTACCATCCATTTCTTTTCGTTACTTTTAACTATGACTACTTGGGCACGCCACAGGCTGGTACTGCATTCAGTAATGTCTTCCCGCAGGAGTCTGTCCACTTCTGCCTTGATAAAGTGTTTGTCTTCCAGACTGTACCATCTACTTTTGGTCGCTATGGGCCTACAGTTCGGAGCGAGATTAGCGAATAAAGAGGGCGGGCTGATTTTTAAGGTTGATAGGCCACAGACTGTGAGTGGCGGCTGGGACCCGCCATATGCTAGCGTGACACTTTCGTGGTGGCACTGGAAGTCCAGGCCCAAGATTACATTAACACAGAGTTCTGGCATCATGAGGAGTTTAAAATCCTTGTAGTCCGTGCCTTTTACAGTCAGTGTTACCACACAGTAGCCCAAAATGTCCGAAGAGTGGGGCTTAGCAGCCATAGCAATTCTGCTTCATGTAGGGGTTACCGTTAATGAGTGCCGCCGTACCAGGCTAGGGTGGATAAAACTCTCGGTACTCCCACAGTCACTTAAACATTTCGTTAAATTCCCGTTTACCTGTATGTCCATCATAGATTTTGTCAACGGGTGTGGCCTGGATTGATCCACCGTGATCGAAGCCACTGTTGGGCCCTGGGCGGCCGTTGAGTCGGGAAAAGATGGCGGATCCCAAGATGGCGGCCCGCACGAGGCGGTGACGAAGTTGGAAATCGGATTCCCCCTGCAGACTTTGCTAAAATGCCCCTTTTTTTTCTTACATTTGAAGCATGTAGCGTCCTTCGCTGGGCATCGTTGTCTGGGGTGCTTGGCCTGGCTGCAGAAGTAGCATTTCGGGCCTCAAGACATTGCCGCTGTAGTAGGACTCCTGGCTGAACTTCTGTGTGGGGACTCCGGCAGTGTAGAGCTGGTCTGAGACCTGGATGGGGAAGATGGCTGATTCCAAGATGGTAGCCCGCTCGGCGCGCACGAGGCGGTGAGGGCCGCATGGCCGGAAGAATAAGAGTCAGAGTTTTTCTGGGCCACGTCCAGTGATCGCGCAGTGGCCACTGCCTTTTTTAAGTCCAGGACCTCCTTCTCCAGCAGTCTGTGCCGGATATAATTCAATTTGAGGCCCGTGATGAAGGAATCGCAGACCAATTCGTCAGAGTACACGTTGGCCATCACGGCCTTGCAGTTACAGTCCCGGACCAAATCCTTTAGGCCCTGTAAGAAATCGTTCATTGATTCCTCAGGTCGCTGCCTGCGTGTAGCCAGATGATGTCTGGCGTACACTTCATTTACTGGCCTCTGGTATTGGGCCTTCAGGATAGTGATGGCCTTCGTGTAAGAAGAGGTGGTGTCCCGGATGAACGAATAAATCCGATGATTAACGCGAGTAGTCAGTAGACTCAGTTTATCTACCTCGCAAGCGGATGAGGCTCTCGCGAAGAGTTCGAAGCATTTGAGCCAGTGTCCAAATTGATTTGATGCTTCAGCAGAATGTGGATCCAAATCCAGACGCTCTGGTTTTAGGAGTCGATCCATCCTAGTATTCTTTAGTGATTAAAATTGATGTGCGTTCAATAACCGCAAAACTAGAAGTTATAGACTTTAACAAGTTGGCTTTTAATCACTAAGATCAGAGCTAACATCTCAACACACTGACTGGCTCACAGGAATGAGTCAGAGAAGTCAGGGAAGAGGAAGTGAAACTATACACCGTGTGGGGGAGGGTAATATACATGAGTGCAAAACGAATACAGGCAAGCCAAACACATTTCATTACAGTAGTGATGGAGACTTTGCTCTTGGCCTTAAGCCTATTGAGATTAAAAAGTCGGCCATCAGTACGGTGAAGGATTTGAATTCCGGTGGGCAGATCATTGCTGATGAGATGGAGGATAACTGAGATGAACACTGCAAAAAGGGATGGAGCAATGATGCAGCCCTGTTTTACTCCTGTCTCAACTGTAAAGGGCTCTGAAATAGAACCGATGCTGCTGAGAACTGCTGCGGACATGTTGTCATGTAGCAGCCTCAGAACTAAGATGAATTTATTGGGGCAACCAAGCTTAGACAAAATATGCCATAAAGTCTGGTGGTGGACAGTGTCAAAAGCTTTAGTTAAGTCTATGAATGCCATGAACAGTGGTTGCTTTTGTTCATGGCATTTCTCCTGTAATTGACGTGCTGTGAAGATCATATCAGCTGTTCCTCTGGTCGGAAACCACACTGCGACTCCGGAAGCACCTCCTCAGATAACGGCAAAAGTCTGTTAGCAAGGACACGGGCAAGCACTTTTCCTGTGGAAGAAGGGAGATACCTCGGCAGTTACCACACACTGACTTTTCCCCCTTTTTAAAGATAGTAACAATCAAAGCGTCTGAGATCTTGTGGAATTTCTTCCTGCTGCCATATTTTTAGGAAAAAGGCATGTATGTGTGTCAGGGACTCGGCCACCTTTTTTTTAAGGATTTCTGCTGGAATCCCATCTGAGCCGGCAGCTATGTTGTTTTTCATGGACCTGATGGCATTCTGCACTTCTACAATGCTTGGGGGAGCCCCCATTTCCTCCCTTTCTGGTCTCTGCGGTAATTGATTGACTCCAGATCTGCGCTACTGTGTCGGTTGAGCAGTTCTTGAAAATGCTCCCTCCATCTTGTGTCAATTGCCTCCTTGTCCTTGAGCAGAGTTAAACCGCCCTTAGAGCCTAAGGGGTTTAAGCCACGGTAGCTTGGTCCGAAAATTGCCTTGGTGGCACTGAAGAAGCCTCTGGAGTCCCCAGTATCAGCCATACGTTGTATTTCTCGGAACTTTGGAGACCACCAGTTGGTCTTCATCTCCCTTATTCTCTGCTGGACATCTGCCTTAACTCTGGCATGAGCCTCTTTTGGCTTTGCTGCTGATGTTGTTTTGCCAGGCGCAGAAAGCTTTCCCTTTCCTTTTCTATGAGCTGTTCAATTTCTGAGTCGTTCTCATCAAACCAGTCCTGATGTTTCCTGGACTTGAAACCGAGTATGTTCTGGGAGTTGTTGAGGATAGTGGCTTTCAGCAGTTCCCAATGTTCTCCAGTATCATGTGGGTATTCCTTTGGAAGACTTTGCCTGATGGAATCCTGAAAGCACTGCTGTATTGCAGTGTCCTCACGACATTCAATGTTTAATTTTGGCCGGAACTGCTTCTGAGCACGTATCTTGGGCTTTAGTTTGAGGGACATAGTTGCTCGGATAAGGTGATGATCTGTCCCGCAGTCATCAGTGCTGAACATGGCCCTAGTGACCAGAACATCACGACGATCCCTTGCCCGTACAATGACATAGTCAATGAGATGCCACAATTTTGAGCAGGGGTGCCTCCAGGAGGTTTTGTACTTTTTTTGTCAGAAGAAAGTGTTTGTGATTGAGGCTGTGCTCGGCACATTTAGTGACAAGAAGTAGTCCATTTGAGTTGGACTTTCCGATACCATCTTTTCCTATGATGCCTTTCCATAGTTGATAATCCTGACCGATCCTGCATTGAAGTCCCCAAGAAGAATGACTTTATTGTCTTTTGGGATACCAGACAAGATTTCATCCATGTCAGCATAGAAGATCTCCTTTACTTCATCTAGCAAATCCAGGGTGGGAGCATAAGCACTCAACTGTTGCCATCTGATTGTTAGATAGGATTAGACGCATTTTCATCAGGCGTTCATTGATTCCCACAGGAAATTCGGAGAGTTGGCTAACAAGTTCATTTTTGATGGCAAATCCAACTCCATGGATCCGGGGGTTTTCCGTTGGCTTCCCTTTCCAGTAGAATGTGTAACCCCCCCTTCTCCTCCTTCAATTGAACTACTTCTGCTAGTCGAGTTTCAGATAGGGCCGCTATATCAATGTTGCATCGTTTCAGCTCTCTGCATACGATGGGTGTCCTTCTCTCCGGTCGATCACTTGTTGCACATTCCATGCTCCGAAGTTCAATTTTCTGTCTTTAGGACACCACTACATACTCCCTATCTTTAGCTGCTAAAGACCCACCTGTCTTGGATTGCTCTAAATACTTTGATACAGGCCTGGTTTAAGAGGTGTGCTTTCACCTTTTTCCATTACTCAGGTTATTGCTTTAGCCAACCTTTTTGGCCTTCCTTCGCCGGGCCCATCCAGACGTCATGAAGGAGATATACAACAATCGACAGTTGAATCACCATTAATGCATGCGTTATTATGCGGATCCACGGATGGATCAGAATGTTCAGTCCCCAGTCCCATTAGTCATCCCACCAAGTGGTGACCTTAATTTCCACTCCTTTATTTCATGTCCTTGTTCTGTTGCTGGAGCGTGTAATACATCTTCTGGGGATGGGTGGGCTTTTTCCGTAGCTGCGCCATGTGTTCTGGCAGTGGGGGCACTTCATACCCAAGTTTGTTGAGGTAGTTTGGTAGTTCCTTCTTGATGCCGTCGGACACCTGGATTGAAGTGGATTCTTGTCTGTGTATATCGATCAATTCTTCTCCTCCAATCCTCACCGGTAACCTCCGGGGTGAAACAGAACACCGGGCTGGGGGTCTCCGATCTGGTCTGCATACTCAAGTATTCTGGTTAGTGGTTTCACAGTACTTTCCTTTGTCGACATAAGCAGCCCGCGTTGGTGTTAAACGGGCTCCAATGGCCTCCATAGTACAGTTTACCCCTTTATTTGATGCATTAAATCCACAGGCTGCAATTGGGTCATCTCATTTTTATGAGGGCAAAATGTTATTCCCTGACGGGTGGTGCAACCTTCCAACTTGGTTCCCACTAAACTATCTTATGTTAATGCATATATAACGATCATGAGACTTTACCCCATGTATTCCCCTTAATGATTCCCATGTTTTGGGCTCGATATACATCTCGAGGCTCTGTTCCCGGTCCGATCACTGGTATTGCAATAATAGTCCCAGCAGACTGCCACCATTCACTTTACATTCAAGTTGTGTGGGGGTATACCTGCACCATTCCCCTGTGTTGCTATCCTGGGCTAGTCTCTCCTTGATGGGCTGGATTAGCCAATTGCTCGTTGCTAATACATAAGGGTACCTCACCTTTTTATCTGGGCAAAATTTTCCCTGCTCTGTTCCACCACCCAATTTCCAAATGTGTTACATTCCTTGCAGCATTTTTGGAGGCTTCCTCAATAATTTTATTCGTGGTTTGGGCATGCGCCTCTGACAGCCACGTCCTGAAGCAGACCGGTAAGCACCTGATCCTCAGTCAATTGGGAGTCCTGGTTCTGATTCTGCTCCTAGAACTTCTTTAATTTTAGCAACCCTGGATAGTAAAATAAGAGACCTGGGCTCCAGAATTAATCATATTAACTATCGAGGTTCCAGTGTTTAAATATGGCTGCCACATCATTAAGTTTATCTCTCCTGTGTTGCCTTTTGAGGCGTTGGCCCAGGGACGGCCGTTCCCTTTTAACCCCTTGTTCCAGCACTTGTCTGGCTAGTATTTGACACAGCTTCTGGGTTTTATTTGAGCACAACCGGGGATTCCCATCAAGTCTAGTACCACTGGTACCAACTCATGGTGTACATTATCATGCATTACATTTCCTGTCTGGACCAAAACCAACCCATTCTTTGGTCCCGGTGTTTGCTTCGAACAGTTTAATGGGTTTGGGTATGTTACCATTTTTTGTAGGGGACATGGTTGGGTTGGTCACTGTCTGTGCATATTAACACAGCTGGCTCAAAGTCACACCTCGGCCCCTTTGGCGCGACACACTAGCATCGTCTCTTCTTGCTTTACATTGGTAGAATATTCTCATTGTTCCAAACTATTTATGTGAAAGATCAGTTTGCTACAGGTTTCTCCCTTCCGACATCCAAGTGGCTGGGGAAAGACATTAGGTGCCAAGGTTGAAACAGTATTTGAGCTCTCCCATGTTGAGACTCATAATTTATTATTACCTTTTGCCACCACCTTGCCATTTGGGCCTCTTAATACATGCTGACTCCCGTTCTCTAGTCCTAATTGTGTTATACTTTCACCCTTTATAACTTCAGACTGGTGGAGCCATTCCGATTCTGAGCACAATTTAATCCTTCCTGCTCATATGTCCATATTATCCTGTATGGCCTCTCATCTGTCAATTCATGCCCTGCCCCCTGAGGGTAAGTCCACATCGTACCCTCTGATTTCCCCCTTATTTCCTGTTCCAAGTCTCCCTGGACTGCCAAGAGAGGATTCCTGGTGCTTCCAGGATGATGTACAGTTGCTGCATTCTTTATCTGCAATAAATAATTAAGGCATTGGCTGATGGCCCTCCTGTTGGCTGAAACAGTTTTGATTCAATTTTAAGTGGTTTTACCTGTGACCCAGTGTTTCCAACGTTCCCCCTCCTCTCATGTCTAAGCCTACACGTGTGTCGCAAGTCATGAGAACCTGAAATGGACCCTTTCCACCGTGGAGCGAATCCAGGTCGCACAGAAGTTTCTTTTATAAATCACCCAAGACCCAACCTGTGGTACATCCCGGGAACCAGATTCCTCACTTCTTCTTCTTTTCAAGTCAGATGCCTGGGCTTGATCCCTAACCTCTGACCTTACCATCTTCAGCTGCTCACATAACTCCAACAAACCTTCTAATCCTATCTTTAAGTGGTTCGTATCAGTATGCCCAGAAATTAGTGTCTCTGGAAGTCGTATTGCATGACCAGTCATTAATTCATATGGTGTAAGGCCAGTAATTCTATTAGGGGTCACCGGTAATCTGATCAGGATGGATCGGAGAACGTCAACCCATGTTGCTTGGAGAGGAGCCACCAACATCCCTCTCATGGGTCAACCCCACTTCAGAGCTAGCAAGTGGCTGGACAGCACCTTGCTGCACTTCAGGGGGGCCTTGACCCATTTCTGCACTGGAAGTCCCAGTGCAGCAGACTTGCATGAAAGTCTCAGTTGTTTGCTCAATAGCTGAATATCGCTCCTCGAGAGATGTCAGCCTATTCTGAACAATGACCATGTTTTCCAAACCCTGGCGACAAAGCTCTTCCATGGATGTTGCCATCCTCTCCTCTACCTTTGCCATCCTCGCCTACAGTACCATTAATTTAGCCATCCTTTCCACGGAGGTTGCCATCCTTTCCATGGTGATGCGTTCATGCGCCAACGCCTCCACAAAGGCTCCGCTCATATTAGCGATGGACTCCTCCATTTGCTCCACACTCGCAGCGACCCTGGAGACAAAACCTGCCAGAGACTCATGCACCTATTCCTGGAGTTCCAGCACCGCTGTCCTTCTGGTGGACCCGGAGGCACAGGGTCAACATGCAGCGGAGCTGAGCTGGGAGCGTCCTGCGCCCTCTGACGAGGACTCTCCACTGCTGTCCATGTCTCCACCATCTGCTGATGCTCACTTGTGAGCTGTGATCCACCAGATGACAAATCTACTCTGTCCCGAAGGTCCCACCGAGATGTTAGTGTCTGCGCTGGTGATGTGTGCACTTAATTCTGCTGACGCTGCACCCTCGGATGTTGCAGCTTCCTCTGAGGAGTCTGGAAGCTCAGGCTCATTCTCTTGGACAGTGGGGACGGGGGCTGTCGATGGTCCTGTGGGGGAGTAAAGGAAAGAGTTAGAGCTGTGAGGCCAAGGTTACATGCCCTAACACATTGACTTATGATCATCTGCACTATACAATGTGCATCAGATTCATTTACCAGTGACTCATGCAATGCCAATGAGTGAGATGCCAAACCATTGTCACCAGCTTGCTGTGATGTGCCCGCCTGTCCGTCCCCACTTAGGAATCCTCCTCGATCCCGGCCATTTCCAGGGCCGCCGCCTCCGAGGTGGTGAGCTTGGCTACTGAGGGTGGCCGCCCTCCTCCTCCGGTGCTCACACTTTCCCTCTTATTGTGGGCTCTCTCTTCCTTCAATGAGGGACAGAACTGGAGTTTGCATGAGAATGAAGGAATGATTGAAGAAAATCCAAAGCATCGATGCTTCGAAGGAAACCAAGGGCCCTTATTGCATCAGTGATGGAGAGTGTGAGGGCTGCATGGTCGAATAGTTAAGTGAATGTGATCATAGAGAGGGAATGGGTAAGGGTGTAGGGATGTCACTGTCAAGTGGAATGTGGAGGAAGAGGTTGGCAAAGCGGAGTGCTGGTGAGGAGAGGCGATGGGGATCAGATTGAGGGTGATGGGAAAGTCAGACTCACTTTTCCTGTGCGGAGAAGGTCTTCCTGTATTGCAGCCAGGTTCTGCAGAATGCAGATGGCATTGACCACCTGGGCCACTTGCAGCCACACAGCTTTAGTCTGTTGTGGTGGCTTTTTTCTCCGAGGAAGGGAAGAGCACCTCCTTATTGGTTCTTGCTCCCTCCACCAGAGATTGGCGGGAGGGCTCATCAAATCGTGGAGCACATTTTTGCCTGCTGGTGGACATTCATACAATAAATTCCTCAGTACAATCAGCATAAAGATTGCAGTCTCCAGAAGAAGCAAGGCTGCTTGCAGACCTTAAATGCAGCAGCACTGATGTCATTGGAGGCGACTTTCTGGATGGAAAGACTAATTGGGCCAGGGATTCCCACATGCTGGAAATCAAGTGCCCAATTAGGGGAAAATCACTTTTTTTCCCACATCACATAGGAGTCGGGGTCCTGACAGGGGAAAAAAACCTGACACGCCCCAGCCCGTCCCACACTGGTGAAATCGAGCCCTAGGCTTCCGTCAGGATGGCCAAGCTTCCCATCATGCCTTGTAATTATAGTGGCTTCCAACATAGCTACAACATTCCCATTAACCCACATCAATCAAAGCTCTCCCTGCATGCTTGTATTGAAGAATTTTCACCTCCGGGACTATAGGTGACTGGTGTTTTCTCCAGCAACTCACTGCTTACTTGTGCCTTGTAGATTAATTGAGAGGCTTTGGGCAGTCAGGAGGTGAGACACTCGCCATTCTTGTTGCCACAGACTCTGCTGCCTTGCCTCCTAGAGGGTCAATCACTCTAGCAACACATCTGCCCCGCTTCCTCAACCATCAACTAGTTAGCACCTGTGTTCAACAACGAACGGCCATCCTGATTGGCTACTCGTCAATTTAACCCGTTTGTTTGGTATTTTGAAGGGACCCGAGATGAAGTTCAGCCCATCCCAGATGGTGAATGTCATCTCGTTGCTAGTCTATCTAGAAACACAAGATAGCAGCAGGAGTAGGCCATTCGGCCCCTCGAGCCTGTTCCACCATTCAATGAGATCATGGTTGATCATTCAAATTCAATACCCTGTCCCTGCTTTCTCCCCATATCCCTTGATCCCTTTTAGCTTTAAGAAATATTTAACTCCTTGAATATATTTAATGAATTGGCCTCAACTGCCTTCTGTGGTAGAGAATTCCACAGGTCCACCACTCTCTGGGTGAAGAAATTCCTCATCAGTCCTAAATGGCTTACCTCTTATCCTTAGACTGACCCCTGGTTCTGGACTCCCCCGCCATCGGGAACATCTTTCCTGCATCTAGTCTGTCTAGTCCTGTCAGAATTTTATAAGTTTCAATGAGATCCACTCTCACTCTTCTAAACTCCAGCGAGTATAAGCCCAATTGACCCAATCTCTGCTCATACGTCATTCCTGCCATCAACGTTTATAAAACACTGGTTCGGCCACAACTTGAGCATTGTTTAACAATTCTGGGCACTGCACTTTAGGAAGGATGTGAAGGCCTTAGAGAGTGGTTTCAGGAATGAGGGACTTCAGTTACATGGATTACGTAGAGGAGCTGGGGTTGTTCTACTTAGAGCAGAGAAGGTTTAGAGTAGATTTGATAGAAGTGTTCAAAATCATGAGGGTTGTAAACAGTAGATAAACTGTTCCCATTGGTGGAGGGTGGTGAACCAGAGGAGACATATTTACGGTGATTGGCAGAAGATCCAAAGATGACATGAGGAAAAGCTTTTTTACACAGCGAGTGGTTAGGATCTGGAATGCACGGCCTGAAAGGGTGTTAGAGTCATAGAGTAATACAGCACGGATAGAGGCCCTTCGGCCCATCGTGTCCGCGCCGGCCATCAAGCCCTGTCTAATCTAATCCCATATTCCAGCATTTGGCCCGTAGCCTTGTATGCTATGGCATTTCAAGTGCTCATCCAAATGCTTCTTATATGTTGAGGGTTTCTGCCTCCACAACCCTTTCAGGCAGTGAGTTCCAGACTCCAACCAACCTCTGGGTGAAAAAGTTCTTTCTCAAATCCCCTCTAAACCACCCGCCCTTTACCTTGAATCTATGCCCCCTAGTTATTGACCCCTCTACTAAGGGAAAAAGCTCCTCAGCATCCATCCTATCTATGCCCCTCATAATTTTGTACACCTCAATCATGTCCCCCCTCAGCCTCCTCTGCTCCAAGGAAAACAAACCCAATCTGCCCAGTCTCTCTTCATAGCTGAAGCGCTCCAGCCCTGGTAACATCCTGGTGAACCTCCTCTGCACCCTCTCTAACGCGATCACATCCTTCCTGTAGTGTGGCGACCAGAACTGCACACAGTATTCCAGCTGTGGCCTAACCAGTGTTTTATACAGCTCCATCATAACCTCCTTGCTCTTATATTCAATGCCTCGGCTAATGAAGGCAAGTATCCCATATGCCTTTTTTACCACCTTTATCCACCTGTTCCGCCGCCTTCAGGGATCTGTGTACTTGCACACCCAGATCCCTCTGACTCTCCGTCTTGCCTAGGGTCTTTTCATTCATTGTGTATTCCCTTGCCTTGTTAGTCCCCCCAAAATGCATCACCTCGCACTTTTCCGGGTTAAATTCCATTTGCCACTGTTCTGCCCATCTGACCAACCCATCTATATTGTCCTGCAGACTGAGGCTACCCTCCTCACTATTTACCACCCTACCAATTTTTGTATCATCTGCGAACTTACTGATCATACCCTTTACATTCATATCCAAGTCATTAATGTAGACCACAAACAGCAAGGGACCCAGCACCGATCCCTGTGGTACCCTACTGGCCACAGGCTTCCAGTCACAAAAACAACCTTTGACCATCACCCTCTGCCTTCTGCCACTAAGCCAGTTTTGTATCCAATGTGCCAAGGTACCCTGGATTCCATGGGCTCTTACCTTCTTGATCAGTCTCCTGTGCAGGACTTTATCGAAGGCCTCACTGAAATCCATGTATACCACATCCACTGCGTTACCCTCATCCACACACCTAGTCACCCCCTCAAAAAATTCAATCAAATTAGTCAGACATGATCTTCCCTTAACAAAGCCATGTTGACTATCCCTGATTAATCCTTGCCTCTCCAAGTGGAGACAAATTTTGTCCCTCAGGATTTTTTCCAATAATTTTCCTACCACTGATGTTAGGCTCACTGGCCTGTAGTTCCCCGGTCTTTCCCTACTACCCTTCTTGAATAATGGTACTACATTAGCGGTTCTCCAGTCCTCTGGCACATCCCATGTGGCCAGAGAGGTCCTGAATATATGTTAGAGCCCCCGCAATCTCCTCTTGCCTCACACAGCAGCCTGGGATACATTTCATCCGGGACTGGGGATTTATCCATTTTTAGGCCAGCTAAAACCGCCAATACCTCCTCCCTCTCGATGTTAATATGTTCGAGCATATCACAGTACCCCCGCCCTATTTCTATGTCTACATCGTCCTTCTCCATAGTGAAAACAGATGCAAAAAATTCATTTAGAACCCCTCCTACATCTTACGGCTCCACACACAGATTGCCACTTTTGTCCCTAATGGGCCCTATTTTTTTCCCTAGTTATCCTCTTTCCCTTAATATACTTATAAAACATCTTCGGATTTTCCTTTATTTTGCTCACCAGTGTTATTTCATGGCCCCTCCTTGATCTCTTAATTTCTTTTTTAAATATCCCCCTGCACATTTTGTACTCCTCTAGGGCTTCCTCCATCTTTAGCCTTTTGTATCTACCAAAAGCCCTCCTTTTTTGCCTAATCCATTCTTGTATATCCCCTGACATCCACGGTTTCCTGTGGTTTTTGGAACCACTCTTGACCTTTACGGGAACATGTTGCCATTGTATGATCTCAATCTCCCTTCTGAAAGCCTCCCATTGCTCCGATGCGGATTTTCCTACAAGTAGCTGATCCCAGTCCATTTTGGCCAGATCCTGCCTTATCCTATTAAAATCGGCCTTCCCCCAATTTAGAACCTTTATTTCCGGCCCATCCCTGTCCTTTTCCATGACCACCTTAAATCTTACCATATTATGGTCACTATCACCAAAGTGCTCACCTACTAGCACTTTTTCCACTTGGCCGGCCACATTCCCTATGGAATGTGGCGGACGGAATCATGGCTTTTTTTTTAAAGGAAATTGGATAATTACCTGAAGGATAAACATTTGCAGGACTCCGGGGAAAGGCATGGGATTGAGACTAGCTGAAGTGCTGTTGCAGAGAACCAGCACTGGCTCGATGGGCAGAAAGGCCTCTTTCTGGGCTGTAATATTCTATTCCAACAGAAGTTGCCGAGGTGAAGAGGCTCCAGAAAAGACAGGCTTAAAAACCCGTTAGTGTACCAAATCGACAAACAAGACGCATCTCAAGACAGCATAACAAAAAGATTATCTGGTCATTTTCACATTGCCGTTTGTGGGACCTTGCTGTGCGCAAATTGATTGCTGCATTTCCCACATTGGTGGAAAAGCACTTTGAGACTTCCGGTGGTCATGAAAGGTGCTATATAAATGCAAGACTTTTTGAAGTGTGATATGGTAGCATATTGTTCCCTTGTTTAATTAGTCAGAAGTAAGATGTACCAAGCCATGCTCATCCAATGTATGCCTCGACATAAAATGAAGAGGTTGCCCAGTAATGTACACGGACACCCTATTCAGGCCACAAGGGGCGCACCACTCATGGGTCGCATGATCCCACAGGTAGATATCAAGCAACGTCAGTCAATTCCCATAATCAGTGACTTCAGACAGTTTATGGAAATGACTGGCACACCCACCATGTTAGGGAACCAAATTTGTGCGGTGCCTTAAATATCATACTAAAGCATCACAAACGATAGTATTCTGAGCTTTATTCGGCAGGATCCCAGCCATATACCCCAACACCTTTTTTATAGGCATTTTCCAGTGGCCTGATTGCACGAACCATGAACCTCCAGTGCTTTGTCCAACACAAACTCCAATAGAGATGGCCGTTCGAACTCTTGCTCTTTTTCTGGGGCTTCATTTTAACTTCCCGTTTGTATTTAAAAAAAAAAACAATAAAACGTCAATTGTATGTTTTTCCCCCCCGAACGATCACGGCTGAGGAAGCAAGTTCACCCCAGATAATATGAATAGCAGCGATTTTCACGAAATACTCGCAGAAGCTACATTAAGCCGATTTCACCGCCACCCCCAACCCCGCGGCTTATATTTTGTTTACAAAAGTCTTACCCACCACTAGCTTTTTACCTTGATTCCCTTCCCAGGGACAGAGTGGTAGTTGGACACCATCGTGTCCCTGTCCTCGGCGTACAGCCGATAGCCACCGGGTCGAGTGTAAGTTCCCTCCTGTAGCTTTTGTTCCATTTCTAGAGAGAGTTTCTGAAGGAGATGGTGGCATTTCTCCAAGGACACCTCACTCTGCTCGCAGATATCCAGATACTGATGTGCCAGGTCGCACTGGGACAAAATGAGATCAGCATTGCAAGTGGGACCAGATGAAAATACGACTATGAAGATTACGCTGAATTTTGCACTTTGATTCGGCCGAATACAATTATCAAGACCGTGATATCAGGCTGGGGAGAATAAAGACTAGAATACTGTATAATGCGCTTCTACAGAAAATTAGAAATTGGGATGAAGGTTCAGTGTCAATGCACAGTGGTTATGTTACTGGATGTGGTAAACCACTGTTTGTCCTGTTTGTATTCCACTGTGTACATGCCTGGACATGCCTCGGCTGACTCCTCCCACAGGTCCTAGTATAAAGGTGACTGCTCCCCAGCCCTTGGTATCCTGGACCGGTCGACCACTCGAGGCAGACCTCCATTCTGTTGTTAATAAAAGCCTTTAGTTACTCTTCTAACTCTCAGTCTTTTATGAGTAATTGATAGCGCATCAATTTTATTAACAACATTTTTATAATGGAGAAGATCCTCACACCAGCATGCCTGGACTTAGATCATCGCGAGGCGGACTCATCCACCAAGTTTACTCACTGGCTTAAGTGTTTTGAAAAATTCCTGACCGCCTCCGAAGCAATCAAATCGGACGAGGACAAACTGGATGTCCTGACCTCCAAAGTGAACCACCGAGTGTACTCGGTCATCCAAGACGCGACCTCGTACGCGGATGCTATCAAGCTCCTCAAGGACCAGTACACGCGCCCAGTGAACGAAGTGTACGCCAGGCACCTCCTGGGGAGTTGTAAACAACAACCTGGGGAATCGACCGTGGAATACCTTCAGGCACTGTCTGTGCTTGGCCGGGCCTGTGGTTGTAAGGATGTAAAGGCCGCCGTGTACACAGAGGAACTTATCCGGGACGCTTTTGTAGCGGGCCACAGATCCAATTACACACGACAGCGACTGTTGGAGCAGAGTAACCTCGACCTCAACAAGGCCTCTGAACTCGCACTATCGTTGGATGCAGCCTATCAGGGCATGGATGCCTACTCCTCTGCACCGTGGACGCCACGGGGAATGACAGCCTGGGACACGGTAGGACCGCCTCATAGCGCCGTGCCACCCCAGCCACACCCCAACAACGGCCCAACTACCGCAGCAGTGTCCCAAGGCCAGACAGCAGTGCCCCAAGGCCAGAAATGCTACTTCTGTGGCCAGGCAAAACACCCCAAAGCGCGCTGCCCGGTGAAAAACGCGATCTGCTCGGGCTGCGGGAAGAAGGGACACTACGCTAGCATCTGCAGGGCCAAAGCCACCCCGAACCCCAGCAGCGCCGCGTGTGGGCCATGCGGGCCGCCATTTTGGACCTCCCCGGCCTTGTGCGAATCACCGGTACAGCGGCCATTTTGGACGCCTCCAGCCACATGGGGATCATGGACGCCGCCATCTTGGACGACAGCCGGGACGCAGCAGGCCCCCGACACCGCCTCATCTGATACCCGCAGCGACACACCGACCCCTTCGCTGGCATCCGTTACACTGGACCAAGCGAGACCGCACCAACTGGCCAGTTCCACAATGGACATTAAGGTAAATGGTCACGATACAATCTGCCTTTTTGACTCTGGGAGCACGGAGAGCTTCATCCACCCTGACACGGTGCGGCGTTGCTCTCTCCCAGTCCTGCCTGCGCAACAGCGGATTTCTATGGCCTCCGAGTCCCAGTCGGCGGACATCGGCGGCTGCTGCGTGGTGACACTCGTAGTAGACGGGACCGTATACGATCATTTTAAACTTCTGGTCCTGCCTGACGTCTGCGCTGCCGTCCTGCTGGGGTTAGATTTTCAGTGCCACCTTAAAAGTGTTACGATGGCGTACGGTGGACCCCTACCCCCACTCACAGTCCGCAGCCAGCAGCTTCCAAATTGCCCGCCGCGCACCAGGTGCAACCTCTCCACACTCAGAGTCACCCCCCCCACCACTGTTTGCTAACCTCACCCCCGACTGTAAGCCCATCGCCACAAAGAGCAGGCGATACAGTGCCGGGGACAGGGTTTTCATTAAAACCGAAGTGGAGCGGCTCCTGAAAGAAGGGATTATTGAGGGCAGCACCAGCCCCTGGCGAGCCCAGGTTGTGGTCGTTAAGACCGGCGAGAAGCAGCGCCTGGTCATCGACTACAGCCAGACAATAAATCGCTACACCCTGCTGGACGCCTACCCACTCCCCCGTATAGCTGATATGGTCAACCAGATCGCGCAGTACCGCGTCTTCTCGACCATTGACCTGAAATCAGCGTACCACCAGCTCCCCATCCGCCCTGAGGACCGCCAGTACACTGCCTTTGAGGCAAACGGCCGCCTCTATCACTTCCTTAGGGTTCCCTTTGGCGTCACCAACGGGGTCTCCATCTTCCAAAGGGAGATGGACCGGATGGTAGATCAAAATGCGTTGCAGGCCACTTTCCCATATCTGGACAATGTGACCATCTGCGGCCGTGACTTGCAGGACCATGACGCAAACCTCGAAAAATTCCTCCGCACCGCCCAACTCCTAAACCTGACATAACAAGGAGAAGTGCATATTCAGCACAAACCGCCTCGCCATCCTTGGCTGTGTTGTGGAACACGGAGTCATCGGCCCCGACCCCGACCGGATGCGTCCCCTTATGGAACTTCCACTGCCCCACTGCCTCAAGGCCCTGAAGAGGTGCCTAGGGTTTTTCTCCTATTACGCCCAGTGGGTCCCCTACTATGCGGACAAGGCCCGTCCGCTGATCAAGTCCACCTCTTTTCCCTTGACGGCAGAGGCCCGCTTAGCCTTCCACCGTATCAAGGAGGACATTGCCAAAGCCACCATGCATGCAGTGGACGAATCCATCCCCTTCCAGGTGGAAAGCGACGCGTCCGACTTTGCCCTGGCCGCTACCCTCAATCAGGCGGGGAGACCCGTGGCCTTTTCACGAACCCTCCAAGGCCCGGAGACCAGACACTCCGCTGTTGAGAAGGAGGCCCAGGCGATTGTGGAGGCTGTGCATCATTGGAGGCACTACCTGGCCGGAAAACGATTTACCCTGCTCACTGACCAGCGTTCAGTTGCTTTTATGTTTAACAACAAGCAGAGGGGCAAAATCAAAAATGACAAGATCTTGAGGTGGAGAATCGAACTTTCCACCTACAACTACGAGATCTTGTACCGGCCCGGGAAGCTAAATGAACCCCCGGATGCGCTATCGCGTGGCACCTGCGCCAGCGCGCAGATCGATAGACTGCGGGCCCTCCACAATGACCTCTGCCACCCGGGGGTCACCAGGTTCTTCCACCTCATCAAGGCCCGCAACCTGCCTTACTCTATTGAGGTCAGGACCATGACCAGGAACTGCCAAGTCTGCGCTGAGTGCAAACCACACTTTTATAGACCAGACTGTGAGGGTGCCAGTCAGTTCCTTTTTGTAACCTCCAGATGGCACCTTCTTTCTTTGTGTGAAACCAAATTAACAAATAAATTGTAACTAAAATCCAATAACCCCTTAAATAACCCTTAACCCCTCAAATTAAAATTTGATTATTTGAACTAATTATGCACTCCAGTCCCCGCGGCGCCCACCGGTCACGCAAAAGCTCGAGCATGCCGGCGGACACCGCGTGCTCCATCTCTAGGGCCACCCGGGCGCGAACAAGGCCACGGAAGAGGGGGAGGCAATCCGGTCGGACGACCCCCTCGACCGCCCGCTGCCTGGACCAATTAATGGCTTTCTTGGCCAGGCCCAGGAGCAGGCCCACGAGGAGGTGCTCCAACCTGCCCGCTCCCCTCCGCACGGGGTGACCGTAGATCAGAAGCGTGGGACTGAAGTGCAACCAAAATTTGAGGAGCAGCCCCTTCAAAAAATGGAAGAGGGGCTGCAACCTCACACCCCATATATACGTGGAACACGGACTCCTCCAGACCGCAAAACAAACAGGCGGTCTGGGAGTCCGTGAACCTATTTAAAAATCTATTGCACGGAACTGCCCTGTGCAACACCCTCCAGGCCAAGTCCCCAATAGAACAAGGGAGGACTCCCGCATAGAGAGACCCCCATTGGGGACCTCCGTCCGGAGGTAAAATGGCACGCCACGGCGTGTCCGGACGGCAGGCGAAGATGGCAAAGTGGAAGGTGTGCAAGAGCAGCCCGTACAGGAAACCCCTCCGCGCAGAATGAAAAAGCACGGAGGGTATTTCCTCGAGACGGCTCAAGTTGTGAGGCACCGATCCCCGAGGGGAGTTTCGGGGCAAGGCGCCGATAAGGAATTCCGTCCGAACGGGAGTAAGCTCGGACGGGATCTCCCCACGCGCCCGAGCCGCCTCGACACACCTCGTGGCGTCGGGGGGTAACATCGCTTTCACCGCCCCGATGGCACTGACCGCGAGCCGGACGTTGTCCCACGACATGCGTCGCGCCAGCTCCTCTGACAGAACGACCCTCTGCGCGGTGGCCTCCAGCGGGTCCACCGGCAGGAAAGTCCCGCCCACGGTGAGCCCCTGAGCGATGGCCAGGGCCACCGCCCGCTCGGACTGCAGGAAGAAGACAGCCTTCCCATACATTTTTGAGGCGGCGACTATGGCCGGAGGGCCGACAACCCCGGCCATAGCCTTGACGCACGCCTCAATAGTCATGTCGGGGTGGGTGTAGCTCTTCACCCCGAGCTTGATGGTCATCAATCGGGACGGGGCAGCAGCAGCAGCGGGAGCGGCCGAGGCTTTGGCCGCCGCCGCCGCATATGTCATCGCCGGCCCCGTCGCCGCCGAAGAAGTGCTCGCCATCGTGGGGTGGTTTTCAGGAAGAGCCACACCCACCCCAAAAGTCACAGGCCCCAAGATGTTTAATGGCCTTGGTCGTTAGGTCTTTCCCAGAGCAGAGGGAGTGTAAATTAACTGGCCCGCCTCTCCCCTTGATGGTATTAATTGGGAGGGGGGCCCTTCCTTCCCTCTGCTCAATGGGTCAATAGAAAAATAAAAAAGAGGTGCCTTTTGGAGAGGCAGAGTGAGGACAAGGAGAGAGAAAGAGGGGGATGGGAAGAAGGGGGGGCCGCAAAGGCAGGGTCCCCACTTAAAGGTGTTGGTCGGTGGGTGGGCGTCGGCTGGGTGCACTCCCCTGATGGAATACAAAAAAGTCTTTGTCGATGGTCTTCGGGCAGGGGGAGAAGACGCCTTCACCTGGGCAGGCTGGAAAAAGCCCAGGCTCAGCCCACACCAGGTCTTCCTGATGCGGAGAAAAACAAAAACTTCACCTGGGCAGGCTCCAGCCAACCCAGGCCAGGCTTCCGGCCCGTCGTCTTTCCTCCCCCCGCCTAGAATGCAAAGTCTTTAGGGGAATGCACAAGACACCCACCTGCAGATGTCGAGAGTTGCGGCAGCTCCTCCCCTCCTTCCGAGTTGTAGCTGCGAGGTATTCCTCTCCCCTCTCTCCCTCTCCTGGGCTGGAGGCCAAATTGGGAGGCAGTGATGGAAGGCCTCCTGTAGTTGTAAAAGCTGGCCTCCTCCTCTGTCCTCTACTCCTCCCTCTCCAGGCACCTCTGTAGTTGATGGTTGTGGGTAGGTAGGTTGCTGGTAGTGGTGGCCTGGGGTCACTCCTTCCTCTCCACTCCCAGGCCAAGGCAACCACACACACTCTCCCCTCAGCAGCACAGCCTTCTTCACACACAGCTGCCACACGTCGGGAGCCGTTCCTTGGGGAGGGGGTCCTGTGAGGGTGCCAGTCAGTTCCTTTTTGTAACCTCTAGATGGCACCTTCACTGTTCTTTTGTTAATTGTTTCTCGTTCTCTGGTGTTAGTTTTTAATCACCTCTTATTATATAACCCAATTAATCAAATTAAAATTTGGCCTCTTAAATCGATTACGCACTCCAGTCCCCGCGGCGCCCACCGGTCACGAAAGAGCTCGAGCTCGCCGGCGGACACCGCGTGCTCCATCTCCAAGGCCACCCGGCCGCGAACGAGAGGGAGGCAATCCGGCCGGACGACCCCCTCGGCCGCCCGCTGCCTGGACCAATTGATGGCTTTCTTGGCCAGGCCCAGGAGCAGGCCCACGAGGAGGTCCTCCGACCTGGCCGCTCCCCTCCGCACCGGGTGACCGTAGATCAGGAGCGTGGGACTGAAGTGCAACCAAAATTTGAGGAGCAGCCCCTTCAAATAGTGAAAGAGGGGCTGCAACCTCTCACACCCCGTGTACACGTGAAAAACGGACTCCTCCAGACCGCAAAACAAACAAGCGGTCTGGGAGTCCGTAAACCTGCTTAAAAATCTATTGCACGGAACTGCTCTGTGCAACACCCTCCAGGCCAAATCCCCGATAGAACAGGGGAGGACTCCCGCATAGAGAGCCCCCCATTGGGGACCTCCGCCTCCGTCCGGAGGTAAAACGGCACGCCACGGCGTGTCCGGACGGCAGGCGAAGATGGCAAAGTGGAAGGTGTGCAAGAGCAGCCCGTACAGGAAACCCCTCCGCGCAGAATGAAAAAGCACGGAGGGTATTTCCTCGAGACGGCTCAAGTTGTGAGGCGCCGATCCCCGAGGGGAGTCTCGGGGCAAGGCGCCGATAAGGAATTCCATCCGAACGGGAGTAAGCTCGGACGGGATCTCCCCACGTGCCCGAGCAGCCTCGACGCACCTCGTGGCGCCGGGGGGCAACATCGCTTTCACCGCCCCGATGGCATCGACCGCGAGCCGGACGTCGACCCACGACATGCGTCGCGCCAGCTCCTCTGCCATCGAGTAGGTCCCCGACTCTAGTCACCCTGCCAGGCACAGCCCTGCGCTCCGCCAGCCACCCGAACTCGCGGACGTGGAGGTGCGGATTCCTGAACAGCGGCTCCCGGAGGACAGCCGCCGCTCCTGACGGGGGAGAGCTCCGCCTGGAGGCGACGGAGTTCCAAACCCATAGTAGTTCCTGGTAAAAGACAGGCAGCTCCCGCAGGCTCTCACGCCTGCCGCTCACCTCCAAAAACAGGAGCTGCGTGTCGTAATTGAGGCCGTGCAGCTGGCGGAAAAAATACGTCGCCAGCGCACACCATCTTGGAGGATTCTCGACGTACAGGTATCTCTGCAGCGTCCGAAGACGGAAAGTCGCAGCCTGGGTGCGGAGGCACACCAACGCCTGACCGCCCTCCTTAAGCGGGAGACTCAGAACCGCGGCAGCGACCCAGTGTATCCTGTTGTTCCAGAAGAAGTCGACGAGCTTCTTCTGTATCTTGGCGACAAACGCAGGGGGGGGGGATCAGAGTAACCAACCGGTACCACAACATGGCGGCCACCAGTTGGTTTATGACCAACGCCCGACCCCTGTAGGACAACACTCGGAGCAATCCTGTCCAGCGTCCTAAGCGAGCGGTGACTTTGGCCTCCAGCTCGTGCCAGTTCGCCGGCCAGGCGTCCTCGGCCGGGCTGAGGTAGACTCCCAAGTAGAGGAGGTGCGTGGTGCTCCAGGCGAAGGGCCCGAACTCCTCCGGCAGAGAGTCCACCTGCCACTGACCCACCAGGAGTCCAGAACATTTCCCCCAGTTGATCCTGGCGGAGGATGCGTCCGAGTAAATCTGCTGGCATTCCCGCATCCTCCGCAAGTCAACGGGATCCGTGACCACGAGGAGCACGTCATCGGCGTAAGCCGAGAGGACCACCTCCACGCCCGGCCCTCACAGAGCCAATCCCGCCAACCTCTTCCGCAAGAGGCGCAGGAAAGGCTCCACGCAAATGGCATATAACTGGCCGGACATGGGGCATCCCTGACGCACCCCCCTCCCGAAGCGAAGGGGCGCCGTCAAGGACCCGTTAACTTTAATCAGACACTCCGCGGCAGCGTACAGAAGTCGGATCCGGGCGACGAAATGCGTCCCGAACCCGAAAGCGCGCAGAGTCCCGAAAAGATACTCGTGATCCACCCTGTCGAACGCCTTCTCCTGATCCAGGGAAAGGAAGGCGACCGACAGACCAGCCCTCTGGGAATGGTGGACCAGGTCCCGGACCAGATGGATGTTATCGTGAATGGTCCGGCCCGGGACCGTGTAGGACTGGTCGGGATGGATCATGCGGGCCAGCACGGCGCCAAGGCGAACAGACATGGCCCTGGCAAAGATTTTGTAATCCGTGCTGAGGAGGGAGACCGGGCGCCAGTTCTTAAGGAGGCGAAGATCACCCTTCTTCGGCAGCAGGACGATCACCGCCCTGCGCCACGAGAGGGGCATCTCCCCGGTCGCCAGACATTTCCCCCAGGACCCGCACGTAGTCGCCCCCCAGGAAGCCCCAGAACGCCCTGTGGAACTCCACGGTCAGCCCATCCAGCCCCGGGGACTTCCCCTGGAGAGCTGGCGGAGGGCGCCGGACAGCTCCTCCAAACTCAGAGGAGCGTCCAGTTTTTCGGCGCCCTCCGGGCCGACCTTCGGCAGGTCCTCCCACAAAACTCTGCGCGCGTCCTCGCTGGACAGATCCGGAGAGAACAGAGCCCCGTAATAGGCGCGGGTCTCCGCGCGGATTCCCTCCGGATCCGAGACCGGAGATCCGTCGTCGGCCAGCAGCTCCAAAAGCTGCTTACGGACCCCCCGTCTTTTTTCCAGCGAGTAGAAGAAGGGGGAGCCGCGGTTCAGGTCCCGCAGGAACTGGATCCGCGACCTCACGTACGCGCCTCGGGACCCGACGAGCCGCAGGTCCTTCAGCGCGCCCTTCTTCTCTTCGTACGCCAGCCGCAGGGCCGGGTCCTCGGCGACTTGACCGAGACGGGACTCCAGGTCGAGCACCTCCTTCTCCAACTGCCCGACCCGGGCCTCCCGCCTCTTGGTCGACCCCTTCGCGTACTCCTGACAGAAGAGACGGATGTGAGCCGTGCCCACATCCCACCATAGCCTCAAGGAGGGGAAGCCCCCCTGCTTCCTTCTCCAGCCGGCCCAGAAAAGACCGAACGAATCCCGGAACCGCGCGTCCTCCAGCAGCAGGTTGTTAAAGTGCCAATACGCGGACCGGCGCGCGGCGGCACGAGCTCCGCCCACACCAGGTGGTGGTCCGTGCATGGCACCGGCCGCACGGAAGCCGTCGGAACACAGGAGACGTACGCCCGGGAAATGTAGAGGCGGTCGATCCTGGACGCTCCTCCCCCAGACCTCACAAAAGTGAAGGCGCTGGAGTCGGGATGGAGATTACGCCAGACGTCCACCAAGTCGAGGGACCCGACCAGGTCCCTCAACTTCCCCACCGACGCCGGGCTCGGCTGGGTACCCGTGCGGTCCCTCGCCTCGAGGGTACAATTAAAATCCCCCCCGAGGACGACGCACTCGCCCGCGTCGACGGAGCCCAAAAGAGTGGACACTTCAAAGAAGCGCGCTTGCTGCGCAACAGCCTGAGGGGCGTACACGTTCACTAGATGGAACGGCACGCCCCCCAGGCGAACAGTGACCTGGAGCAAGCGGCCCGGCACGAGCTCCTTGACCCCCAAGATCTCCGGCTGAAAATGCGGGGCCAACAAGATAGCCACCCCACTGGAAACACTGGAGAGGTGACTCATGTTGACCCCTCCTTGCCACTCCAGGAGCCACGTAGCCTCGTCTCCCGGAACGGTGTGGGTTTCTTGCAGGAAGCACACCGCATACTTCCCGTCCCGAAGGACCGAAAAGTTATTAAATCTGCGGCTAGCCTCCCTGCTGCCGTTGACGTTGAGGCTGGCTATGGTTATCTTCATTACAGAAGCACAACCAACCCCTACTTAAACCTAACGGGGGAAGGGAGGGCGGCCGCTAGTCGACCGCCACTCCCTTAGCAGCCCGGTGAGGAATGCTCGGAACCGACACAGCTCGGACGGGCTCACGCCCGCGTCCGCACCCATGGTCTTGTAGGCGACGCGGGCCGACCCGACCATCTGTCGAGGGCCTGCTGGGTCCTGCGGCGACCCTGGCTCGTGGCCACAAATTCCCGGAGCTCCCTGATGGGAATAAGAACGAGGGGGGTCCCGGCGAGGGGCGCGAGGTCATCCATCGCCTCGTCGGCGATGGACTCTAAGTCTTCCTCCGCCCCCACCACCGAGTCCCCGTCCTCCTCCGGGGGGTCGCCACCGGCGGCCGAACCGTCCGCCACGCAGTGCGCGTCGGGCGGCCCGGCCGCGACAGCCGGCCCCGCCTCCGCCCCGATCCCACCCCCAGGATCGGTAGCGGGGGATTCCCCCCCGGGCTCCTTTAGGGGGGCCGGGCCAGAAGGCGGCGGCTGCCCGGAGACCCCCTCCGCCCCAGGCACCGGAACGACCGGAGAGACCGGAGAGACGGGAGAACACGCGTACCCGATCATCTCCAAATCGCCCGGCGCCGGAGACACAGACGGAGTGTCCCCCTCCGCCACGCCTCCGACCCAGCAGATGGGGTAAATTTTCCACAAACCTCGACGAAGTCGAGCAGCACCTGGGAAAGGTCCGGGCCGCTCTGGGCGAGCTCATCGTCGGACGACTCGCCCGGCCCGGTCCCCTGGCCGCCCGACCCGTCGAGGGGTAACACCACCGACAAAGGATCCGTCCCCGCCGCGGGTCGTCCCGCGACCCCCCCCACGGGCAGGGTCCCGTCCCCATGAGGCACAAGCCGGGCAGACGCTTCTGCCTCAGCTTCCCCAGGGACAGGCGACCCCTGCCGTTCGCCCGTAGTAGTGTTAGCGGTGGGGTGGGGCGCAGTGTCCGCGGCGGGCGACGACTCCCCCTGACCGGAGGGGCCTTCCACCTCCCTGTCCCCCCCCTCGTCCCGGGAGTCACGCCTTCGCTTGAGCGCGGAGGGGTAGAGGGAGGCCTCCATGTCTTCAGGGGCCTCCCCTGCTCCTTCCAGAGGAGCGAGTTCTTTGGGTCCCCCGGACCCAAGCCCGGCCGCAGGTTCTGGCGGTCCCGCCCGCGGGCTCAGGCACGGGGTCCCCCCCCGCTCCGCACTCCACTATCAGCGCCGCGATGCTCTCGGGCGTCAGGGGGTGCATGTGAAAGGGCACGCCCTCCTCGGGGGGACCCACCCTACGGTGTTTATTTTTCCCCAGCGCCTTTTTCCCGACCGGACATCCCTCCTCCCCCCCGCCGGAGGCCTGGACGACGATGGCCTCCGACGACGACCGCGCCCCGTTAGCTTTTGTTCGGGAGGGAGCGCGGCTAGACCCAGAGGGAGGAGCGGCGGCGGCGCCAGCCTTGGCCGCGCCGGATGACTTGGCGGCCTTGGAGGCGGGGCAGTTTTTCCGCACGTGCCCCACCTCCCTACAGGCGTGGCACCGCACGCCGTCCATGGTCCAAAAGACGCGGTACGGGGTCCCCCCGTGGAGGACCGTGAAAGCCCCGTCCGTCTCCCCCTCCCGCGCCAGCTGAACAAAGGCTTGGCGCCGGAAGGAGAAGACATGGCGAAGGCTGCCTTCCCGGAGCCCGAGCGGGATCGGGGAAATGCCCGACCTCACCTCCCCGAGTTGACGTAGGTGGGGGAGGAGGAGCTCACCGGTGATATAGGGCGGGACGTTCGACAGAACGACACTCTGCGCGGTGGCCTCCAGCGGGTCCACCGGCAGGAAAGTCCCGCCCACGGTGAGCCCCTGAGCGATGGCCAGGGCCACCGCCCGCTCGGACTGCAGGAAGAAGACAGCCTTCCCATACATTTTTGAGGCGGCGACTATGGCCGGAGGGCCGACAACCCCGGCCATAGCCTTGACGCACGCCTCAATAGTCATGTCGGGGTGGGTGTAGCTCTTCACCCCGAGCTTGATGGTCATCAATCGGAACGGCGACGGGGCAGCAGCAGCAGCGGGAGCGGCCGAGGCTTTGGCCGCCGCCGCCGAAGAAGTGCCACACCCACCCCAAAAGTCACAGGCCCCAAGATGTTTAATGGCCTTGGTCGTTAGGTCTTTCCCAGAGCAGAGGGAGTGTAAATTAACTGGCCCGCCTCTCCCCTTGATGGTATTAATTGGAAGGGGGGCCCTTCCTTCCCTCTGCTCAATGGGTCAATAGAAAAATAAAAGAGGTGCCTTTTGGAGAGGCAGAGTGAGGACAAGGAGAGAGAAAGAGGGGGATGGGAAGGAGGGGGGGCCGCAAAGGCAGGGTCCCCACTTAAAGGTGTTGGTCGGTGGGTGGGCGTCGGCTGGGTGTACTCCCCCGATGGAAAAGCAAAGTCTTTTAAGGTGGTCTTCGGGCAGGGGGAGAAGATGTCTTCGCCTGGGCAGACTGGAGACAGCCCAGGTTCAGCCCACACCAGGTCTTTTTGGTGAGCAGGAAAGCAGCTTCACCCGGGCAGGCTCCAGCCAACCCAGGCCAGGCCTTCGGACCGTCTTCTTTTCCTCCCCCCGCCTAGAATGCAAAAGTCTTTAGGGGGGAATACACAAGGACACCCACCTGCAGATGTTTGGAATTGCAGCTCCTCCCCTCCTTCCAAGTGGAGCTGTTCGAGTCCTCTCTCCCTCTCCTGGGCTGGAGGCCGAATTGGGAGGCAGTGATGAAAAAGGCCTCGCCCGTTCCAATGCTGGCCTCCTCCTCTGTCCTCCACTCCTTCCTCTCCAGGCACCTCTGTAGTTGATGGTTGTGGGTAGGTAGGTTGCTGGTAGTGGTGGCCTGGGGTCACTCCTTCCTCTCCACTCCCAGGCCAAGGCAACCACACACTCTCTCCCCTCAGCAGCACAGCAGCACAGCCTTCTTCACACACAGCTGCCACACGTCGGGAGCCGTTCCTTGGGGAGGGGGTCCTGTGAGGGTGCCAGTCAGTTCCTTTTTGTAACCTCTAGATGGCACCTTCTTTCTTTATGTGAAACCAAATTAACAAATCCAATAACCCCTTAAATAACCCTAAACCCCTCAAATTAAAATTTGATTATTTGAACTAATTATGCACTCCAGTCCCCGCGGCGCCCACCGGTCACGCAAAAGCTCGAGCGTGCCGGCGGACACCGCGTGCTCCATCTCTAGGGCCACCCGGGCGCGAACAAGGCCACGGAAGAGGGGGAGGCAATCCGGTCGGACGACCCCCTCGACCGCCTGCTGCCTGGACCAATTAATGGCTTTCTTGGCCAGGCCCAGGAGCAGGCCCACGAGGAGGTCCTCCAACCTGCCCGCTCCCCTCCGCACGGGGTGACCGTAGATCAGAAGCGTGGGACTGAAGTGCAACCAAAATTTGAGGAGCAGCCCCTTCAAAAAATGGAAGAGGGGCTGCAACCTCTCACACCCCATATATACGTGGAACACGGACACCTCCAGACCGCAAACAAACAGGCGGTCTGGGAGTCCGTGAACCTATTTAAAAATCTATTGCACGGAACTGCCCTGTGCAACACCCTCCAGGCCAAGTCCCCAATAGAACAAGGGAGGACTCCCGCATAGAGAGACCCCCATTGGGGACCTCCGTCTCCGTCCGGAGGTAAAACGGCACGCCACGGCGTGTCCGGACGGCAGGCGAAGATGGCAAAGTGGAAGGTGTGCAAGAGCAGCCCGTACAGGAAACCCCTCCACGCAGAATGAAAAAGCACGGAGGGTATTTCCTCGAGACGGCTCAAGTTGTGAGGCACCGATCCCCGAGGGGAGTTTCGGGGCAAGGCGCCGATAAGGAATTCCGTCCGAACGGGAATAAGCTCGGACGGGATCTCCCCACGCGCCCGAGCCGCCTCGACACACCTCGTGGCGTCGGGGGGCAACATCGCTTTCACCGCCCCGATGGCACTGACCGCGAGCCGGACGTTGTCCCACGACATGCGTCGCGCCAGCTCCTCTGGCGCCATCCAGCCCGCTCCCCCGCCATCGAGTAGGTCCCCGACTCTAGTCACCCTGCCAGGCACAGCCCTGCGCTCCGCCAGCCACCCGAACTCGCGGACGTGGAGGTGCGGATTCCTGAACAGCGGCTCCCGGAGGACAGCCGCCGCTCCTGACGGGGGAGAGCTCCGCCTGGAGGCGACGTAATTCCAAACCCATAGTAGTTCCTGGTAAAAGACAGGCAGCTCCCGCAGGCTCTCACGCCTGCCGCTCACCTCCAAAAACAGGAGCTGCGTGTCGTAATTGAGGCCGTGCAGCTGGCGGAAAAAATACGTCGCCAGCGCACACCATCTTGGAGGATTCTCGACGTACAGGTATCTCTGCAGCGTCCGAAGACGGAAAGTCGCAGCCTGGGTGCGGAGGCACACCAACGCCTGACTGCCCTCCTTAAGCGGGAGACTCAGAACCGCGGCAGCGACCCAGTGTATCCTGTTGTTCCAGAAGAAGTCGACGAGCTTCTTCTGTATCTTGGCGACAAACGCAGGGGGGGGGGGGGATCAGAGTAACCAACCGGTACCACAACATGGCGGCCACCAGTTGGTTTATGACCAACGCCCGACCCCTGTAGGACAACACTCGGAGCAATCCTGTCCAGCGTCCTAAGCGAGCGGTGACTTTGGCCTCCAACTCGTGCCAGTTCGCCGGCCAGGCGTCCTCGGCCGGGCTGAGGTAGACTCCCAAGTAGAGGAGGTGCGTTGTGCTCCAGGCGAAGGGCCTGAACTCCTCCGGCAGAGAGTCCACCTGCCACTGACCCACCAGGAGTCCAGAACATTTCCCCCAGTTGATCCTGGCGGAGGATGCGTCCGAGTAAATCTGCTGGCATTCCCGCATCCTCCGCAAGTCAACGGGATCCGTGACCACGAGGAGCACGTCATCGGCGTAAGCCGAGAGGACCACCTCCACGCCCGGCCCTCGCAGAGCCAATCCCGCCAACCTCTTCTGCAAGAGGCGCAGGAAAGGCTCCACGCAAATGGCATATAACTGGCCGGACATGGGGCATCCCTGACGCACCCCCCTCCCGAAGCGAAGGGGCGCCGTCAAGGACCCGTTAACTTTAATCAGACACTCCGCGGCAGCGTACAGAAGTCGGATCCGGGCGACGAAATGCGTCCCGAACCCGAAAGCGCGCAGAGTCCCGAAAAGATACTCGTGATCCACCCTGTCGAACACCTTCTCCTGATCCAGGGAAAGGAAGGCGACCGACAGACCAGCCCTCTGGGAATGGTGGACCAGGTCCCGGACCAGATGGATGTTATCGTGAATGGTCCGGCCCGGGACCGTGTAGGACTGGTCGGGATGGATCATGCGGGCCAGCACGGCGCCAAGGCGAACAGACATGGCCCTGGCAAAGATTTTGTAATCCGTGCTGAGGAGGGAGACCGGGCGCCAGTTCTTAAGGAGGCGAAGATCACCCTTCGGCAGCAGGACGATCACCGCCCTGCGCCACGAGAGGGGCATCTCCCCGGTCGCCAGACATTCCCCCAGGACGCCCCAGAACGCCCTGTGGAACTCCACGGTCAGCCCGTCCAGCCCCGGGGACTTCCCCCTGGAGAGCTGGCGGAGGGCGCCGGACAGCTCCTCCAAACTCAGAGGAGCGTCCAGTTTTTCGGCGCCCTCCGGGCCGACCTTCGGCAGGTCCTCCCACAAAACTCCGCGCGCGTCCTCGCTGGACGGATCCGGAGAGAACAGAGCCCCGTAATAGGCGCGGGTCTCCGCGCGGATTCCCTCCGAGACCGGAGATCCGTCGTCGGCCAGCAGCTCCAAAAGCTGCTTACGGACCCCCCGTCTTTTTTCCAGCGAGTAGAAGAAGGGGGAGCCGCGGTCCAGGTCCCGCAGGAACTGGATCCGCGACCTCACGTACGCGCCTCGGGACCCGACGAGCCGCAGGTCCTTCAGCGCGCCCTTCTTCTCTTCGTACGCCAGCCGCAGGGCCGGGTCCTCGGCGACTTGACCGAGACGGGACTCCAGGTCGAGCACCTCCTTCTCCAACTGCCCGACCCGGGCCTCCCGCCTCTTGGTCGACCCCTTCGCGTACTCCTGACAGAAGAGACGGATGTGAGCCTTGCCCACATCCCACCATAGCCTCAAGGAGGGGAAGCCCCCCTGCTTCCTTCTCCAGCCGGCCCAGAAAAGACCGAACGAATCCCGGAACCGCGCGTCCTCCAGCAGCAGGTTGTTAAAGTGCCAGTACGCGGACCGCCCCCCGGCGCGCGGCGGCACGAGCTCCGCCCACACCAGGTGGTGGTCCGTGCACGGCACCGGCCGCACGGAAGCCGTCGGAACGCAGGAGACGTACGCCCGGGAAATGTAGAGGCGGTCGATCCTGGACGCTCCTCCCCCAGACCTCACAAAAGTGAAGGCGCTGGAGTCGGGATGAAGATTACGCCAGACGTCCACTAAGTCGAGGGACCCGACCAGGTCCCTCAACTTCCCCACCGACGCCGGGCTCGGCTGGGTACCCGTGCGGTCCCTCGCCTCGAGGGTACAATTAAAATCCCCCCCCGAGGACGACGCACTCGCCCGCGTCGACGGAGCCCAAAAGAGTGGACACTTCTTCAAAGAAGCGCGCTTGCTGCGCACCGGCCTGAGGGGCGTACACGTTCACTAGATGGAACGGCACGCCCCCCAGGCGAACAGTGACCTGGAGCAAGCGGCCCGGCACGAGCTCCTTGACCCCCAAGATCTCCGGCTGAAAATGCGGGGCCAACAAGATAGCCACCCCACTGGAAACACTGGAGAGGTGACTCATGTTGACCCCTCCTTGCCACTCCAGGAGCCACGTAGCCTCGTCTCCCGGAACGGTGTGGGTTTCTTGCAGGAAGCACACCGCATACTTCCCGTCCCGAAGGACCGAAAAGTTATGAAATCTGCGGCTAGCCTCCCTGCTGCCGTTGACGTTGAGGCTGGCTATGGTTATCTTCATTTCAGAAGCACAACCAACCCCTACTTAAAACTAACGGGGGAAGGGAGGGCGGCCGCTAGTCGACCGCCGCTCCCTTAGCAGCCCGGTGAGGAATGCTCGGAACCGACACAGCTCGGACGGGCTCACGCCCGCGTCCGCACCCATGGTCTTGTAGGCGACGCGGGCCGACCCGACGAGCAGCGCCAGCCCCGACCATCTGTCGAGGGCCTGCTGGGTCCTGCGGCGACCCTGGCTCGTGGCCACAAATTCCCGGAGCTCCCTGATGGGAATAAGAACGAGGGGCGCGAGGTCAACCATCGCCTCGTCGGCGATGGACTCTAAGTCTTCCTCCGCCCCCACCACCGAGTCCCCGTCCTCCTCCGGGGGGTCCCCACCGGCGGCCGAACCATCCGCCACGCAGTGCGCGTCGGGCGGCCCCGCCTCCGCCCCGATCCCACCCCCAGGATCGGTAGCGGAGGATTCCCCCCCGGGCTCCTTTAGGGGGGCCGGGCCAGAAGGCGGCGGCGGCCCGGAGACCCCCTCCGCCCCAGGCACCGGAACGACGGGAGAACACGCGTACCCGATCATCTCCAAGTCGCCCGGCGCCGGAGACACAGACGGAGGGTCCCCCTCCGCCACGCCACCGGCCTCCGACCCAGCAGACGGGGTAATTTTCCCACACACCTCGACGAAGTCGAGCAGCACCTGGGAAAGGTCCGGGCCGCTCTGGGCAAGCTCATCATCGGACGACTCGCCCGGCCCGGTCCCCTGGCCGCCCGACCCGTCGAGGGGTAACGCCACCGACAAAGGATCCGTCCCCGCCGTGGGTCGTCCCGCGACCCCCCCCACGGGCAGGGTCTTGTCCCCATCCCCGGGAGGCACGAGCCGGGCAGACGCTTCTGCCTCAGCTTCCCCAGGGACAGGCGACCCCTGCCGTTCGCCCATAGTAGTGTCAGCGGTGGGGTGGGGCGCAGTGTCCGCGGCGGGCGACGACTCCCCCTGACCGGAGGGGCCTTCCACCTCCCTGTCCCCCCCCCTCGTCCCGGGAGTCGCGCCTTCGCTTGAGCGCGGAGGGGTAGAGGGAGGCCTCCATGTCTTCAGGGGCCTCCCCTGCTCCTTCCAGAGGAGCGAGTTCTTTGGGTCCCCCGGACCCAAGCCCGGCCGCAGGTTCTGGCGGTCCCGCCTCGGCGGTCACGGCCGCGGGCTCAGGCACGGGGTCCCCCCCCCGCTCCGCACTCCACTATCAGCGCCGCGATGCTCTCGGGCGTCAGGGGGTCCATGTTAAAGGGCACGCCCTCCTCGGGGGGACCCACCCTACGGTGTTTAGTTTTGCCCAGCGCCTTCTTCGCGACCGGACCTCCCTCCTCCCCCCCCGGAGGCCAGGATGGCATCGACCTCCGACGACGACCGCGCCCCGGTAGCGTTGGATCGAGCGGGGGCGCGGCTAGACCCGGAGGGAGGAGCGGCGGCGGCGCCAGCCTTGGCCACGCCATATGACTTGGCGGCCTTGGAGGCGGGGCAGTTTTTGCGCACGTGCCCCACCTCCCTACAGGCGTGGCACCGCACGCCGTCCGTCGTCCAGAAGACGCGGTACGAGGTCCCCCCGTGGAGGACCGTGAAAGCCCCGTCCGTCTCCCCCTCCCGCGCCAGCTGGACGAAGGCCTGGCGCCGGAAGGAGAAGACATGGCGAAGGCTGCCTTCCCGGAGCCCGAGCGGGATCGGGGAAATGCCCGACCTCACCTCCCCAAGTTGACGTAGGTGGGGGAGGAGGAGCTCACCGGTGATATAGGGCGGGACGTTCGACAGAACGACCCTCTGCGCGGTGGCCTCCAGCGGGTCCACCGGCAGGAAAGTCCCGCCCACGGTGAGCCCCTGGGCGATGGCCAGGGCCACCGCCCGCTCGGACTCCAGGAAGAAGACAGCCTTCCCGTACATATTTGAGGCGGCGACTATGGCCGGAGGGCCGACAACCCCGGCCATAGCCTTCACGCACGCCTCAATAGTCATGTCGGGGTGGGTGTAGCTCTTCACCCCGAGCTTGATGGTCATCAAGCGGAACGGCGACGGAGCAGCGGGAGCGGCCGAGGCTTTGGCCGCCGCATAAGTTCTCGCCGGCCCCGTCGCCGCCGCGGATGTAGATGCCATAGTGGGGTGGATCTTAAAAAAGAGCTACACACACCCCAAAAGTCACAGGCCTGAAGGTGTTAATGGCCTCGGTTATTATGTTTTCCCAGAGCAGAGGGAGTGTAAATTAACTGGCCCGCCTCTCCCCTTGATGGTATTAATTGGGAGGGGGGCCCTTCCTTCCCTCTGCTCAATGGGTAATTAGAAAAAAAAAATAAGAAAAAGAGGTGCCTTTTGGAGAGGCAGAGAGAGGACAAGGAGAGAGAAAGAGGGGGATGGGAAGGAGGGGGGGCCGCAAAGGCAGGGTCCCCACTTAAGGTGTTGGTCGGTGGGTGGGCGTCGGCTGGGTGCACTCCCCCGATGGAATACAAAGTCTTTAACGATGGTCTTCGGGCAGGGGGAGAAGATGTCTTCGCCTGGGTAGACTGGAGACAGCCCAGGTTCAGCCCCCACCAGGTCTTCTCAGCGTGCAGAAACAAGCTTCACCTGGGCAGGCTCCAGCCAACCCAGGCCAGGCTTCCGGCCCGTCTTCCTTCCTCCCCCCGCCTACAATGCAAAGTCTTTAGGGGAGTGCACAAAGACACCCACCTGCAGATGTTTGAAAGTTGCAGCAGCTCCTCCCCTCCTTCCGAGTTGTAGCTGAGTGGTATTCTCTCCCCTCTCTCCCTCTCCTGGGCTGGAGGCCAAGTTGGGAGGCAGTGATGGAAGGCCTCCTGTAGTAGTAAAACTGGCCTCCTCCTCTGTCCTCTACTCCTCCCTCTCCAGGCACCTCTGTGGTTGATGTTGGTTGCTGGTAGTGGTGGCCTGGGGTCACTCCTTCCTCTCCACTCCCAGGCCAAGGCAACCACACACTCTCTCCCCACAGCAGCACAGCCTTCTTCACACACAGCTGCCACACGTCGGGAGCCGTTCCTTGGGGAGGGGGTCCTGTGAGGGTGCCAGTCAGTTCCTTTTTGTAACCTCTAGATGGCACCTTCACTGTTCTTTTGTTAATTGTTTCTCGTTCTCTCTTTTCATTGGACCCAAAAAAAAGAAACAATTTCACAAATAAGGTGACAACAACCCAATTACCCTTTTAAATAACCCTCCACCAATCAAATTAAAATTTGGTTGTCCCGATTAACAATGCACTCCAGTCCCCGCGGCGCCCACCGGTCACGAAAGAGCTCGAGCGTGCCGGCGGACACCGCGTGCTCCATCTCTAGGGCCACCCGGGCGCGAACATGGCCACGGAAGAGGGGGAGGCAATCCGGTCGGACGACCCCCTCGCTCGCCCGCTGCCAGGACCAATTGATGGCTTTCTTGGCCAGGCCCAGGAGCAGGCCCACGAGGAGGTCCTCCGACCCGCCCGCCCCCCTCCGCACGGGGTGACCGTAGATCAGGAGCGTGGGACTGAAGTGCAACCAAAATTTGAGGAGCAGCCCCCTCAAAAAATGGAAGAGGGGCTGCAACCTCTCACACCCCGTGTAGACGTGAAAGACGGACTCCTCCAGACCGCAAAACAAACAGGCGGTCTGGGAGTCCGTAAACCTATTTAAAAATCTATTGCACGGAACTGCTCTGTGCAACACCCTCCAGGCAAAATCCCCGATAGAACAAGGGAGGACTCCCGCATAGAGAGCCCCCCATCGGGGACCTCCGCCTCCGTCCGGAGGTAAAACGGCACGCCACGGCGTGTCCGGACGGCAGGCGAAGATGGCAAAGTGGAAGGTGTGCAAGAGCAGCCCGTACAGGAAACCCCTCCGCGCAGAATGAAAAAGCACGGAGGGTATTTCCTCGAGACGGCTCAAGTTGTGAGGCGCCGATCTCCGAGGGGAGTCTCGGGGAAAGGCGCCGATAAGGAATTCCATCCGAACGGGAGTAAGCTCGGACGGGATCTCCCCACGTGCCCGAGCCGCCTCGACGCACCTCGTGGCGCCGGGGGGCAGCATCGCTTTCACCGCCCCGATGGCATTGACCGCGAGCCGGACGTCGTCCCACGACATGCGCCTCGCCAGCTCCTCTGGCGCCATCCAGCCCGCTCCTCCGCCATCGAGTAGGTCCCCGACTCTAGTCACCCCGGCAGGCACAGCCCTCCGTTCCGCCAGCCACCCGAACTCGCGGACGTGGAGGTGCGGATTCCTGAACAGCGGCTCCCGGAGGACAGCCGCCGCTCCTGACGGGGGAGAGCTCCGCCTGGAGGCGACGTGATTCCAAACCCATAGTAGTTCCTGGTAAAAGACAGGCAGCTCCCGCAGGCTCTCACGCCTGCCGCTCCCCTCCAAAAACAGGAGCTGCGTGTCGTAATTGAGGCCGTGCAGCTGGCGGAAAAAATACGTCGCCAGCGCACACCATCTCGGAGGATTCTCGACGTACAGGTATCTCTGCAGCGTCCGAAGACGGAAAGTCGCAATCTGGGTGCGGAGGCACACCAACGCCTGACCGCCCTCCCTAAGCGGGAGACTCAGAACCGCGGCAGCGACCCAGTGCATCCTGTTGTTCCAGAAGAAGTCGACGAGCTTCTTCTGTATCCTGGCGACAAACGCAGGGGGGGGGGTCAGAGTAACCAACCGGTACCACAACATGGCGGCCACCAGTTGGTTTATGACCAACGCCCGACCCCTGTAGGACATCACTCGGAGCAATCCTGTCCAGCGTCCTAAGCGAGCGGTGACTTTGGCCTCCAGCTCGTGCCAGTTCGCCGGCCAGGCGTCCTCGGCCGGGCTGAGGTAGACTCCCAAGTAGAGGAGGTGCGTAGTACTCCAGGCGAAGGGCCTGAACTCCTCCGGCAGAGAGTCCACCTGCCACTGACCCACCAGGAGTCCGGAACATTTCCCCCAGTTGATCCTGGCGGAGGATGCGTCCGAGTAAATCTGCTGGCATTCCCGCATCCTCCGCAAGTCAACGGGATCCGTGACCACGAGGAGCACGTCATCGGCGTAAGCCGAGAGGACCACCTCCACGCCCGGCCCTCGCAGAGCCAATCCCGCCAACCTCTTCCGCAAGAGGCGCAGGAAAGGCTCCACGCAAATGGCGTATAACTGGCCGGACATGGGGCATCCCTGACGCACCCCCCTCCCGAAGCGAAGGGGCGCCGTCAAGGACCCGTTAACTTTAATCAGACACTCCGCGGCAGCGTACAGAAGTCGGATCCGGGCGACGAAATGCGTCCCGAACCCGAACGCGCGCAGAGTCCCGAAAAGATACTCGTGATCCACCCTGTCGAACGCCTTCTCCTGATCCAGGGAAAGGAAGGCGACCGACAGACCAGCCCTCTGGGAATGGTGGACCAGGTCCCGGACCAGATGGATGTTATCGTGAATGGTCCGGCCCGGGACCGTGTAGGACTGGTCGGGATGGATCATGCGGGCCAGCACGGCGCCAAGGCGAACAGACATGGCCCTGGCAAAGATTTTGTAATCCGTGCTGAGGAGGGAGACCGGGCGCCAGTTCTTGAGGAGGCGGAGATCACCCTTCTTAGGCAGCAGGACGATCACCGCCCTGCGCCACGAGAGGGGCATCTCCCCGGTCGCCAGACATTCCCCCAGGACCCGCACGTAGTCGCCCCCCAGGACGCCCCAGAACGCCCTGTGGAACTCCACGGTCAGCCCGTCCAGCCCCGGGGACTTCCCCCTGGAGAGCTGGCGGAGGGCGCCGGACAGCTCCTCCAAACTCAGAGGAGCGTCCAATTTTTCGGCGCCCTCCAGGCCGACCTTCGGCAGGTCCTCCCACAAAACTCCACGCGCGTCCTCGCTGGACGGATCCGGAGAGAACAGAGCCCCGTAATAGGCGCGGGTCTCCGCGCGGATTCCCTCCGGATCCGAGACCGGAGATCCGTCGTCGGCCAGCAGCTCCAAAAGCTGCTTACGGACCCCCCGTCTTTTTTCCAGCGAGTAGAAGAAGGGGGAGCCGCGGTCCAGGTCCCGCAGGAACCGGATCCGCGACCTCACGTACGCGCCTCGGGACCCGACGAGCTGCAGGTCCTTCAGCGCGCCCCTCTTCTCTTCGTACGCCAGCCGCAGGGCCGGGTCCTCGGCGACTTGACCGAGACGGGACTCCAGGTCGAGCACCTCCTTCTCCAACTGCCCGACCCTGGCCTCCCGCCTCTTGGTCGACCCCTTCGCGTACTCCTGACAGAAGAGACGGATGTGAGCCTTGCCCACATCCCACCATAGCCTCAAGGAGGGGAAGCCCCCCCGCTTCCTTCTCCAGCCGGCCCAGAACCGACCGAACGAATCCCGGAACCGCGCGTCCTCCAGCAGCAGGTTGTTAAAGTGCCAGTACGCGCACCGCCCCCCGGCGCGCGGCGGCACGAGCTCCGCCCACACCAGGTGGTGGTCCGTGCACGGCACCGGCCGCACAGAAGCCGTCGGAACGCAGGAGACGTACGCCCGGGAAATGTAGAGGCGGTCGATCCTGGACGCTCCTCCCCCAGACCTCACAAAGGTGAAGGCGCTGGAGTCGGGATGGAGATTACGCCAGACGTCCACCAAGTCGAGGGACCCGACCAGGTCCCTCAACTTCCCCACCGACGCCGGGCTCGGCTGGGTACCCGTGCGGTCCCTGGCCTCGAGGGTACAATTAAAATCCCCCCCGAGGACGACGCACTCGCCCGCGTCGATGGAGCCCAAAAGAGTGGACACTTCTTCAAAGAAGCGCGCTTGCTGCGCACCGGCCCCGGGGGCGTACACGTTCACTAGATGGAACGGCACGCCCCCCAGGCGAACAGTGACCTGGAGCAAGCGGCCCGGCACGAGCTCCTTGACCCCCAAGATCTCCGGCTGAAAATGCGGGGCCAACAAGATAGCCACCCCACTGGAAACATTGGAGAGGTGACTCATGTTGACCCCTCCTTGCCACTCCAGGAGCCACGTGGCCTCGTCTCCCGGAACGGTGTGGGTTTCTTGCAGGAAGCACACCGCATACTTCCCGTCCCGAAGGACCGAAAAGTTATTAAATCTGCGGCTAGCCTCCCTGCTGCCGTTGACGTTGAGGCTGGCTATGGTTATCTTCATTTCAGAAGCACAACCAACCCCTACTTAAATCTAACGGGGGAAGGGATGGCGGCCGCTAGCCGACCGCCACTCCCTTAGCCCGGTGAGGAATGCCCGGAACCGACACAGCTCGGACGGGCTCACGCCCGCGTCCGCACCCATGGTCTTGTAGGCGACGCGGGCCGACCCGATGAGCAGCGCCAGCCCCGACCATCTGTCGAGGGCCTGCTGGGTCCTGCGGCGACCCTGGCTCGTGGCCACAAATTCCCGGAGCTCCCTGATGGGAATGAGAACGAGGGGGGTCCCGGCGAGGGGCGCGAGGTCATCCATGTCGGCGACGGACTCTAAGTCCACCTCCGCCCCCACCACCGAGTCCCCGTCCTCCTCCGGGGGGTCGCCACCGGCGGCCGAACCGTCCACCACGCAATGCGCATCGGGCGGCCCGGCCGCGACAGCCGGCCCCGCCTCCGCCCGGATCCCACCCCCAGGATCGGTAGCGGAGGATTCCCCCCCGGGCTCCTCTAGGGGGGCCGGGCCAGCAGGCGGCGGCGGTTCGGAGACCCCCTCTGCCCCAGGCGCCGGAACGACCGGAGAGGCCGGAGAGAACGGAGAATACAAAAACCGGACCTCCTCCAAGTCGCCCGGGACACAGACTGAGGGCCCTCCTCTGCGACGCCACCGGCCTCCGACCCAGCAGATGGGGTGAATTTTTGACACACCTCGACGAGGTCGAGCAGCACCTGGGAAAAATCCGGGTCGCTCTGGGCGGGCTCGTCCTCAGACGACCCGGTCCCCTGGCCGCCCGACCCGTCGAGGGGCAATGCCACCAGTACTGGATGAATACCCGCCGCGGGTTGCTCCGCGACCCCCCCCACGGGCAGGGTCTCGTCCCCATCCCCGGGAGGCACGAGCTGGGCAGACGCTTCTGCCTCAGCCTCCTCAGGGACAGGCGACCCCTGCCGTTCGCCCGTAATGGTGTTAGCGGTGGGGTGGGGCGCAGCGCCCGCGGCGGGCGACGACTCCCCCTGACCGGAGGGACCTTCCTCCTCCCGGTCCTCCTCCTCATCCAGGGGGTCGCGCCTTCTTTTTAGCGCGTAGGGGTAAAGGGAGGCCTCCATTTCTTCAGGGGCCTCCCCTGCTCCTTCAGGAGGAGCGAGTTCTTTGGGTCCCCCGGGCCCGAGCCCGGCCGCGGGTTCTGGCATTACCGCCTCGGCGGTTGCGGCCACAGGCTCGGCCACGAGGGCCCCCCCCCCTCCGCACTCCGCGATTAGCGCGGCGACGCTCTCCGGCGTCAGGGGCTCCATGTTGTGGGGGACGCCCTCCGCGGGGGGACCCACCCCACGGTTTCGCGTCTTGTCCCGCGCCTTCTTTCGGACGGGACCTCCCTCCTCCCCCCCGCCGGAGGCCAGGATGGCATCGACCTCCGACGACGACCGCGCCCCGGTAGCGTTGGATCGAGCGGGGGCGCGGCTAGACCCGGAGAGAGGAGCGGCGGCGGCGCCAGCCTTGGCCACGGCAGATGACTTGGCGGCCTTGGAGGCGGGGCAGTTTTTGCGCACGTGCCCCACCTCCCTACAGGCGTGGCACCGCACGCCGTCCGTCGTCCAGAAGACGCGGTACGAGGTCCCCCCGTGGAGGACCGTGAAAGCCCCGTCCGTCTCCCCCTCCCGCGCCAGCTGGATAAAGGCCTGGCGCCGGAAGGAGAAGACATGGCGAAGGCTGCTCTCCCGGAGTCCGAGCGGGATCGGGGAAATCCCCGACCTCACCTCCCCGAGTTGACGCAGGTGGGGGAGGAGGAGCTCACCGGTGATATAGGGCGGGACGTTCGACAGAACGACCCTCTGCGCGGTGGCCTCCAGCGGGTCCACCGGCAGGAAAGTCCCGCCCACGGTGAGCCCCTGAGCGATGGCCAGGGCCACCGCCCGCTCGGACTGCAGGAAGAAGACAGCCTTCCCATACATTTTTGAGGCGGCGACTATGGCCGGAGGGCCGACAACCCCGGCCATAGCCTTGACGCACGCCTCAATAGTCATGTCGGGGTGGGTGTAGCTCTTCACCCCGAGCTTGATGGTCATCAAGCGGAACGGCGACGGGGCAGCAGCAGCAGCGGGAGCGGCCGAGGCTTTGGCCGCCGCCGCCGCATAAGTTCTCGCCGGCCCCGTCGCCGCCGCGGATGTAGATGCCATAGTGGGGTGGATCTTAAAAAAGAGCCACACACACCCCAAAAGTCACAGGCCTGAAGGTGTTAATGGCCTCGGTTATTATGTTTTCCCAGAGCAGAGGGAGTGTAAATTAACTGGCCCGCCTCTCCCCTTGATGGTATTAATTGGGAGGGGGGCCCTTCCTTCCCTCTGCTCAATGGGTAATTAGAAAAAAATAAGAAAAAGAGGTGCCTTTTGGAGAGGCAGAGAGAGGACAAGGAGAGAGAAAGAGGGGGATGGGAAGGAGGGGGGGGGGCCGCAAAGGCAGGGTCCCCGCTTAAGGTGTTGGTCGGTGGGTGGGCGTCGGCTGGGTGCACTCCCCCGATGGAATACAAAGTCTTTAACGATGGTCTTCGGGCAGGGGGAGAAGATGTCTTCGCCTGGGTAGACTGGAGACAGCCCAGGTTCAGCCCCCACCAGGTCTTCTCGGCATGCAGAAACAAGCTTCACCTGGGCAGGCTCCAGCCAACCCAGGCTTCCGGCCCGTCTTCCTTCCTCCCCCCGCCTACAATGCAAAGTCTTTAGGGGAGTGCACAAAGACACCCACCTGCAGATGTTTGAAAGTTGCAGCAGCTCCTCCCCTCCTTCCGAGTTGTAGCTGAATGGTATTCTCTCCCCTCTCTCCCTCTCCTGGGCTGGAGGCCAAGTTGGGAGGCAGTGATGGAAGGCCTCCTGTAGTTGTGAAGCTGGCCTCCTCCTCTGTCCTCTACTCCTCCCTCTCCAGGCACCTCTGTAGTTGAAGTTGGTTGCTGGTAGTGGTGGCCTGGGGTCACTCCTTCCTCTCCACTCCCAGGCCAAGGCAACCACACACTCTCTCCCCACAGCAGCACAGCCTTCTTCACACACAGCTGCCACACGTCGGGAGCCGTTCCTTGGGGAGGGGGTCCTGTGAGGGTGCCAGTCAGTTCCTTTTTGTAACCTCTAGATGGCACCTTCACTGTTCTTTTGTTAATTGTTTCTCGTTCTCTCTCTTTTCATTGGACCCAAAAAAAGAAACAATTTCACAAATAAGGTGACAACAACCCAATTACCCTTTTAAATAACCCTCCACCAATCAAATTAAAATTTGGTTGTCCCGATTGACAATGCACTCCAGTCCCCGCGGCGCCCACCGGTCACGAAAGAGCTCGAGCGTGCCGGCGGACACCGCGTGCTCCATCTCTAGGGCCACCCGGGCGCGAACATGGCCACGGAAGAGGGGGAGGCAATCCGGTCGGACGACCCCCTCGCTCGCCCGCTGCCAGGACCAATTGATGGCTTTCTTGGCCAGGCCCAGGAGCAGGCCCACGAGGAGGTCCTCCGACCCGCCCGCCCCCCTCCGCACGGGGTGACCGTAGATCAGGAGCGTGGGACTGAAGTGCAACCAAAATTTGAGGAGCAGCCCCCTCAAAAAATGGAAGAGGGGCTGCAACCTCTCACACCCCGTGTAGACGTGAAAGACGGACTCCTCCAGACCGCAAAACAAACAGGCGGTCTGGGAGTCCGTAAACCTATTTAAAAATCTATTGCACGGAACTGCTCTGTGCAACACCCTCCAGGCCAAATCCCCGATAGAACAAGGGAGGACTCCCGCATAGAGAGCCCCCCATCGGGGACCTCCGCCTCCGTCCGGAGGTAAAACGGCACGCCACGGCGTGTCCGGACGGCAGGCGAAGATGGCAAAGTGGAAGGTGTGCAAGAGCAGCCCGTACAGGAAACCCCTCCGCGCAGAATGAAAAAGCACGGAGGGTATTTCCTCGAGACGGCTCAAGTTGTGAGGCGCCGATCTCCGAGGGGAGTCTCGGGGAAAGGCGCCGATAAGGAATTCCATCCGAACGGGAGTAAGCTCGGACGGGATCTCCCCACGTGCCCGAGCCGCCTCGACGCACCTCGTGGCGCCGGGGGGCAGCATCGCTTTCACCGCCCCGATGGCATTGACCGCGAGCCGGACGTCGTCCCACGACATGCGCCTCGCCAGCTCCTCTGGCGCCATCCAGCCCGCTCCTCCGCCATCGAGTAGGTCCCCGACTCTAGTCACCCCGGCAGGCACAGCCCTCCGTTCCGCCAGCCACCCGAACTCGCGGACGTGGAGGTGCGGATTCCTGAACAGCGGCTCCCGGAGGACAGCCGCCGCTCCTGACGGGGGAGAGCTCCGCCTGGAGGCGACGTGATTCCAAACCCATAGTAGTTCCTGGTAAAAGACAGGCAGCTCCCGCAGGCTCTCACGCCTGCCGCTCCCCTCCAAAAACAGGAGCTGCGTGTCGTAATTGAGGCCGTGCAGCTGGCGGAAAAAATACGTCGCCAGCGCACACCATCTTGGAGGATTCTCGACGTACAGGTATCTCTGCAGCGTCCGAAGACGGAAAGTCGCAATCTGGGTGCGGAGGCACACCAACGCCTGACCGCCCTCCCTAAGCGGGAGACTCAGAACCGCGGCAGCGACCCAGTGCATCCTGTTGTTCCAGAAGAAGTCGACGAGCCTCTTCTGTATCCTGGCGACAAACGCAGGGGGGGTCAGAGTAACCAACCGGTACCACAACATGGCGGCCACCAGTTGGTTTATGACCAACGCCCGACCCCTGTAGGACAACACTCGGAGCAATCCTGTCCAGCGTCCTAAGCGAGCGGTGACTTTGGCCTCCAGCTCGTGCCAGTTCGCCGGCCAGGCGTCCTCGGCCGGGCTGAGGTAGACTCCCAAGTAGAGGAGGTGCGTAGTACTCCAGGCGAAGGGCCTGAACTCCTCCGGCAGAGAGTCCACCTGCCACTGACCCACCAGGAGTCCGGAACATTTCCCCCAGTTGATCCTGGCGGAGGATGCGTCCGAGTAAATCTGCTGGCATTCCCGCATCCTCCGCAAGTCAACGGGATCCGTGACCACGAGGAGCACGTCATCGGCGTAAGCCGAGAGGACCACCTCCACGCCCGGCCCTTGCAGAGCCAATCCCGCCAACCTCTTCCGCAAGAGGCGCAGGAAAGGCTCCACGCAAATGGCGTATAACTGGCCGGACATGGGGCATCCCTGACGCACCCCCCTCCCGAAGCGAAGGGGCGCCGTCAAGGACCCGTTAACTTTAATCAGACACTCCGCGGCAGCGTACAGAAGTCGGATCCGGGCGACGAAATGCGTCCCGAACCCGAACGCGCGCAGAGTCCCGAAAAGATACTCGTGATCCACCCTGTCGAACGCCTTCTCCTGATCCAGGGAAAGGAAGGCGACCGACAGACCAGCCCTCTGGGAATGGTGGACCAGGTCCCGGACCAGATGGATATTATCGTGAATGGTCCGGCCCGGGACCGTGTAGGACTGGTCGGGATGGATCATGCGGGCCAGCACGGTGCCAAGGCGAACAGACATGGCCCTGGCAAAGATTTTATAATCCGTGCTGAGGAGGGAGACCGGGCGCCAGTTCTTAAGGAGGCGGAGATCACCCCTCTTAGGCAGCAGGACGATCACCACCCTGCGCCACGAGAGGGGCATCTCCCCGGTCGCCAAACATTCCCCCAGGACCCGCACGTAGTCGCCCCCCCAGGACGCCCCAGAACGCCCTGTGGAACTCCACGGTCAGCCCGTCCAGCCCCGGGGACTTCCCCCTAGAGAGCTGGCGGAGGGCGCCGGACAGCTCCTCCAAACTCAGAGGAGCGTCCAATTTTTCGGCGCCCTCCAGGCCGACCTTCGGCAGGTCCTCCCACAAAACTCCACGCGCGTCCTCGCTGGACGGATCCGGAGAGAACAGAGCCCCGTAATAGGCGCGGGTCTCCGCGCGGATTCCCTCCGGATCCGAGACCGGAGATCCGTCGTCGGCCAGCAGCTCCAAAAGCTGCTTACGGACCCCCCGTCTTTTTTCCAGCGAGTAGAAGAAGGGGGAGCCGCGGTCCAGGTCCCGCAGGAACCGGATCCGCGACCTCACGTACGCGCCTCGGGACCCGACGAGCTGCAGGTCCTTCAGCGCGCCCCTCTTCTCTTCGTACGCCAGCCGCAGGGCCGGGTCCTCGGCGACTTGACCGAGACGGGACTCCAGGTCGAGCACCTCCTTCTCCAACTGCCCGACCCTGGCCTCCCGCCTCTTGGTCGACCCCTTCGCGTACTCCTGACAGAAGAGATGGATGTGAGCCTTGCCCACATCCCACCATAGCCTCAAGGAGGGGAAGCCCCCCTGCTTCCTTCTCCAGCCGGCCCAGAACCGACCGAACGAATCCCGGAACCGCGCGTCCTCCAGCAGCAGGTTGTTAAAGTGCCAGTACGCGGACCGCCCCCCGGCGCGCGGCGGCACGAGCTCCGCCCACACCAGGTGGTGGTCCGTGCACGGCACCGGCCGCACGGAAGCCGTCGGAACGCAGGAGACGTACGCCCGGGAAATGTAGAGGCGGTCGATCCTGGACGCTCCTCCCCCAGACCTCACAAAGGTGAAGGCGCTGGAGTCGGGATGGAGATTACGCCAGACGTCCACCAAGTCGAGGGACCCGACCAGGTCCCTCAACTTCCCCACCGACGCCGGGCTCGGCTGGGTACCCGTGCGGTCCCTGGCCTCGAGGGTACAATTAAAATCCCCCCCGAGGACGACGCACTCGCCCGCGTCGATGGAGCCCAAAAGAGTGGACACTTCTTCAAAGAAGCGCGCTTGCTGCGCACCGGCCCCGGGGGCGTACACGTTCACTAGATGGAACGGCACGCCCCCCAGGCGAACAGTGACCTGGAGCAAGCGGCCCGGCACGAGCTCCTTGACCCCCAAGATCTCCGGCTGAAAATGCGGGGCCAACAAGATAGCCACCCCACTGGAAACATTGGAGAGGTGACTCATGTTGACCCCTCCTTGCCACTCCAGGAGCCACGTGGCCTCGTCTCCCGGAACGGTGTGGGTTTCTTGCAGGAAGCACACCGCATACTTCCCGTCCCGAAGGACCGAAAAGTTATTAAATCTGCGGCTAGCCTCCCTGCTGCCGTTGACGTTGAGGCTGGCTATGGTTATCTTCATTTCAGAAGCACAACCAACCCCTACTTAAACCTAACGGGGGAAGGGAGGGCGGCCGCTAGCCGACCGCCACTCCCTTAGCAGCCCGGTGAGGAATGCCCGGAACCGACACAGCTCGGACGGGCTCACGCCCGCGTCCGCACCCATGGTCTTGTAGGCGACGCGGGCAGACCCGATGAGCAGCGCCAGCCCCGACCATCTGTCGAGGGCCTGCTGGGTCCTGCGGCGACCCTGGCTCGTGGCCACAAATTCCCGGAGCTCCCTGATGGGAATGAGAACGAGGGGGGTCCCGGCGAGGGGCGCGAGGTCATCCATCGCCTCGTCGGCGACGGACTCTAAGTCCACCTCCGCCCCCACCACCGAGTCCCCGTCCTCCTCCGGGGGGTCGCCACCGGCGGCCGAACCGTCCACCACGCAATGCGCATCGGGCGGCCCGGCCGCGACAGCCGGCCCCGCCTCCGCCCGGATCCCACCCCCAGGATCGGTAGCGGAGGATTCCCCCCCGGGCTCCTCTAGGGGGGCCGGGCCAGCAGGCGGCGGCGGTTCGGAGACCCCCTCTGCCCCAGGCGCCGGAACGACCGGAGAGGCCGGAGAGAACGGAGAATACAAAAACCAGACCTCCTCCAAGTCGCCCGGGACACAGACCGAGGGCCCTCCTCTGCGACGCCACCGGCCTCCGACCCAGCAGACGGGGTGAATTTTTGACACACCTCGACGAGGTCGAGCAGCACCTGGGAAAAATCCGGGTCGCTCTGCGCGGGCTCGTCCTCAGACGACCCGCCCGACCCGGTCCCCTGGCCGCCCGACCCGTCGAGGGGCAATGCCACCAGTACTGGATGAATACCCGCCGCGGGTTGCTCCGCGACCCCCCCCACGGGCAGGGTCTCGTCCCCATCCCCGGGAGGCACGAGCTGGGCAGACGCTTCTGCCTCAGCCTCCTCAGGGACAGGCGACCCCTGCCGTTCGCCCGTAACGGTGCTAGCGGTGGGGTGGGGCGCAGCGCCCGCGGCGGGCGACGACTCCCCCTGACCGGAGGGACCTTCCTCCTCCCGGTCCTCCTCCTCATCCAGGGGGTCGCGCCTTCTTTTTAGCGCGGAGGGGTAAAGGGAGGCCTCCATTTCTTCAGGGGCCTCCCCTGCTCCTTCAGGAGGAGCGAGTTCTTTGGGTCCCCCGGGCCCGAGCCCGGCCGCGGGTTCTGGCATTACCGCCTCGGCGGTTGCGGCCACAGGCTCGGCCACGAGGGCCCCCCCCCCCTCCGCACTCCGCGATTAGCGCGGCGACGCTCTCCGGCGTCAGGGGCTCCATGTTGTGGGGGACGCCCTCCGCGGGGGGACCCACCCCACGGTTTCGCGTCTTGTCCCGCGCCTTCTTTCGGACGGGACCTCCCTCCTCCCCCCCGCCGGAGGCCAGGATGGCATCGACCTCCGACGACGACCGCGCCCCGGTAGCGTTGGATCGAGCGGGGGCGCGGCTAGACCCGGAGAGAGGAGCGGCGGCGGCGCCAGCCTTGGCCACGGCAGATGACTTGGCGGCCTTGGAGGCGGGGCAGTTTTTGCGCACGTGCCCCACCTCCCTACAGGCGTGGCACCGCACGCCGTCCGTCGTCCAGAAGACGCGGTACGAGGTCCCCCCGTGGAGGACCGTGAAAGCCCCGTCCGTCTCCCCCTCCCGCGCCAGCTGGATAAAGGCCTGGCGCCGGAAGGAGAAGACATGGCGAAGGCTGCTCTCCCGGAGTCCGAGCGGGATCGGGGAAATCCCTGACCTCACCTCCCCGAGTTGGCGTAGGTGGGGGAGGAGGAGCTCACAGGTGATATAGGGCGGGACGTTCGACAAAACCACCCTCTGCGCGGTGGCCTCCAGCGGGTCCACCGGCAGGAAAGTCCCGCCCACGGTGAGCCCCTGAGCGATGGCCAGGGCCACCGCCCGCTCGGACTGCAGGAAGAAGACAGCCTTCCCATACATTTTTGAGGCGGCGACTATGGCCGGAGGGCCGACAACCCCGGCCATAGCCTTGACGCACGCCTCAATAGTCATGTCGGGGTGGGTGTAGCTCTTCACCCCGAGCTTGACGGTCATCAATCGGAACGGCGACGGGGCAGCGGCAGCAGCGGGAGCGGCCGAGGCTTTGGCCGCCGCCGCCGCATATGTCATCGCCGGCCCCGTCGCCGCCGAAGAAGTGCTCGCCATCGTGGGGTGGTTTTCAGGAAGAGCCACACCCACCCCAAAAGTCACAGGCCCCAAGATGTTTAATGGCCTTGGTCGTTAAGTCTTTCCCAGAGCAGAGGGAGTGTAAATTAACTGGCCCGCCTCTCCCCTTGATGGTATTAATTGGGAGGGGGGCCCTTCCTTCCCTCTGCTCAATGGGTCAATTGGAAAATAAAAAAAAAGAGGTGCCTTTTGGAGAGGCAGAGTGAGGACAAGGAGAGAGAAAGAGGGGGATGGGAAGAAGGGGGGGCCGCAAAGGCAGGGTCCCCACTTAAAGGTGTTGGTCGGTGGGTGGGCGTCGGCTGGGTGTACTCCCCCGATGGAACAGCAAAGTCTTTTGAGGTGGTCTTCGGGCAGGGGGAGAAGATGTCTTCGCCTGGGCAGACTGGAGACAGCCCAGGTTCAGCCCACACCAGGTCTTTTTGATGAGGGAAGCAGCTTCACCTGGGCAGGCTCCAGCCAACCCAGGCCAGGCTTTCGAACCGTCTTCTTTTCCTCCCCCCGCCTAGAATGCAAAAGTCTTTAGGGGGAATACACAGGGACACCCACCTGCAGATGTTGGAGTTGCAGCTCCTCCCCTCCTTCCAAGTGGAGCTGTTTGTATCCTCTCTCCCTCTCTCCCTCTCCTGGGCTGGAGGCCGAATTGGGAGGCAGTGCTGGAAAAGAGGCCTCTCCCGTTCTAATGCTGGCCTCCTCCTCTGTCCTCCACTCCTTCCTCTCCAGGCACCTCTGCAGTTGATGGTTGTGGGTAGGTCTCTCTCCCCACAGCAGCTCAGCAGCACAGCAGCACAGCCTTCTTCGCACACAGCTGCCACACATCAGGAGCCGTTCCTTGGGGAGGGGGTCCTGTGAGGGTGCCAGTCAGTTCCTTTTTGTAACCTCTAGATGGCACCTTCACTGTTCTTTTGTTAATTGTTTCTCGTTCTCTCTCTTTTCATTGGACCCAAAAAAAAGAAACAATTTCACAAATAAGGTGATAACAACCCAATTACCCTTTTAAATAACCCTCCACCAATCAAATTAAAATTTGGTTGTCCCGATTAACAATGCACTCCAGTCCCCGCGGCGCCCACCGGTCACGAAAGAGCTCGAGCGTGCCGGCGGACACCGCGTGCTCCATCTCTAGGGCCACCCGGGCGCGAACATGGCCACGGAAGAGGGGGAGGCAATCCGGTCGGACGACCCCCTCGCTCGCCCGCTGCCAGGACCAATTGATGGCTTTCTTGGCCAGGCCCAGGAGCAGGCCCACGAGGAGGTCCTCCGACCTGCCCGCCCCCCTCCGCACGGGGTGACCGTAGATCAGGAGCGTGGGACTGAAGTGCAACCAAAATTTGAGGAGCAGCCCCCTCAAAAAATGGAAGAGGGGCTGCAACCTCTCACACCCCGTGTAGACGTGAAAGACGGACTCCTCCAGACCGCAAAACAAACAGGCGGTCTGGGAGTCCGTAAACCTATTTAAAAATCTATTGCACGGAACTGCTCTGTGCAACACCCTCCAGGCCAAATCCCCGATAGAACAAGGGAGGACTCCCGCATAGAGAGCCCCCCATCGGGGACCTCCGCCTCCGTCCGGAGGTAAAACGGCACGCCACGGCGTGTCCGGACGGCAGGCGAAGATGGCAAAGTGGAAGGTGTGCAAGAGCAGCCCGTACAGGAAACCCCTCCGCGCAGAATGAAAAAGCACGGAGGGTATTTCCTCGAGACGGCTCAAGTTGTGAGGCGCCGATCTCCGAGGGGAGTCTCGGGGAAAGGCGCCGATAAGGAATTCCATCCGAACGGGAGTAAGCTCGGACGGGATCTCCCCACGTGCCCGAGCCGCCTCGACGCACCTCGTGGCACCGGGGGGCAGCATCGCTTTCACCGCCCCGATGGCATTGACCGCGAGCCGGACGTCGTCCCACGACATGCGCCTCGCCAGCTCCTCTGGCGCCATCCAGCCCGCTCCTCCGCCATCGAGTAGGTCCCCGACTCTAGTCACCCCGGCAGGCACAGCCCTCCGTTCCGCCAGCCACCCGAACTCGCGGACGTGGAGGTGCGGATTCCTGAACAGCGGCTCCCGGAGGACAGCCGCCGCTCCTGACGGGGGAGAGCTCCGCCTGGAGGCGACGTGATTCCAAACCCATAGTAGTTCCTGGTAAAAGACAGGCAGCTCCCGCAGGCTCTCACGCCTGCCGCTCCCCTCCAAAAACAGGAGCTGCGTGTCGTAATTGAGGCCGTGCAGCTGGCGGAAAAAATACGTCGCCAGCGCACACCATCTTGGAGGATTCTCGACGTACAGGTATCTCTGCAGCGTCCGAAGACGGAAAGTCGCAATCTGGGTGCGGAGGCACACCAACGCCTGACCGCCCTCCCTAAGCGGGAGACTCAGAACCGCGGCAGCGACCCAGTGCATCCTGTTGTTCCAGAAGAAGTCGACGAGCTTCTTCTGTATCCTGGCGACAAACGCAGGGGGGGGGGTCAGAGTAACCAACCGGTACCACAACATGGCGGCCACCAGTTGGTTTATGACCAACGCCCGACCCCTGTAGGACATCACTCGGAGCAATCCTGTCCAGCGTCCTAAGCGAGCGGTGACTTTGGCCTCCAGCTCGTGCCAGTTCGCCGGCCAGGCGTCCTCGGCCGGGCTGAGGTAGACTCCCAAGTAGAGGAGGTGCGTAGTACTCCAGGCGAAGGGCCTGAACTCCTCCGGCAGAGAGTCCACCTGCCACTGACCCACCAGGAGTCCGGAACATTTCCCCCAGTTGATCCTGGCGGAGGATGCGTCCGAGTAAATCTGCTGGCATTCCCGCATCCTCCGCAAGTCAACGGGATCCGTGACCACGAGGAGCACGTCATCGGCGTAAGCCGAGAGGACCACCTCCACGCCCGGCCCTTGCAGAGCCAATCCCGCCAACCTCTTCCGCAAGAGGCGCAGGAAAGGCTCCACGCAAATGGCGTATAACTGGCCGGACATGGGGCATCCCTGACGCACCCCCCTCCCGAAGCGAAGGGGCGCCGTCAAGGACCCGTTAACTTTAATCAGACACTCCGCGGCAGCGTACAGAAGTCGGATCCGGGCGACGAAATGCGTCCCGAACCCGAACGCGCGCAGAGTCCCGAAAAGATACTCGTGATCCACCCTGTCGAACGCCTTCTCCTGATCCAGGGAAAGGAAGGCGACCGACAGACCAGCCCTCTGGGAATGGTGGACCAGGTCCCGGACCAGATGGATATTATCGTGAATGGTCCGGCCCGGGACCGTGTAGGACTGGTCGGGATGGATCATGCGGGCCAGCACGGCGCCAAGGCGAACAGACATGGCCCTGGCAAAGATTTTATAATCCGTGCTGAGGAGGGAGACCGGGCGCCAGTTCTTAAGGAGGCGGAGATCACCCCTCTTAGGCAGCAGGACGATCACCGCCCTGCGCCACGAGAGGGGCATCTCCCCGGTCGCCAAACATTCCCCCAGGACCCGCACGTAGTCGCCCCCCAGGACGCCCCAGAACGCCCTGTGGAACTCCACGGTCAGCCCGTCCAGCCCCGGGGACTTCCCCCTAGAGAGCTGGCGGAGGGCGCCGGACAGCTCCTCCAAACTCAGAGGAGCGTCCAATTTTTCGGCGCCCTCCAGGCCGACCTTCGGCAGGTCCTCCCACAAAACTCCACGCGCGTCCTCGCTGGACGGATCCGGAGAGAACAGAGCCCCGTAATAGGCGCGGGTCTCCGCGCGGATTCCCTCCGGATCCGAGACCGGAGATCCGTCGTCGGCCAGCAGCTCCAAAAGCTGCTTACGGACCCCCCGTCTTTTTTCCAGCGAGTAGAAGAAGGGGGAGCCGCGGTCCAGGTCCCGCAGGAACCGGATCCGCGACCTCACGTACGCGCCTCGGGACCCGACGAGCTGCAGGTCCTTCAGCGCGCCCCTCTTCTCTTCGTACGCCAGCCGCAGGGCCGGGTCCTCGGCGACTTGACCGAGACGGGACTCCAGGTCGAGCACCTCCTTCTCCAACTGCCCGACCCTGGCCTCCCGCCTCTTGGTCGACCCCTTCGCGTACTCCTGACAGAAGAGACGGATGTGAGCCTTGCCCACATCCCACCATAGCCTCAAGGAGGGGAAGCCCCCCTGCTTCCTTCTCCAGCCGGCCCAGAACCGACCGAACGAATCCCGGAACCGCGCGTCCTCCAGCAGCAGGTTGTTAAAGTGCCAGTACGCGGACCGCCCCCCGGCGCGCGGCGGCACGAGCTCCGCCCACACCAGGTGGTGGTCCGTGCACGGCACTGGCCGCACGGAAGCCGTCGGAACGCAGGAGACGTACGCCCGGGAAATGTAGAGGCGGTCGATCCTGGACGCTCCTCCCCCAGACCTCACAAAGGTGAAGGCGCTGGAGTCGGGATGGAGATTACGCCAGACGTCCACCAAGTCGAGGGACCCGACCAGGTCCCTCAACTTCCCCACCGACGCCGGGCTCGGCCGGGTACCCGTGCGGTCCCTGGCCTCGAGGGTACAATTAAAATCCCCCCCGAGGACGACGCACTCGCCCGCGTCGATGGAGCCCAAAAGAGTGGACACTTCTTCAAAGAAGCGCGCTTGCTGCGCACCGGCCCCGGGGGCGTACACGTTCACTAGATGGAACGGCACGCCCCCCAGGCGAACAGTGACCTGGAGCAAGCGGCCCGGCACGAGCTCCTTGACCCCCAAGATCTCCGGCTGAAAATGCGGGGCCAACAAGATAGCCACCCCACTGGAAACATTGGAGAGGTGACTCATGTTGACCCCTCCTTGCCACTCCAGGAGCCACGTGGCCTCGTCTCCCGGAACGGTGTGGGTTTCTTGCAGGAAGCACACCGCATACTTCCCGTCCCGAAGGACCGAAAAGTTATTAAATCTGCGGCTAGCCTCCCTGCTGCCGTTGACGTTGAGGCTGGCTATGGTTATCTTCATTTCAGAAGCACAACCAACCCCTACTTAAACCTAACGGGGGAAGGGAGGGCGGCCGCTAGCCGACCGCCACTCCCTTAGCAGCCCGGTGAGGAATGCCCGGAACCGACACAGCTCGGACGGGCTCACGCCCGCGTCCGCACCCATGGTCTTGTAGGCGACGCGGGCCGACCCGATGAGCAGCGCCAGCCCCGACCATCTGTCGAGGGCCTGCTGGGTCCTGCGGCGACCCTGGCTCGTGGCCACAAATTCCCGGAGCTCCCTGATGGGAATGAGAACGAGGGGGGTCCCGGCGAGGGGCGCGAGGTCATCCATCGCCTCGTCGGCGACGGACTCTAAGTCCACCTCCGCCCCCACCACCGAGTCCCCGTCCTCCTCCGGGGGGTCGCCACCGGCGGCCGAACCGTCCACCACGCAATGCGCATCGGGCGGCCCGGCCGCGACAGCCGGCCCCGCCTCCGCCCGGATCCCACCCCCAGGATCGGTAGCGGAGGATTCCCCCCCGGGCTCCTCTAGGGGGGCCGGGCCAGCAGGCGGCGGCGGTTCGGAGACCCCCTCTGCCCCAGGCGCCGGAACGACCGGAGAGGCCGGAGAGAACGGAGAATACAAAAACCGGACCTCCTCCAAGTCGCCCGGCGCCGGAGACACAGACCGAGGGCCCTCCTCTGCGACGCCACCGGCCTCCGACCCAGCAGACGGGGTGAATTTTTGACACACCTCGACGAGGTCGAGCAGCACCTGGGAAAAATCCGGGTCGCTCTGGGCGGGCTCGTCCTCAGACGACCCGCCCGACCCGGTCCCCTGGCCGCCCGACCCGTCGAGGGGCAATGCCACCAGTACTGGATGAATACCCGCCGCGGGTTGCTCCGCGACCCCCCCCACGGGCAGGGTCTCGTCCCCATCCCCGGGAGGCACGAGCTGGGCAGACGCTTCTGCCTCAGCCTCCTCAGGGACAGGCGACCCCTGCCGTTCGCCCGTAACGGTGCTAGCGGTGGGGTGGGGCGCAGCGCCCGCGGCGGGCGACGACTCCCCCTGACCGGAGGGACCTTCCTCCTCCCGGTCCTCCTCCTCATCCAGGGGGTCGCGCCTTCTTTTTAGCGCGGAGGGGTAAAGGGAGGCCTCCATTTCTTCAGGGGCCTCCCCTGCTCCTTCAGGAGGAGCGAGTTCTTTGGGTCCCCCGGGCCCGAGCCCGGCCGCGGGTTCTGGCATTACCGCCTCGGCGGTTGCGGCCACAGGCTCGGCCACGAGGGCCCCCCCCCCCTCCGCACTCCGCGATTAGCGCGGCGACGCTCTCCGGCGTCAGGGGCTCCATGTTGTGGGGGACGCCCTCCGCGGGGGGACCCACCCCACGGTTTCGCGTCTTGTCCCGCGCCTTCTTTCGGACGGGACCTCCCTCCTCCCCCCCGCCGGAGGCCAGGATGGCATCGACCTCCGACGACGACCGCGCCCCGGTAGCGTTGGATCGAGCGGGGGCGCGGCTAGACCCGGAGAGAGGAGCGGCGGCGGCGCCAGCCTTGGCCACGGCAGATGACTTGGCGGCCTTGGAGGCGGGGCAGTTTTTGCGCACGTGCCCCACCTCCCTACAGGCGTGGCACCGCACGCCGTCCGTCGTCCAGAAGACGCGGTACGAGGTCCCCCCGTGGAGGACCGTGAAAGCCCCGTCCGTCTCCCCCTCCCGCGCCAGCTGGATAAAGGCCTGGCGCCGGAAGGAGAAGACATGGCGAAGGCTGCTCTCCCGGAGTCCGAGCGGGATCGGGGAAATCCCTGACCTCACCTCCCCGAGTTGGCGTAGGTGGGGGAGGAGGAGCTCACAGGTGATATAGGGCGGGACGTTCGACAAAACCACCCTCTGCGCGGTGGCCTCCAGCGGGTCCACCGGCAGGAAAGTCCCGCCCACGGTGAGCCCCTGAGCGATGGCCAGGGCCACCGCCCGCTCGGACTGCAGGAAGAAGACAGCCTTCCCATACATTTTTGAGGCGGCGACTATGGCCGGAGGGCCGACAACCCCGGCCATAGCCTTGACGCACGCCTCAATAGTCATGTCGGGGTGGGTGTAGCTCTTCACCCCGAGCTTGACGGTCATCAATCGGAACGGCGACGGGGCAGCGGCAGCAGCGGGAGCGGCCGAGGCTTTGGCCGCCGCCGCCGCATATGTCATCGCCGGCCCCGTCGCCGCCGAAGAAGTGCTCGCCATCGTGGGGTGGTTTTCAGGAAGAGCCACACCCACCCCAAAAGTCACAGGCCCCAAGATGTTTAATGGCCTTGGTCGTTAAGTCTTTCCCAGAGCAGAGGGAGTGTAAATTAACTGGCCCGCCTCTCCCCTTGATGGTATTAATTGGGAGGGGGGCCCTTCCTTCCCTCTGCTCAATGGGTCAATTGGAAAATAAAAAAGAGGTGCCTTTTGGAGAGGCAGAGTGAGGACAAGGAGAGAGAAAGAGGGGGATGGGAAGAAGGGGGGGCCGCAAAGGCAGGGTCCCCACTTAAAGGTGTTGGTCGGTGGGTGGGCGTCGGCTGGGTGTACTCCCCCGATGGAACAGCAAAGTCTTTTGAGGTGGTCTTCGGGCAGGGGGAGAAGATGTCTTCGCCTGGGCAGACTGGAGACAGCCCAGGTTCAGCCCACACCAGGTCTTTTTGATGAGGGAAGCAGCTTCACCTGGGCAGGCTCCAGCCAACCCAGGCCAGGCTTTCGAACCGTCTTCTTTTCCTCCCCCCGCCTAGAATGCAAAAGTCTTTAGGGGGAATACACAGGGACACCCACCTGCAGATGTTGGAGTTGCAGCTCCTCCCCTCCTTCCAAGTGGAGCTGTTTGTATCCTCTCTCCCTCTCTCCCTCTCCTGGGCTGGAGGCCGAATTGGGAGGCAGTGCTGGAAAAGAGGCCTCTCCCGTTCTAATGCTGGCCTCCTCCTCTGTCCTCCACTCCTTCCTCTCCAGGCACCTCTGCAGTTGATGGTTGTGGGTAGGTCTCTCTCCCCACAGCAGCTCAGCAGCACAGCAGCACAGCCTTCTCCACTCACAGCTGCCACACATCAGGAGCCGTTCCTTGGGGAGGGGGTCCTGTGAGGGTGCCAGTCAGTTCCTTTTTGTAACCTCTAGATGGCACCTTCACTGTTCTTTTGTTAATTGTTTCTCGTTCTCTCTCTTTTCATTGGACCCAAAAAGAAACAATTTCACAAATAAGGTGACAACAACCCAATTACCCTTTTAAATAACCCTCCACCAATCAAATTAAAATTTGGTTGTCCCGATTAACAATGCACTCCAGTCCCCGCGGCGCCCACCGGTCACGAAAGAGCTCGAGCGTGCCGGCGGACACCGCGTGCTCCATCTCTAGGGCCACCCGGGCGCGAACATGGCCACGGAAGAGGGGGAGGCAATCCGGTCGGACGACCCCCTCGCCCGCCCGCTGCCAGGACCAATTGATGGCTTTCTTGGCCAGGCCCAGGAGCAGGCCCACGAGGAGGTCCTCCGACCTGCCCGCCCCCCTCCGCATGGGGTGACCGTAGATCAGGAGCGTGGGACTGAAGTGCAACCAAAATTTGAGGAGCAGCCCCCTCAAAAAATGGAAGAGGGGCTGCAACCTCTCACACCCCGTGTAGACGTGAAAGACGGACTCCTCCAGACCGCAAAACAAACAGGCGGTCTGGGAGTCCGTAAACCTATTTAAAAATCTATTGCACGGAACTGCTCTGTGCAACACCCTCCAGGCCAAATCCCCGATAGAACAAGGGAGGACTCCCGCATAGAGAGCCCCCCATCGGGGACCTCCGCCTCCGTCCGGAGGTAAAATGGCACGCCACGGCGTGTCCGGACGGCAGGCGAAGATGGCAAAGTGGAAGGTGTGCAAGAGCAGCCCGTACAGGAAACCCCTCCGCGCAGAATGAAAAAGCACGGAGGGTATTTCCTCGAGACGGCTCAAGTTGTGAGGCGCCGATCTCCGAGGGGAGTCTCGGGGAAAGGCGCCGATAAGGAATTCCATCCGAACGGGAGTAAGCTCGGACGGGATCTCCCCACGTGCCCGAGCCGCCTCGACGCACCTCGTGGCGCCGGGGGGCAGCATCGCTTTCACCGCCCCGATGGCATTGACCGCGAGCCGGACGTCGTCCCACGACATGCGCCTCGCCAGCTCCTCTGGCGCCATCCAGCCCGCTCCTCCGCCATCGAGTAGGTCCCCGACTCTAGTCACCCCGGCAGGCACAGCCCTCCGTTCCGCCAGCCACCCGAACTCGCGGACGTGGAGGTGCGGATTCCTGAACAGCGGCTCCCGGAGGACAGCCGCCGCTCCTGACGGGGGAGAGCTCCGCCTGGAGGCGACGTGATTCCAAACCCATAGTAGTTCCTGGTAGAAGACAGGCAGCTCCCGCAGGCTCTCACGCCTGCCGCTCCCCTCCAAAAACAGGAGCTGCGTGTCGTAATTGAGGCCGTGCAGCTGGCGGAAAAAATACGTCGCCAGCGCACACCATCTTGGAGGATTCTCAACGTACAGGTATCTCTGCAGCGTCCGAAGACGGAAAGTCGCAATCTGGGTGCGGAGGCACACCAACGCCTGACCGCCCTCCCTAAGCGGGAGACTCAGAACCGCGGCAGCGACCCAGTGCATCCTGTTGTTCCAGAAGAAGTCGACGAGCTTCTTCTGTATCCTGGCGACAAACGCAGGGGGGGGGGTCAGAGTAACCAACCGGTACCACAACATGGCGGCCACCAGTTGGTTTATGACCAACGCCCGACCCCTGTAGGACATCACTCGGAGCAATCCTGTCCAGCGTCCTAAGCGAGCGGTGACTTTGGCCTCCAGCTCGTGCCAGTTCGCCGGCCAGGCGTCCTCGGCCGGGCTGAGGTAGACTCCCAAGTAGAGGAGGTGCGTAGTACTCCAGGCGAAGGGCCTGAACTCCTCCGGCAGAGAGTCCACCTGCCACTGACCCACCAGGAGTCCGGAACATTTCCCCCAGTTGATCCTGGCGGAGGATGCGTCCGAGTAAATCTGCTGGCATTCCCGCATCCTCCGCAAGTCAACGGGATCCGTGACCACGAGGAGCACGTCATCGGCGTAAGCCGAGAGGACCACCTCCACGCCCGGCCCTTGCAGAGCCAATCCCGCCAACCTCTTCCGCAAGAGGCGCAGGAAAGGCTCCACGCAAATGGCGTATAACTGGCCGGACATGGGGCATCCCTGACGCACCCCCCTCCCGAAGCGAAGGGGCGCCGTCAAGGACCCGTTAACTTTAATCAGACACTCCGCGGCAGCGTACAGAAGTCGGATCCGGGCGACGAAATGCGTCCCGAACCCGAACGCGCGCAGAGTCCCGAAAAGATACTCGTGATCCACCCTGTCGAACGCCTTCTCCTGATCCAGGGAAAGGAAGGCGACCGACAGACCAGCCCTCTGGGAATGGTGGACCAGGTCCCGGACCAGATGGATATTATCGTGAATGGTCCGGCCCGGGACCGTGTAGGACTGGTCGGGATGGATCATGCGGGCCAGCACGGCGCCAAGGCGAACAGACATGGCCCTGGCAAAGATTTTATAATCCGTGCTGAGGAGGGAGACCGGGTGCCAGTTCTTAAGGAGGCGGAGATCACCCCTCTTAGGCAGCAGGACGATCACCGCCCTGCGCCACGAGAGGGGCATCTCCCCAGTCGCCAAACATTCCCCCAGGACCCGCACGTAGTCGCCCCCCAGGACGCCCCAGAACGCCCTGTGGAACTCCACGGTCAGCCCGTCCAGCCCCGGGGACTTCCCCCTAGAGAGCTGGCGGAGGGCGCCGGACAGCTCCTCCAAACTCAGAGGAGCGTCCAATTTTTCGGCGCCCTCCAGGCCGACCTTCGGCAGGTCCTCCCACAAAACTCCACGCGCGTCCTCGCTGGACGGATCCGGAGAGAACAGAGCCCCGTAATAGGCGCGGGTCTCCGCGCGGATTCCCTCCGGATCCGAGACCGGAGATCCGTCGTCGGCCAGCAGCTCCAAAAGCTGCTTACGGACCCCCCGTCTTTTTTCCAGCGAGTAGAAGAAGGGGGAGCCGCGGTCCAGGTCCCGCAGGAACCGGATCCGCGACCTCACGTACGCGCCTCGGGACCCGACGAGCTGCAGGTCCTTCAGCGCGCCCCTCTTCTCTTCGTACGCCAGCCGCAGGGCCGGGTCCTCGGCGACTTGACCGAGACGGGACTCCAGGTCGAGCACCTCCTTCTCCAACTGCCCGACCCTGGCCTCCCGCCTCTTGGTCGACCCCTTCGCGTACTCCTGACAGAAGAGACGGATGTGAGCCTTGCCCACATCCCACCATAGCCTCAAGGAGGGGAAGCCCCCCTGCTTCCTTCTCCAGCCGGCCCAGAACCGACCGAACGAATCCCGGAACCGCGCGTCCTCCAGCAGCAGGTTGTTAAAGTGCCAGTACGCGGACCGCCCCCCGGCGCGCGGCGGCACGAGCTCCGCCCACACCAGGTGGTGGTCCGTGCACGGCACCGGCCGCACGGAAGCCGTCGGAACGCAGGAGACGTACGCCCGGGAAATGTAGAGGCGGTCGATCCTGGACGCTCCTCCCCCAGACCTCACAAAGGTGAAGGCGCTGGAGTCGGGATGGAGATTACGCCAGACGTCCACCAAGTCGAGGGACCCGACCAGGTCCCTCAACTTCCCCACCGACGCCGGGCTCGGCTGGGTACCCGTGCGGTCCCTGGCCTCGAGGGTACAATTAAAATCCCCCCCGAGGACGACGCACTCGCCCGCGTCGATGGAGCCCAAAAGAGTGGACACTTCTTCAAAGAAGCGCGCTTGCTGCGCACCGGCCCCGGGGGCGTACACGTTCACTAGATGGAACGGCACGCCCCCCAGGCGAACAGTGACCTGGAGCAAGCGGCCCGGCACGAGCTCCTTGACCCCCAAGATCTCCGGCTGAAAATGCGGGGCCAACAAGATAGCCACCCCACTGGAAACATTGGAGAGGTGACTCATGTTGACCCCTCCTTGCCACTCCAGGAGCCACGTGGCCTCGTCTCCCGGAACGGTGTGGGTTTCTTGCAGGAAGCACACCGCATACTTCCCGTCCCGAAGGACCGAAAAGTTATTAAATCTGCGGCTAGCCTCCCTGCTGCCGTTGACGTTGAGGCTGGCTATGGTTATCTTCATTTCAGAAGCACAACCAACCCCTACTTAAATCTAACGGGGGAAGGGATGGCGGCCGCTAGCCGACCGCCACTCCCTTAGCCCGGTGAGGAATGCCCGGAACCGACACAGCTCGGACGGGCTCACGCCCGCGTCCGCACCCATGGTCTTGTAGGCGACGCGGGCCGACCCGATGAGCAGCGCCAGCCCCGACCATCTGTCGAGGGCCTGCTGGGTCCTGCGGCGACCCTGGCTCGTGGCCACAAATTCCCGGAGCTCCCTGATGGGAATGAGAACGAGGGGGGTCCCGGCGAGGGGCGCGAGGTCATCCATCGCCTCGTCGGCGACGGACTCTAAGTCCACCTCCGCCCCCACCACCGAGTCCCCGTCCTCCTCCGGGGGGTCGCCACCGGCGGCCGAACCGTCCGCCACGCAATGCGCATCGGGCGGCCCGGCCGCGACAGCCGGCCCCGCCTCCGCCCGGATCCCACCCCCAGGATCGGTAGCGGAGGATTCCCCCCCGGGCTCCTCTAGGGGGGCCGGGCCAGCAGGCGGCGACGGTTCGGAGACCCCCTCTGCCCCAGGCGCCGGAACGACCGGAGAGGCCGGAGAGAACGGAGAATACAAAAACCGGACCTCCTCCAAGTCGCCCGGCGCCGGAGACACAGACCGAGGGCCCTCCTCTGCGACGCCACCGGCCTCCGACCCAGCAGACGGGGTGAATTTTTGACACACCTCGACGAGGTCGAGCAGCACCTGGGAAAAATCCGGGTCGCTCTGGGCGGGCTCGTCCTCAGACGACCCGCCCGACCCGGTCCCCTGGCCGCCCGACCCGTCGAGGGGCAATGCCACCAGTACTGGATGAATACCCGCCGCGGGTTGCTCCGCGACCCCCCCCATGGGCAGGGTCTCGTCCCCATCCCCGGGAGGCACGAGCTGGGCAGACGCTTCTGCCTCAGCCTCCTCAGGGACAGGCGACCCCTGCCGTTCGCCCGTAACGGTGCTAGCGGTGGGGTGGGGCGCAGCGCCCGCGGCGGGCGACGACTCCCCCTGACCGGAGGGACCGTCCTCCTCCTCATCCAGGGGGTCGCGCCTTTTTAGCGCGGAGGGGTAAAGGGAGGCCTCCCCTGCTCCTTCAGGAGGAGCGAGTTCTTTGGGTCCCCCGGGCCCGAGCCCGGCCGCGGGTTCTGGCATTACCGCCTCGGCGGTTGCGGCCACAGGCTCGGCCACGAGGGCCCCCCCCCTCCGCACTCCGCGATTAGCGCGGCGACGCTCTCCGGCGTCAGGGGCTCCATGTTGTGGGGGACGCCCTCCGCGGGGGGACCCACCCCACGGTTTCGCGTCTTGTCCCGCGCCTTCTTTCGGACGGGACCTCCCTCCTCCCCCCCGCCGGAGGCCAGGATGGCATCGACCTCCGACGACGACCGCGCCCCGGTAGCGTTGGATCGAGCGGGGGCGCGGCTAGACCCGGAGAGAGGAGCGGCGGCGGCGCCAGCCTTGGCCACGGCAGATGACTTGGCGGCCTTGGAGGCGGGGCAGTTTTTGCGCACGTGCCCCACCTCCCTACAGGCGTGGCACCGCACGCCGTCCGTCGTCCAGAAGACGCGGTACGAGGTCCCCCCGTGGAGGACCGTGAAAGCCCCGTCCGTCTCCCCCTCTCGCGCCAGCTGGATAAAGGCCTGGCGCCGGAAGGAGAAGACATGGCGAAGGCTGCTCTCCCGGAGTCCGAGCGGGATCGGGGAAATCCCCGACCTCACCTCCCCGAGTTGGCGTAGGTGGGGGAGGAGGAGCTCACAGGTGATATAGGGCGGGACGTTCGACAAAACCACCCTCTGCGCGGTGGCCTCCAGCGGGTCCACCGGCAGGAAAGTCCCGCCCACGGTGAGCCCCTGAGCGATGGCCAGGGCCACCGCCCGCTCGGACTCCAGGAAAAAGACAGCCTTCCCATACATTTTTGAGGCGGCGACTATGGCCGGAGGGCCGACAACCCCGGCCATAGCCTTTACGCACGCCTCAATAGTCATGTTGGGGTGGGTGTAGCTCTTCACCCCAAGTTTTTCCGTCAGCAATCGGAACGGCGACGGGGCAGCAGCGGAAGCGGGAGCGGCCGCAGCTTTGGCCACCACCGCCGCATAAGTTCTCGCCGGCCCCGTCGCCGCCGCAGATGTAGATGCCATCGTGGGGTGGATTTTTAAAAAAGAGCTACACACACCCCAAAAGTCACAGGCCTGAAGGTGTTAATGGCCTCGGTTATTGTGTTTTCCCAGAGCAGAGGGAGTGTAAATTAACTGGCCCGCCTCTCCCCTTGATGGTATTAATTGGGAGGGGGGCCCTTCCTTCCCTCTGCTCAATGGGTCAATTGGAAAATAAAAAAAGAGGTGCCTTTTGGAGAGGCAGAGTGAGGACAAGGAGAGAGAAAGAGGGGGATGGGAAGAAGGGGGGGCCGCAAAGGCAGGGTCCCCACTTAAAGGTGTTGGTCGGTGGGTGGGCGTCGGCTGGGTGTACTCCCCCGATGGAACAGCAAAGTCTTTTCTGGTGGTCTTCGGGCAGGGGGAGAAGATGTCTTCGCCTGGGCAGACTGGAGACAGCCCAGGTTCAGCCCACACCAGGTCTTTTTGATGAGGGAAGCAGCTTCACCTGGGCAGGCTCCAGCCAACCCAGGCCAGGCTTTCGAACCGTCTTCTTTTCCTCCCCCCGCCTAGAATGCAAAAGTCTTTAGGGGGAATACACAGGGACACCCACCTGCAGATGTTGGAGTTGCAGCTCCTCCCCTCCCTCCAAGTGGAGCTGTTTGTATCCTCTCTCCCTCTCTCGGGCTGGAGGCCGAATTGGGAGGCAGTGCTGGAAAAGAGGCCTCTCCCGTTCTAATGCTGGCCTCCTCCTCTGTCCTCCACTCCTTCCTCTCCAGGCACCTCTGTAGTTGATGGTTGTGGGTAGGTCTCTCTCCCCACAGCAGCTCAGCAGCACAGCAGCACAGCCTTCTCCACTCACAGCTGCCACACATCAGGAGCCGTTCCTTGGGGAGGGGGTCCTGTGAGGGTGCCAGTCAGTTCCTTTTTGTAACCTCTAGATGGCACCTTCACTGTTCTTTTGTTAATTGTTTCTCGTTCTCCTCTTGTGTTAAACCAATAAAACAAAAACATTAAACAAATACACCCAATCCAATAAACCCCGAAACAAAACTTAACCCCTTAAATTAAAGTCTGGTTGTTTAAACCAATTATGCACTCCAGTCCCCGCGGCGCCCACCGGTCACGAAAGAGCTCGAGCTCGCCGGCGGACACCGCGTGCTCCATCTCCAGGGCCACCCGGCCGCGAACGTGGCCGCGGAAGAGAGGGAGGCAATCCGGCCGGACGACCCCCTCGACCGCCCGCTGCCTGGACCAATTAATGGCTTTCTTGGCCAGGCCCAGGAGCAGGCCCACGAGGAGGTCCTCCGACCTGCCCGCTCCCCTCCGCACGGGGTGACCGTAGATCAGGAGCGTGGGACTGAAGTGCAACCAAAATTTGAGGAGCAGCCCCTTCAAAAAATGGAAGAGGGGCTGCAACCTCTCACACCCCGTGTAAATGTGAAAGACGGACTCCTCCAGACCGCAAAACAAACAGGCGGTCTGGGAGTCCGTAAACCTACTTAAAAATCTATTGCACGGAACTGCTCTGTGCAACACCCTCCAGGCCAAATCCCCGATAGAACAGGGGAGGACTCCCGCATAGAGAGCCCCCCATTGGGGACCTCCGCCTCCGTCCGGAGGTAAAACGGCACGCCACGGCGTGTCCGGACGGCAGGCGAAGATGGCAAAGTGGAAGGTGTGCAAGAGCAGCCCGTACAGGAAACCCCTCCGCGCAGAATGAAAAAGCACGGAGGGTATTTCCTCGAGACGGCTCAAGTTGTGAGGCGCCGATCTCCGAGGGGAGTCTCGGGGAAAGGCGCCGATAAGGAATTCCATCCGAACGGGAGTAAGCTCGGACGGGATCTCCCCACGTGCCCGAGCCGCCTCGACGCGCCGGGGGGCAGCATCGCTTTCACCGCCCCGATGGCATTGACCGCGAGCCGGACGTCGTCCCACGACATGCGCCTCGCCAGCTCCTCTGGCGCCATCCAGCCCGCTCCTCCGCCATCGAGTAGGTCCCCGACTCTAGTCACCCCGGCAGGCACAGCCCTCCGTTCCGCCAGCCACCCGAACTCGCGGACGTGGAGGTGCGGATTCCTGAACAGCGGCTCCCGGAGGACAGCCGCCGCTCCTGACGGGGGAGAGCTCCGCCTGGAGGCGACGTGATTCCAAACCCATAGTAGTTCCTGGTAAAAGACAGGCAGCTCCCGCAGGCTCTCACGCCTGCCGCTCCCCTCCAAAAACAGGAGCTGCGTGTCGTAATTGAGGCCGTGCAGCTGGCGGAAAAAATACGTCGCCAGCGCACACCATCTTGGAGGATTCTCGACGTACAGGTATCTCTGCAGCGTCCGAAGACGGAAAGTCGCAATCTGGGTGCGGAGGCACACCAACGCCTGACCGCCCTCCCTAAGCGGGAGACTCAGAACCGCGGCAGCGACCCAGTGCATCCTGTTGTTCCAGAAGAAGTCGACGAGCCTCTTCTGTATCCTGGCGACAAACGCAGGGGGGGGGGTCAGAGTAACCAACCGGTACCACAACATGGCGGCCACCAGTTGGTTTATGACCAACGCCCGACCCCTGTAGGACAACACTCGGAGCAATCCTGTCCAGCGTCCTAAGCGAGCGGTGACTTTGGCCTCCAGCTCGTGCCAGTTCGCCGGCCAGGCGTCCTCGGCCGGGCTGAGGTAGACTCCCAAGTAGAGGAGGTGCGTAGTACTCCAGGCGAAGGGCCTGAACTCCTCCGGCAGAGAGTCCACCTGCCACTGACCCACCAGGAGTCCGGAACATTTCCCCCAGTTGATCCTGGCGGAGGATGCGTCCGAGTAAATCTGCTGGCATTCCCGCATCCTCCGCAAGTCAACGGGATCCGTGACCACGAGGAGCACGTCATCGGCGTAAGCCGAGAGGACCACCTCCACGCCCGGCCCTTGCAGAGCCAATCCCGCCAACCTCTTCCGCAAGAGGCGCAGGAAAGGCTCCACGCAAATGGCGTATAACTGGCCGGACATGGGGCATCCCTGACGCACCCCCCTCCCGAAGCGAAGGGGCGCCGTCAAGGACCCGTTAACTTTAATCAGACACTCCGCGGCAGCGTACAGAAGTCGGATCCGGGCGACGAAATGCGTCCCGAACCCGAAAGCGCGCAGAGTCCCGAAAAGATACTCGTGATCCACCCTGTCGAACGCCTTCTCCTGATCCAGGGAAAGGAAGGCGACCGACAGACCAGCCCTCTGGGAATGGTGGACCAGGTCCCGGACCAGATGGATATTATCGTGAATGGTCCGGCCCGGGACCGTGTAGGACTGGTCGGGATGGATCATGCGGGCCAGCACGGTGCCAAGGCGAACAGACATGGCCCTGGCAAAGATTTTATAATCCGTGCTGAGGAGGGAGACCGGGCGCCATTTCTTAAGGAGGCGGAGATCACCCCTCTTAGGCAGCAGGACGATCACCGCCCTGCGCCACGAGAGGGGCATCTCCCCGGTCGCCAAACATTCCCCCAGGACCCGCACGTAGTCGCCCCCCAGGACGCCCCAGAACGCCCTGTGGAACTCCACGGTCAGCCCGTCCAGCCCCGGGGACTTCCCCCTAGAGAGCTGGCGGAGGGCGCCGGACAGCTCCTCCAAACTCAGAGGAGCGTCCAATTTTTCGGCGCCCTCCAGGCCGACCTTCGGCAGGTCCTCCCACAAAACTCCACGCGCGTCCTCGCTGGACGGATCCGGAGAGAACAGAGCCCCGTAATAGGCGCGGGTCTCCGCGCGGATTCCCTCCGGATCCGAGACCGGAGATCCGTCGTCGGCCAGCAGCTCCAAAAGCTGCTTACGGACCCCCCGTCTTTTTTCCAGCGAGTAGAAGAAGGGGGAGCCGCGGTCCAGGTCCCGCAGGAACCGGATCCGCGACCTCACGTACGCGCCTCGGGACCCGACGAGCTGCAGGTCCTTCAGCGCGCCCCTCTTCTCTTCGTACGCCAGCCGCAGGGCCGGGTCCTCGGCGACTTGACCGAGACGGGACTCCAGGTCGAGCACCTCCTTCTCCAACTGCCCGACCCTGGCCTCCCGCCTCTTGGTCGACCCCTTCGCGTACTCCTGACAGAAGAGACGGATGTGAGCCTTGCCCACATCCCACCATAGCCTCAAGGAGGGGAAGCCCCCCTGCTTCCTTCTCCAGCCGGCCCAGAACCGACCGAACGAATCCCGGAACCGCGCGTCCTCCAGCAGCAGGTTGTTAAAGTGCCAGTACGCGGACCGCCCCCCGGCGCGTGGTGGCACGAGCTCCGCCCACACCAGGTGGTGGTCCGTGCACGGCACCGGCCGCACGGAAGCCGTCGGAACGCAGGAGACGTACGCCCGGGAAATGTAGAGGCGGTCGATCCTGGACGCTCCTCCCCCAGACCTCACAAAGGTGAAGGCGCTGGAGTCGGGATGGAGATTACGCCAGACGTCCACCAAGTCGAGGGACCCGACCAGGTCCCTCAACTTCCCCACCGACGCCGGGCTCGGCTGGGTACCCGTGCGGTCCCTGGCCTCGAGGGTACAATTAAAATCCCCCCCGAGGATGACGCACTCGCCCGCGTCGATGGAGCCCAAAAGAGTGGACACTTCTTCAAAGAAGCGCGCTTGCTGCGCACCGGCCCCGGGGGCGTACACGTTCACTAGATGGAACGGCACGCCCCCCAGGCGAACAGTGACCTGGAGCAAGCGGCCCGGCACGAGCTCCTTGACCCCCAAGATCTCCGGCTGAAAATGCGGGGCCAACAAGATAGCCACCCCACTGGAAACATTGGAGAGGTGACTCATGTTGACCCCTCCTTGCCACTCCAGGAGCCACGTGGCCTCGTCTCCCGGAACGGTGTGGGTTTCTTGCAGGAAGCACACCGCATACTTCCCGTCCCGAAGGACCGAAAAGTTATTAAATCTGCGGCTAGCCTCCCTGCTGCCGTTGACGTTGAGGCTGGCTATGGTTATCTTCATTTCAGAAGCACAACCAACCCCTACTTAAACCTAACGGGGGAAGGGAGGGCGGCCGCTAGCCGACCGCCACTCTCTTAGCAGCCCGGTGAGGAATGCCCGGAACCGACACAGCTCGGACGGGCTCACGCCCGCGTCCGCACCCATGGTCTTGTAGGCGACGCGGGCCGACCCGATGAGCAGCGCCAGCCCCGACCATCTGTCGAGGGCCTGCTGGGTCCTGCGGCGACCCTGGCTCGTGGCCACAAATTCCCGGAGCTCCCTGATGGGAATGAGAACGAGGGGGGTCCCGGCGAGGGGCGCGAGGTCATCCATCGCCTCGTCGGCGACGGACTCTAAGTCCACCTCCGCCCCCACCACCGAGTCCCCGTCCTCCTCCGGGGGGTCGCCACCGGCGGCCGAACCGTCCACCACGCAATGCGCGTCGGGCGGCCCGGCCGCGACAGCCGGCCCCGCCTCCGCCCGGATCCCACCCCCAGGATCGGTAGCGGAGGATTCCCCCCCGGGCTCCTCTAGGGGGGCCGGGCCAGCAGGCGGCGGCGGTTCGGAGACCCACTCTGCCCCAGGCGCCGGAACGACCGGAGAGGCCGGAGAGAACGGAGAATACAAAAACCGGACCTCCTCCAAGTCGCCCGGCGCCGGAGACACAGACCGAGGGCCCTCCTCTGCGACGCCACCGGCCTCCGACCCAGCAGACGGGGTGAATTTTTGACACACCTCGACGAGGTCGAGCAGCACCTGGGAAAAATCCGGGTCGCTCTGGGCGGGCTCGTCCTCAGACGACCCGCCCGACCCGGTCCCCTGGCCGCCCGACCCGTCGAGGGGCAATGCCACCAGTACTGGATGAATACCCGCCGCGGGTTGCTCCGCGACCCCCCCCACGGGCAGGGTCTCGTCCCCATCCCCGGGAGGCACGAGCTGGGCAGACGCTTCTGCCTCAGCCTCCTCAGGGACAGGCGACCCCTGCCGTTCGCCCGTAATGGTGTTAGCGGTGGGGTGGGGCGCAGCGCCCGCGGCGGGCGACGACTCCCCCTGACCGGAGGGACCTTCCTCCTCCCGGTCCTCCTCCTCATCCAGGGGGTCGCGCCTTCTTTTTAGCGCGGAGGGGTAAAGGGAGGCCTCCATTTCTTCAGGGGCCTCCCCTGCTCCTTCAGGAGGAGCGAGTTCTTTGGGTCCCCCGGGCCCGAGCCCGGCCGCGGGTTCTGGCATTACCGCCTCGGCGGTTGCGGCCACAGGCTCGGCCACGAGGGCCCCCCCCCCTCCGCACTCCGCGATTAGCGCGGCGACGCTCTCCGGCGTCAGGGGCTCCATGTTGTGGGGGACGCCCTCCGCGGGGGGACCCACCCCACGGTTTCGCGTCTTGTCCCGCGCCTTCTTTCGGACGGGACCTCCCTCCTCCCCCCCGCCGGAGGCCAGGATGGCATCGACCTCCGACGACGACCGCGCCCCGGTAGCGTTGGATCGAGCGGGGGCGCGGCTAGACCCGGAGAGAGGAGCGGCGGCGGCGCCAGCCTTGGCCACGGCAGATGACTTGGCGGCCTTGGAGGCGGGGCAGTTTTTGCGCACGTGCCCCACCTCCCTACAGGCGTGGCACCGCACGCCGTCCGTCGTCCAGAAGACGCGGTACGAGGTCCCCCCGTGGAGGACCGTGAAAGCCCCGTCCGTCTCCCCCTCCCGCGCCAGCTGGATAAAGGCCTGGCGCCGGAAGGAGAAGACATGGCGAAGGCTGCTCTCCCGGAGTCCGAGCGGGATCGGGGAAATCCCCGACCTCACCTCCCCGAGTTGGCGTAGGTGGGGGAGGAGGAGCTCACAGGTGATATAGGGCGGGACGTTCGACAAAACCACCCTCTGCGCGGTGGCCTCCAGCGGGTCCACCGGCAGGAAAGTCCCGCCCACGGTGAGCCCCTGAGCGATGGCCAGGGCCACCGCCCGCTCGGACTGCAGGAAGAAGACAGCCTTCCCATACATTTTTGAGGCGGCGACTATGGCCGGAGGGCCGACAACCCCGGCCATAGCCTTGACGCACGCCTCAATAGTCATGTCGGGGTGGGTGTAGCTCTTCACCCCGAGCTTGACGGTCATCAATCGGAACGGCGACGGGGCAGCGGCAGCAGCGGGAGCGGCCGAGGCTTTGGCCGCCGCCGCCGCATATGTCATCGCCGGCCCCGTCGCCGCCGAAGAAGTGCTCGCCATCGTGGGGTGGTTTTCAGGAAGAGCCACACCCACCCCAAAAGTCACAGGCCCCAAGATGTTTAATGGCCTTGGTCGTTAGGTCCTTCCCCAGAGCAGAGGGAGTGTAAATTAACTGGCCCGCCTCTCCCCTTGATGGTATTAATTGGGAGGGGGGCCCTTCCTTCCCTCTGCTCAATGGGTCAATTGGAAAATAAAAAAAAGAGGTGCCTTTTGGAGAGGCAGAGTGAGGACAAGGAGAGAGAAAGAGGGGGATGGGAAGAAGGGGGGGCCGCAAAGGCAGGGTCCCCACTTAAAGGTGTTGGTCGGTGGGTGGGCGTCGGCTGGGTGTACTCCCCCGATGGAACAGCAAAGTCTTTTGAGGTGGTCTTCGGGCAGGGGGAGAAGATGTCTTCGCCTGGGCAGACTGGAGACAGCCCAGGTTCAGCCCACACCAGGTCTTTTTGATGAGGGAAGCAGCTTCACCTGGGCAGGCTCCAGCCAACCCAGGCCAGGCTTTCGAACCGTCTTCTTTTCCTCCCCCCGCCTAGAATGCAAAAGTCTTTAGGGGGAATACACAGGGACACCCACCTGCAGATGTTGGAGTTGCAGCTCCTCCCCTCCTTCCAAGTGGAGCTGTTTGTATCCTCTCTCCCTCTCTCCCTCTCCTGGGCTGGAGGCCGAATTGGGAGGCAGTGCTGGAAAAGAGGCCTCTCCCGTTCTAATGCTGGCCTCCTCCTCTGTCCTCCACTCCTTCCTCTCCAGGCACCTCTGTAGTTGATGGTTGTGGGTGGGTCTCTCTCCCCACAGCAGCTCAGCAGCACAGCAGCACAGCCTTCTTCTTACACAGCTGACACACGTCAGGAGCCGTTCCTTGGGGAGGGGGTCCTGTGAGGGTGCCAGTCAGTTCCTTTTTGTAACCTCTAGATGGCACCTTCACTGTTCTTTTGTTAATTGTTTCTCGTTCTCTGGTGTTAGTTTTTAATCAGCCTGTTAGCTGTTTATGGGTGGCACCTGGTTTTCTTGGTATATAAGTTCTGTTGTTGTTTCACTCAGTGCTCAGTCCTCACTAGGGTGAACCAGGGAGTTAGTCTTGACAATGTTCCTTGTCTTGACTAGGTTCTCTGTGTGACTAGCCTTTCCTCTATGGCAGCTTGCCTTCACAAGCTGGCTGCCATAGTTCTCTTGAGCTATGTATCTAAGTCTGTGTTCTAGTTCTCTCGAGTTATGTATCTAAGTCTGTGTTCTAGTTCTCTCGAGCTATGTACCTAAATCTGTGTTCTAGTTCTCTCGAGCTATGTATCTAAGTCTGTGTTCTGGTCTCTGGATTTATGATGTATTTAAGTCTTGTTCTGTTGAGCTGCTTGTCTGGTAAGGTGCTGTGTGGACTAGCGTGTTGCTATGTGGGAGCTGTTGGGATCTTGTCTTGAGTCTTGCATTGATAAGCCGATTACCCTCGGGTAGCTTGTCTGGAGTTGTGCCTCGGCAAGCCGGTTGCCCCTTGTGGTAGCTTGTCGCAAGCTCAGTATAGACAAGTGGGCTTCCTCATGGAAGCTGTCCTGAGTTCCTATCTTGACTAGCCGTCTTGTAACTTGTCTCTAGTTCTCTTGTCTCTAGTTCTTATGTATATTGCTGTGTCCCTTGTGTTAATCTGGTTATGTGTGAATTTAGTAAAGTTCAAACAAAGTACAGTATATTTGTCTCTTGTCTGGTTTCTGCACTTGGGTCCAGATCCTACCTTGCCCGGAGAGCACGGCCTCGTATTTATACGGCCCCGTGGCTCCCCAACCCTGACACAGACAGGGCCCACCTGATAAAAGCCACTCGCCCCCTTCGAGCGCCTGAGCGTTGATTTTAAAGGGCCTCTCCCCTCCTCCGACCGCAATGTGTACTTCCTCAATATTATTGATGAGTACTCCCGTTTCCCGTTCGCCTTCCCCTGCCCGGACATGACCAGTGCCACGGTCATTAAATGTCTGAACAAACTCTTCACCCTGTTCGGCTTCCCCAGCTATATCCATAGCGACCGGGGCTCATCGTTTATGAGCGACGAACTCCGTCAGTACCTGCTAACTAGGGGTATTGCCACAAGCAGGACCACCAGTTACAACCCCCGGGGGAACGGACAGGTGGAAAGAGAAAATGCGACAGTTTGGAAGGCCGTCCTGCTAGCCTTAAAGTCTAGGGGCCTTCCAACCTCCCGCTGGCAGGATGTGCTCCCCGATGCGCTCCACTCTATTCGGTCACTGCTCTGCACTGCCACTAACGCCACCCCTCATGAGAAAATGTTTGTCTTCCCAAGGAAGTCCACATCAGGGACATCGCTACCGCTATGGCTGACGTCCCCAGGGCCGGTCCTACTGAGAAGACACGTGAGGACCCATAAAACGGACCCCCTGGTCGAGAGGGTCGACCTCCTCCACGCCAACCCCCAGTATGCTTACATCGCATACCCGGACGGGCGGGAGGACAAAGTCTCCATAAGAGACCTTGCACCCTCGGGGACCACAGTAACCCACTACCACCCCCCCCCCCCCCCCCCCCCCCCCCCCCCCCCCCCCCCCCCCCCCCCACCAGATCCGATATCCAGCCCCAGCAGACGGCAGGCCTGGGCCCCGCGACACCGCTCGACATCTACGAGGACGACACGCCTGTGCCACAGCCTACGCTGGACTCGACGCCGGAAGCTTCACTACCCCTGCCGTCGCCACGCCGATCACAGCGGCAGACAAGACCTCCGGAGAGACTCCAATACAGTAACTTTTAATACACTTCACCCCGCCGGACTCAATTTTAAACAAGGGGTGAATGTGGTAAACCACTGTTTGTATTCCTGTTTGTCCTGTTTGTATTCCACTGTGTACATGCCTGGACATGCCTCGGCTGACTCCTCCCACAGGTCCTAGTATAAAGGTGACTGCTCCCCAGCCCTTGGTATCCTGGACTGGTCGACCACTCGAGGCAGACCTCCATTCTGTTGTTAATAAAAGCCTTTAGTTACTCTTCTAACTCTCAGTCTTTTATGAGTAATTGATAGCGCATCACTGGACGAGTAAACCAGAGGCCTGGACTATAATCCAGAAACACGAGTTCAAGTCCCACCACGGCAGTTGGGGAATTTAAATTCAGTTAAATAAATCTGGAATAAAAGCTAGCACTTGTAATGGTGACCATGATACCATAATGTACTTTAGGGAAGGAAATCTGCTGTTTTGACCCAGTCTGGCCTGTGTGATTCCAGACCCACAGCAATGTGGTTGACTCTTAAATGCCTGCTGATACGGCCTAACAAGTCACTCAGTTGTAAAAACCGCTAGAGAAGACGGACGGCAGCAGTTCAAGGGCAGCAATAAATGCTGGCCTTGCCAGTGATGGCCACATCCCAGGAACAAATATAATTTGAAAAACGCCTTTGCAGAAACTTCCAGTGCAGGGGTAAATATGGTGCTCTTCTGAAGAACATCTCCAACATGTAGAGCCAACAGACAAAAAAGGTGTGTAGGAACCCTTACCACCATTTGTTTTTGGTACTCTTGATTCTGGTCTTTGGAGGAATGCTGCATAAAGATTCAAGGTCGCCTTTTTCGCACTTCCCATGTAGGTGCGAAAGTTCCTTCGATTCCATTGGCATTTCTAGCAATTGCTCCATCTGTTGCCTGCAGTAAGCAGAGGCCTGCAGAACAGCGGCTGCGTTCTCTATCCTGGCCATAGCGGTAATGGCATCGTCCATGCAAGGGACTGCCCCGTTGGCAATAGTGGAGACATAGTTGGTCGCCAACGTGCCCAACACTGCAAGCAAAATAAAAACATCGAAAGGCATTGGGTTGAAAGCCTTAAACAGCACAAGCTACGAAACGAATCAATTGGTCCCATTTCCAGAATGCAATTTACTGTTCAGAAACATACCTACAAATATTTAAACAGTGGAACCGCTTTCAAGTCGATCTATTGAAAGCCGATGAATCAACATTTATAGGCTGGAGAAGATGGGAGTGTTCTCTTTAGAGCAGAGAAAGGCGAGGATG